>NW_026866838.1:7500-550657 GCF_026571515.1 Ruditapes philippinarum
CTTTGAGACCGAGTGCGCAGCCTGATCTTGGGATCGAACCTGCCACCAGTGACCTCGTTTGATCAGGAAAGGACTTTTCTCAGGGGACTTTGGCAATCTAGGGACCCGAACTTTACCAAAGTACAACGGACTAGAGGGACTACCCCTGACAAGCCTATAACGACATTGAATAAGGGGAGATAACATCCAATGAAGGACTATAACGACATCGAAAGAGTCCGAGACGGTTATGGGCCGTGTTTCAGAGTAGATAAACATTACAAAGGTTAAACGAACTAGAGGGACTACCCCTGACAGGACTATAACGACATTGAATCAGGGGAGATAACATCCTATAAAGGACTTTAACGACATCACAAGAGTCCGAGACGGTTATGGCCCGTGTGTGTCAAGGGAGACAAACCTTACTATCGGACTTTGACGACATGGCATAAGGAACCCTCAGTTGTTCCCCTTTGAAAATTTCACACTCTGCCTCAAAATGTCTATCACCAAGTGCCGGTGGGCCTCCTGTTGACAAAACGGACTATCGTAGGGACTTTTAGACGGACTGAGACGACATTTAGGACTATGCCGACAAGACTCTCTCCACACGAGGACTTCAGCCACAATATTACGGGGACTTTCGCAAGTACTCCAGTTGACATAACGACGGCCCTAACCCTAACCCTAACCCTAACCCTAACCCTAACCCTAACCCTAACCCTAACCCTAACCCTAACCCTAACCCTAACCCTAACCCTAACCCTAACCCTAACCCTAACCCTAACCCTAACCCTAACCCTAACCCTAACCCTAACCCTAACCCTAACCCTAACCCTAACCCTAACCCTAACCCTAACCCTAACCCTAACCCTAACCCTAACCTAACCCTAACCCTAACCCTAACCCTAACCCTAACCCTAACCCTAACCCTAACCCTAACCCTAACCCTAACCCTAACCCTAACCCTAACCCTAACCCTAACCCTAACCCTAACCCTAACCCTAACCCTAACCCTAACCCTAACCCTAACCCTAACCCTAACCCTAACCCTAACCCTAACCCTAACCCTAACCCTAACCCTAACCCTAACCCTAACCCTAACCCTAACCCTAACCCTAACCCTAACCCTAACCCTAACCCTAACCCTAACCCTAACCCTAACCCTAACCCTAACCCTAACCCTAACCCTAACCCTAACCCTAACCCTAACCCTAACCCTAACCCTAACCCTAACCCTAACCCTAACCCTAACCCTAACCCTAACCCTAACCCTAACCCTAACCCTAACCCTAACCCTAACCCTAACCCTAACCCTAACCCTAACCCTAACCCTAACCCTAACCCTAACCCTAACCCTAACCCTAACCCTAACCCTAACCCTAACCCTAACCCTAACCCTAACCCTAACCCTAACCCTAACCCTAACCCTAACCCTAACCCTACCCTAACCCTAACCCTAACCCCCTAACCCTAACCCTAACCCTAACCCTAACCCTAACCCTAACCCTAACCCTAACCCTAACCCTAACCCTAACCCTAACCCTAACCCTAACCCTAACCCTAACCCTAACCCTAACCCTAACCCTAACCCTAAAACCCTAACCCCCTAACCCTAACCCCCTAACCCTAACCCTAACCCTAACCCTAACCCTAACCCTAACCCTAACCCTAACCCTAACCCTAACCCTAACCCTAACCCTAACCCTAACCCTAACCCTAACCCTAACCCTAACCCTAACCCTAACCCTAACCCTAACCCTAACCCTAACCCTAACCCTAACCCTAACCCTAACCCTAACCCTAACCCTAACCCTAACCCTAACCCTAACCCTAACCCTAACCCTAACCCTAACCCTAACCCTAACCCTAACCCTAACCCTAACCCTAACCCTAACCCTAACCCTAACCCTAACCCTAACCCTAACCCTAACCCTAACCCTAACCCTAACCCTAACCCTAACCCTAACCCTAACCCTAACCCTAACCCTAACCCTAACCCTAACCCTAACCCTAATTATAGTTTTTGGCCATTAAGTCCTCGTGTTTTTTCAAGTCCTTGGGGGGTGGGGAAGGTGAAGTCCGATCATGACCTAATTTGGCAGAAAGTATTATAGTAGGTCAAAATACATATATGTGACGTAATATTACCGAAAAAAAAACAAGTTTTTTGGTTAATTGGGGAAAACCTTTGGGGGGACTTATCGGACAGTAAAAAGGTCGCTGGTTCGAGTCTCTCTGCGTCAATGGTGATGTTTTTTGGGCCCAAATGTCATATCTTGATACCCCCCGTTGCCCCACAAAAGTAAAAAAAAAATTTAAAGAACTTAAAATTTCCCAAATTTTCCTTCCTTCCAGGGTAGTATTTTAACCTGCACAAAGTCTCGAAATTTGAACACACCTCCACTAAAATTTCGGTTTATATTTTGAAAAGCCGGTATGGGGCCCAAACTGAGGGGGCACACCCACTCTTGGTCCCAAGAAAGTTTGGACTCGAAATTCTTCCTTATTTGGAAATGACCGCCATTTTTTAGGCTGACTTCAAAAATAGTTTTTGTCCAATAAGTCCCCCTTCATTTTTTTTGCCTTTTTTGGCGATAAATAAAAAGTCTTTATTATTTTCCAAGCGAGTAAAATATATGTTATAGGGAATTAAAATACCTATAAAATGAGGGGTTATTTATATCAATGTGCCCATTGGTTCAGCCACATCAAGCCAAAAACCTAAAAAATGACGAAATTTTGGCATATATTCATATCATTTTTTTTTAAAGAAAACATGCATTAATAATTTCAAAAATGCTTTGGATGTGTAGTTTTACACCTAATCTTGCGATTCCTGGGTCCTCCCAGGCTCTCAGCTCGAGTTTAAGGGTAGTTTTCACTCGAACTTCTGTCCCACCCCAAAAATTCGTAATTTTCTATCAGCGGTGCTGGACACCCATACATAAAATTGTTTTGTGACTTTAAACATTGATTTAAAATAATGAATTTATGTTTTTCTTGTTCTTTGAATATATATAAACAGAAATACATTTCATTTACAATATTATTTTCGTCCGTCCGTCCGTACGGGATCGACAATCTTTATATATACTGCGAATTCACTTATATTCGTTGGCATGAAATTTCGTGGTTTTATCAAAACGGGCATTTTCGTGGGTTCTTAAATTTGTGGATTTTCACTTTTCTTGTAAAAAAACAAAACAAAACAAAAACCTAATGAAAAGTAATCTTAAAATTAACTGTTGTTGTTGTTGTGTTAAAATTAACCGTCGCGCATTTTTACTTACCGCGTGATATCACACAGCGCTTGTCAATAATCTAATCCTTGCCTCTAGGCATAACATAAAGATAGCAGTTACTGCCGATAATTGACTGCAATTAACACATTTAGATGACATGATATGCAGCTCCATTGTACACACTGCCCCTGTGATTCGCCGATGTAAACATTGCATAATTTATACGACCCCTGACACGTTTTAACCAGCGAGTTTAAAAGTTTACACCTTGAATCGGTCTTACTATATTTGACAGTAACTACACGCAACATCACAACGACTGTGTAAATTTACATGCATATAAATTAATACGAGTGAATAATACGAGATTGTGTGGATATATTAAGAAGTCGGCAGATGATCTTTGATGTTCATGGAATAGCAGTCGCACAATTACAGATTAAAATTTAAACTGGATCATTTAAAGACGACAAAAGCATGTACAATTCATCCGTTTTAGTGATTGTTTATTATTTTTTGTGTACTTTACTTACGACATTAATATCAAAGATTTCTTTAATTCTATAATTAATGAGAGCAAACTGACAATTTATATTAGCGCTTATTATTGCACTGCTTTCCCATTTTTACTCGATTATGTCAAGTATTCTGGATTACACAATCAAGTAGCCTACAACTATAAGCAGTCTAGGTGATGTGTATATACGACTGAAATTCAGGACATATAGTCGACTTTGCTTTCAATTTTCTTAAATATTGCAAACCTTAACTATTTAAAGATTTAATCTGTCACTAACCTGGTTATCTGTATACCATCATAACACAATAATCGACGGAAAAGCGGCGACGCATGCATAGAATAGAGACATGATTAGAAGTAATTGTCCGGATAAAATTTCGTGGGATCTTAAATTCGTGGATTGACCTACCCACGAAAACCACGAAAATTCGTGCCCCACGAATAATAATGATTTTACAGTATCCCGAGAACCTTGAAAATAGCCTTAAAATGACACAAAAATGACCGTTTAAATTACTAATTATCGTTTTCTTTTTCTAATTAAACATTCTTTGTATAGTATACCATCTCCTGAAGGGGAATATGTAAAAATAATGTATACATGTGTGTCTGTCTGTGCGTAATTTAGGCTTAAACCTGTTGAAACGTACCCTAATCCTACCCTAACCCCAACATTTTTTTTTCATGAACTTTAAATGTCTCTAAAAATTGTTTGAGATAAGATATTTACTTGAAATTTCTTTTAATATAACATTAAAATAATAGTCTAAAGGAATATAGAAGAGCATAATCTTATCCGACGACCATTTCGTCGGGAAAGATGTATGAAATATAGCAGTTTTTGCCTTAAATTACCTTCGATATACACTTAATAAATGCTTATAAGTTAAATTACAAGCTTGTATAAGCTTTATAAATAAAGAATAAATCATTCTTAGTACTAAGTGTTGTTATGCCATACAGTTTTTGAAAAAATATTACTTGTCTGTTTGTCTGTCTGTGCGTAATTCAGGCTATACCCCATATTTCTCTAATTTTCTTACCTAAATTTTCCGGTTTTATACACCTACATTAAATCACTTTAAAAAATAATTAGAACAATATATCGACATGATTCTTTTTTTTGTAAAGTCCTTTTCTATACCTAAAGAATAAAAAAAATAATAAAGATATCTTAATAAATAATGTCATAATTTATCGATAAATATATGTAAAATCGCGCTAAAATTCAGTCGCCGCGCTTTTTCCGCGCTTTTTTTTGTCAGAAGTGTATATACTTATACACACTTACACTGACGGACAGAGAGACATATATTTAAGTGCATTACTTTATCGTAAAGTACACATATAGACCTACATTATGGTGTATTATTATTTAAAATATATTAATTATTAATGTCATAATTCATAATTGAAAATGATAAAAAACGCCGATTTTCGAATTCGCGCACGATTTTGGTCAATGTAGACACTAACACGGACGGACAGACAGACATATAATAAAATGCATTACTTTATCTTAAAGTACACATATAGCCCTACAATATGGTTTATTATTTATAAAAATATATCACCAAGTATACACCTGTATCTTACATGGTTGTGTAGGTATGGTTATGTGCTAGAGAATGAGACCACTTATAGGTATGTGTGTGGTTCATAGGGATCTAGGCACGTCGTACAAGTTGAGTGGTCGAGGTTCGAAGTCATATTTTATCACAATTATGAAGGAACTATGACCTGGTTCGGGGCCCAAATGCTAAGTAAACACCTGAACCATACATGTTTGTGTAGGCATGGATGTGTGCTAGAGAATGAGACCACTTATAGGCATGTTTGTGTTTTTTAGGGATCTAGACACGTCGTACAAGGTGATCGGTCGAGGTTCAAACTTATATTTTATCACAATAGTTCTGATATTTGAAGGATTTACGACCTGGTTCGAGCCCAAAAGACCAATTATACACCTGTATTAAACATGGTTGTGTAGGCATGGATATGTGCTAGAATACAAGACCAATTATAGGTATGTGTGTGATTCATAGGGGTCAAGGTACGTCGTACAAGGTGAGTAGGTTCGAGGTTCGAACTTATATTTTATCAAAATTATGAAGGATTTATGACCTGATTCGAGCCCAAAAGGCCAAGTTTACACCTGTATTATACATGGTTGTGTAGGTATGGGTGTGTGCTAGAGAATGAGACCACTAATAGGTATGTGCGTGGTCCATAGGGGTCTAGGCACGTCGTACAAGTTGAGTGGTCGAGGTTCGAACTCATGTTTTATCACAATTATGAAGGATTTAGGACCTGATTCGGGCCCCAAAGGCTAAGTAAACACCTGAACCATACATGTTTGTGTAGGCATGGATGTGTGCTAGAGAATGAGACCACTTATAAGTATGTTTGTGGTTTTTAGGGATCTAGACACGTCGTACAAGGTGATCAGTCGAGGTTCGAACTTATATTTTATCACAATTGTTGTGATATTTGAAGGATTTAATACCTGGTTCGAACCAAAAGCCAAGTATACACATATATCATACATGGTTGTGTTGGTATGGATGTGTGCTAGAATACAATACCACTTATATGTATATGTGCGGTTTATATGGGTCTATGTTCGTCGTAGAAGGTAATCGGTCGAGGTTCGAACTTATATTTTATGACAATTAATGTGATATTTGAAGGATATATAACCTGATTCGAGTCCCAAAGCCAAATATACACATATATCATACATAGTTGTGTAGGTATGGATGTGTGCTAGAGAATGAGACCACTTATAGGTATATGTGTGGTCCATAGGGATCTAGACACGTCGTAGAAGGTGGGTGATCGAGGTTCGAACTTATATCTTATCACAATTGTTGCGATATTTGAAGGATTTACGACCTGGTTCGAGCCCAAAAGACCAATTATACACCTGTATCATACATGGTTGTGTAGGAATGGATGTGTGCTAGAATACAAGACCAATTATAGGTATATGAGTGGTTCATAGGGGTTTAGGCACGTCGTACAAGGTGAGTGGTCGAGGTTCGAACTTATATTTTACCACTATTGTTGTGATATTTGAGGGATTTACGACTTTTGTTCGAGCATAAAAGGCCAAGTATACACCTGTATCATACATGGTTGTGTAGGAATGGATGTGTGCTAGAATACAAGACCAATTATAGGTATATGAGTGGTTCATAGGGGTTTAGGCACGTCGTACAAGGTGAGTGGTCGAGGTTCGAACTTATATTTTACCACTATTGTTGTGATATTTGAAGGATTTACGACCTGGTTCGAGCCCAAAAGACCAATTATACACCTGTATCATACATGGTTGTGTAGGAATGGATGTGTGCTAGAATACGAGACCACTTATAGGTATGTGTGTGGTTCATAGGGGTCTAGGCACGTCGTACACGGTGAGTGGTCGACGTTCGAACTTATATTTTACCACTATTGTTGTGATATTTGAGGGATTTACGACTTTTGTTCGAGCATAAAAGTTCAAGTATACACCTGTATCTAACATGGTTGTGTAGGTATGGGTGGGTGCTAGAATACGAGACCACTTATAGGTATATGTGTGGTCCATAGGGATCTAGACACGTCGTAGAAGGTGAGTGATCGAGGTTCGAACTTATATTTCATCACAATTGTTTTGATATTTGAAGTATTTAGAACCTGGTTCGAGCCAAAAATGCCAAATATACAAGTGTATCATACATGGTTGTGTAGGTATGGATGTGTGCTACAGAATGATACCGCTTCTAGGTTTGTGTGTGTGTGCTTCATAGGGGTGTAGGCAAGTCATACAAGGTGAGTGGTCGAGGTTATAATTTATCACAATTATGACAATTTCGACATAATTATATTCATATCATTTTTTTTAAAGAAAACATGCATTTATTATTTCAAAAATAATACAGTTTTGAAAAAATATTAGTCGTTTGTGTATCTGTCTGTGCGTAATTCAGGTTAAATCCTATATTTCTTTTATTTTCCGTACCTAAATTTTCCGTTTTATACACATACGTAAAATCACTTTAAAAAATAATTGGAACAATATATCGAAATGATTCTTTTTTGTTATAAAGTCTTTTTATATGCCTAAAGGATAAAAAATCAATAAAGATACATTCATTAATAATGTCATAATTTATCAATAAATATATATGTAAAAATGCGCGAACATTCAGTTGCCGCGCTTTTTTCCCGCGATTTTATCAAAGGTATATATACTTGTACACACTTACACGGATAGACAGACCAAAAATAAATTTAAATTCTTTTTTTTTATCTTAAAGTACACATACAGCCCTAAAATATGGTGTATTATTTATAAAAATATATTAATTATTAATGTCATAATTTATAAATGAAAATGATGAAAAAAGCCGATGGTCTTAGTCGCGTGTGAATTTGTCCAATGTATTTATACTTGTACACACTAACACGGACGGACAAAGTGATATATATTTAAAATCTCTTCTTTTATCTTAAACTAAACATACAGCCCTACAGTATGATGTATTATTTATGCAATTTATCAATTATTAAAGTAATAATTTAAGGTTAAAAATGATGAAAAACGCCGATTTTCTTAGCCGCTCGCGGTTTTTTCAAAAGTATATATATTTGTACACACTAACACGGACTGACAGAATGAGATATATTTAAATGCATTATTTTATCTTAAAGTACATATCTATCCCTACAATATGGTGTATTATTTATGATAATATATTAAATATTAAGATTATAATTCGTTGTTGAAAATGATGAAAAAATCCATCAAATACCACCAAAATTGTGCAAAAATCTAAGTTCGAACCTCCATTATTCACCTTGTATATATTACTTGCCTAGACCCCTATGAACCACACACATATATACATATAAGTGGTCTCATTTTTTAGCAGACATCCATACCTGCATAACCGTGTATGCTAACAATATTAACCTAGCCTGTGGGACTCAAAACGGGCCCTGAACCTATTAAATGTACGAAAAACGTAATAAATTATAGGTTCGAACACTGAATACTAACCTAAAAAAAGAAAAAAACCAAGAGCTTTCGATTACGAAAACATTGTTCCGGCACTCGATTAAAAAAAAGCTAAACTCGAAGAGGAGAAACATTTAAGTATTGATAATATTCAAACTGTAGAAAACTTTGGAAAATGACGTCATTTTACTGGATTAAGGGAAGACAATGTATGAATATTTCAATAAATATTTTAAAATAGACAAAAACATGAATTACAAAAATATCAATATCATCATCAATATCATCATCATCATCACAATCGTCATCGTTATGGTTACCTAATAATCGAAAACTTTATTATTACTAGACATATTAAGATTTTACCATAATCCTTTATCAAACTTGAAAACTTGGATTACTCGAATATTTCCGACGAACGCACATACCTTCTTTTTGAAATTTTCAATTATTTGTGTTGATAGGCTTGCGATGTTGTTCAAATTACTTATAACTTGAACATTTAGTAACATGTTGTAAGGGCTATTATTCTTATACAGACTACCATTTATAATATGTCCATCTACGGAATTGTTTAAAAAGTATTCAAATTGTATGACAATAACAAATTGTTTGTAAAGGAATAAAATGGAAAAAAGAAGAACTTTACAAACTCCATATTTACTTAAACGGAGTGTTGAGATATATGTGATATATAAATGAATATATATGATGTTGTTTAGTGGCACAAGAACAATATATGAAATATGAAATGTTGTTTAGTGGCACAAGAACAATATATGAAATATGAAATGTTGTTTAGTGGCACAAGAACAATATATGAAATATGAAATGTTGTTTAGTGGCACAAGAACAATATATGAAATGTTGTTTAGTGGCACAAGAACAATATATGAAATATGAAATGTTGTTTAGTGGCACAAGAACAATATATGAAATATGAAATGTTGTTTAGTGGCACAAGAACAATATATCAAATATGAAATGTTGTTGAGTGGTACAAGAACAATATATCAAATATGAAATGTTGTTGAGTGGTACAAGAACAATATATCAAATATGAAATGTTGTTTAGTGGTACAAGAACAATATATGAAATATGAAATGTTGTTTAGTGGCACAAGAACAATATATGAAATATGAAATGTTGTTTAGTGGTACAAGAACAATAAATCAAATATGAAATGTTGTTGAGTGGTACAAGAACAATATATCAAATATGAAATGTTGTTGAGTGGTACAAGAACAATATATCAAATATGAAATGTTGTTGAGTGGTACAAGAACAATATATCAAATATGAAATGTTGAGTGGTACAAAGAACAATATATCAAATATGAAATGTTGTTGAGTGGTACAAGAACAATATATCAAATATGAAATGTTGTTGAGTGGTACAAGAACAATATATCAAATATGAAATGTTGTTGAGTGGTACAAGAACAATATATCAAATATGAAATGTTGAGTGGTACAAGAACAATATATCAAATATGAAATGTTGTTGAGTGGTACAAGAACAATAAATCAAATATGAAATGTTGTTGAGTGGTACAAGAACAATATATCAAATATGAAATGTTGTTGAGTGGTACAAGAACAATATATCAAATATGAAATGTTGTTGAGTGGTACAAGAACAATATATCAAATATGAAATGTTGTTTAGTGGCACAAGAACAATATATGAAATATGAAATGTTGTTTAGAGGTACAAGAACAATATATCAAATATGAAATGTTGTTGAGTGGTACAAGAACAATATATCAAATATAAAATGTTGTTGAGTGGTACAAGAACAATATATCAAATATGAAATGTTGTTGAGTGGCACAAGAACAATATATCAAATATGAAATGTTGTTTAGTGGCACAAGAACAATATATGAAATATGAAATGTTGTTTAGTGGCACAAGAACAATATATGAAATATAAAATGTTGTTTAGTGGCACAAGAACAATAAATCAAATATGAAATGTTGTTGAGTGGTACAAGAACAATATATCAAATATGAAATGTTGAGTGGTACAAGAACAATATATCAAATATGAAATGCTGTTGAGTGGTACAAGAACAATATATCAAATATGAAATGTTGTTGAGTGGTACCAGAACAATATATGAAATATGAAATGTTGTTGAGTGGTACAAGAACAATATATGAAATATGAAATGTTGTTTAGTGGTACAAGAACAATAAATCAAATATGAAATGTTGAGTGGTACAAGAACAATATATCAAATATGAAATGTTGTTGAGTGGTACAAGAACAATATATGAAATATGAAATGTTGTTGAGTGGTACAAGAACAATATATCAAATAAGAAATGTTGTTGAGTGGTACAAGAACAATATATCAAATATGAAATGTTGAGTGGTACAAGAACAATATATCAAATATGAAATGTTGTTGAGTGGTACAAGAACAATATATCAAATATGAAATGTTGTTGAGTGGTACAAGAACAATTATATCAAATATGAAATGTTGTTTAGTGGCACAAGAACAATATATGAAATATGAAATGTTGTTTAGTGGTACAAGAACAATATATCAAATATGAAATGTTGTTGAGTGGTACAAGAACAATATATCAAATATAAAATGTTGTTGAGTGGTACAAGAACAATATATGAAATATGAAATGTTGTTTAGTGGTACAAGAACAATATATCAAATATGAAATGTTGTTGAGTGGTACAAGAACAATATATCAAATATGAAATGTTGTTGAGTGGCACAAGAACAATATATCAAATATGAAATGTTGTTTAGTGGCACAAGAACAATATATGAAATTAAAATGTTGTTTAGTGGCACAAGAACAATAAATCAAATATGAAATGTTGTTGAGTGGTACAAGAACAATATATCAAATATGAAATGTTGAGTGTACAAGAACAATATATCAAATATGAAATTGTTGTTGAGTGGTACAAGAACAAATATATCAAATATGAAATGTTGTTGAGTTGTGGTACCAGAACAATATATGAAATATGAAATGTTGTTGAGTGGTACAATAACAATATATCAAATATGAAATGTTGTTTGAGTGGTACCAGAGAACAATATATGAAATATGAAATGTTGTTGAGTGGTACAAGAACAATATATGAAATATGAAATGTTGTTTAGTGGTACAAGAACAATATATCAAATATGAAATGTTGTTTAGTGGTACAAGAACAATATATGAAATATGAAATGTTGTTTAGTGGTACAAGAACAATATATCAAATATGAAATGTTGTTGAGTGGTACAAGAACAATATATCAAATATAAAATGTTGTTGAGTGGTACCAGAACAATATATGAAATATGAAATGTTGTTTAGTGGTACAAGAACAATATATGAAATATGAAATGTTGTTTAGTGGTACAAGAACAATATATGAAATATGAAATGTTGTTGAGTGGTACAAGAACAATATATCAAATATAAAATGTTGTTGAGTGGTACAAGAACAATATATCAAATATGAAATGTTGTTGAGTGGCACAAGAACAATATATCAAATATGAAATGTTGTTTAGTGGCACAAGAACAATATATGAAATATAAAATGTTGTTTAGTGGCACAAGAACAATAAATCAAATATGAAATGTTGTTGAGTGGTACAAGAACAATATATCAAATATGAAATGTTGAGTGGTACAAGAACAATATATCAAATATGAAATGTTGTTGAGTGGTACAAGAACAATATATCAAATATGAAATGTTGTTGAGTGGTACCAGAACAATATATGAAATATGAAATGTTGTTGAGTGGTACAATAACAATATATCAAATATGAAATGTTGTTTAGTGGCACAAGAACAATATATGAAATATGAAATGTTGTTTAGTGGCACAAGAACAATATATCAAATATGAAATGTTGTTGAGTGGTACCAGAACATAATATATGAAATATGAAATGTTGTTGAGTGGTACAATAACAATATATCAAATATGAAATGTTGTTGAGTGGTACCAGAACAATATATCAAATATGAAATGTTGTTGAGTGGTACCAGAACAATATATGAAATATGAAATGTTGTTGAGTGGTACAATAACAATATATGAAATATGAAATGTTGTTGAGTGGTACAATAACAATATATCAAATATGAAATGTTGTTGAGTGGTACCAGAAACAAATATATGAAATATGAAATGTTGTTGAGTGGTACAATAACAATATATCAAATATGAAATGTTGTTGAGTGGTACAATAACAATATATCAAATATGAAATGTTGTTGAGTGGTACAAGAACAATATATCAAATATGAAATGTTGTTGAGTGGTACAAGAACAATATATGAAATATGAAATGTTGTTTGAGTGGTACAAGAACAATATATCAAATATGAAATGTTGTTTAGTGGCACAAAGAACAATATATCAAATATAAATGTTTTTTTAGTGGGACAAAAAAAATAAAAATTGGGTTTAGTGAAAGTCAAAATTAAAATAATGAAATTTTTTTTGCAAAAAAAATATAAAGAAAAAATCTCCTTCTGAAAGATCCGTATGTTTTTAATTTAGGTTGTTACCACCTTAAGGAAGTTTTCATTGTATATATTTTTTGCTTATAAAAAAAATTTTAAAACCCCGAAGAAAATGTAAAGTATGATCAAATTTTGTAATCATTAAAAAATATGCATTCATTTCTTATTGAAAAATTTGACTTACACTTTATAGAAAATAAATTTCTAATCACCTCCCTTTATTTTCATGAAATGTTAATTTCGGTAATACGTATCTTTTTGGAACTTACAATATTGATAATCTTAATTTGAGCATCATATTTATGATATAAAACCATACAAAATTTGTGTTACAACATCTTTAACGGTACAAAATGTAATTAAGGATAATTTCATTAAATGATAGTTCAGATCCAATTCACTTAAGCCCGACTATAAATAAAGTTTATATGGATATCTTTCTGAAATATCTAGCACCATTTTTGATTAATGACATATAAAAAAAACTCCAGTCAAGTATTTGTCATTTGCATTTTTCCAATGACAATTCTGAATGGGCAGCTTTTCATAATAAAACCACTAATGTTGGCATTTCGTTTTGATTTGTAACTTTTATTTCAGGCAAAATTAATTTTATTGCACAGTAAGATACACAGAAAATGTTACATGTTTTTACAAACATTTATAAAGTGATAGTACCATCAGGGATGGACAGAACTCCTGTAGTTTTGACGCTGCCCGGGTGTGGAACAGCCTCCCTATAGTGACATCAGAAGAGTAGAAAACTTCAAAGAATTTGGGAGACTGGTCGACACCTGGACAGGTCCAAAATGTAAGTGTTCAATGTGGCGTTTGTAGCCTTTTGGTAAGTAAACACAATTTCTTTTGATTTGAACTTATTGTGAGTCAGGCGATGCACGTTGATGTTTATAAAATGTCTTGTATTGTTTGATTTTATTAACCTGTCAATTGCATACTGATTATACGGTCAATGCACACAATATCTTCGATAAATGTTCGGTAAATTTCGTGAGATGTGAGTAGTAAAAATGTGATTAAATTTTTTTTTTCAATCAAATAAAAACGAATTATAGACAATAGGGTAAACTCGTTTTTTAATTTCTAATGTTTTCCCCGTTTTAAGATCGAGACCCCGATCTCCCTTTTTTTTTCCCCTTTTTTATAATTTTTTAACATTTTTGAGGGGTATTTTTATTTTTTTTTTTTTTGTTTTTAATAGGTTTTGCTTTTATTTTAGTAAAGACTATACTCTTTTTAAATAACATACGAGTAGTTAAAGAATTTATAATTAAAATTCATTCGGATTAAAATCAATAAATGTCATTTCAGTGCCGTAAAATACAATACAAAACGAGACAACTCAGTGTTTCTAAGTTGTTTTATATCTGTGTAGATAACTTTTCAAGCACTTGGCCATTTTCATTAAAATATACTTCAAAAATAAAAAATGAAAAGGTCTTAAAAAAACAATGACAAAAGTAAGTATTGAACCACTGTCCTCTCATATATGAGGTAATCACTTAACCGACTGTGCTATTGCGGATGTGATGATCTCGAACATATACATTACACTAGTGTGAATTTTCCAAACATTAGTTATAATGTTTTAATTCTCACTATTAATTCTCGTAAGCTATACGGACAGAACCGAAGTGGAATCGAATATTTAAATTAGCGCTAAAATGTATTCATAATTGGCAGGTCAATAAAATCACACTATATATTTTTTTGCATTATGCAAGGTACGTTTTGTTTTGTTTTTGTTTTATTTTTTTAATATGTGCTTGTATGTGCTTATGTGTATAATCTTTTCAATTGTGCAATTTTATGCCTGTAAAATGCTTAGTGTTAACTTTCTTATTTGTATTATATGTGATAGTCCCATGCAGTTTCTTTGTTTTTATATACAAGTTTGTTTTTAGCCAATCTATAATACTTTTACAGGAATGTATATATGTATATGTATATCTTACTCTTTGTTTTATCTTGCTTGTTATTCTTGTAACTTATAAACATGAATTTTATTTATTACTATTATACATAAACATACAATTCTAAAAATAAATAGCATGTTTCATTTCTTAAATCCATGTACTCAGATGTGCTTATGCTTATAACTTTTAACTTTTTAACTGCTACCTTTGTTAATCCATTTACATATGTTTGTCGGAAAATAGCTCATGAGTTATAATGTATCCGACATAAAATAAATTTTCTTGTGTCTTGTTCGTTAATTAATACTTCGAATCCGAAGATATTATATGTACATTTATATATCATAATTAGAGCTAAACTAAATTTTGGAATCATGCCTCTTAACATTTTCAACACAACCCTAGCGCCCATTCTTTAGTATTCTCGTCGTTTTTCCCCTTTTTTCAGTAATTTGAATTTTCCTGGGTCAATGTTACGCACGGCGTAAGTGCCTATCGCTAGCTACGCCCGGGACGGCTATAGTGATGACATCGACATCTTCATATTTGAATTCGTAAGCTAAATTTTTAAAATATTTTGCTGTTCTATTTACTGACCGAAAGTATCTTCATCACCAATATAGTTAATATAGTAATTGCATAACATGATCACAATGGTCTTGAATTCGCATTTTTTATTATTTTCTATTAATTTCAAACATATTTTTCTTTAATGCATTCAATCGTACATGCTGTAATATAAGATTTTTGCTTATGTGTGAAGTAAACAGAACACCGGAAGTTGGCTTGTGACTCAACATACGGAAGAGATAATTTGATAAACACTACAAATTTTGGTAAATATTTTAGTTTCTAATTTAAGGATAGTAAAAACATGCAATGAATAAATTAATTACATGCATGATCTTAAATAGTCCGTAAAATGTGTGTACTGAACACGAAGGAGTAGATAAATCGATATAAATTATTTGTGCTACCCCACCCAAAAGCATTTTGACTTGTCTTTCCCCAATACTTTTAAAATTAAAACTGTTTAACATCTTAACAGGATGGGCTCATTACCCTATTCGGCTTTAACATTAATATTAAAATTTCTTGAAAGTCAATGAAGATAGGCCCATGAAGATATTTCTTCACACTTGCTATATTTTTAAGAATTACACATACGATTAAGCCTTTTTTTATTGTAGAAACGGGTTGTAATAGAATGCGAAATGGACTCCATTTCGCGAAATGAACTTACCGCCTACGAAATGGACATTTGTTTGTTTAACCGCGATGAGTAATATTATTTTTATTAATTTATGTTTAACCTTTGACATAAAACTACAGATTGAACAAATTAATATTACTTTTTTCCTATTTTATAGTCATATTTATGAAAATAATCTGGCATCTACGAAATGGAGTTTTCGGCCACGAAATGGAGTTTTCGCTTACGGAATGGACATTTGCTTTACAAATTATGGTGTAACTGACATGTCACAAAGGGTATCTTTTCTATTCACTTAAATTTAATCTGGGACGACAAAAATATTTTTGTCCCAGGTTAAACATATGATATATTACAGAATCTTTCTATTTGAAAGACCATGTATAAAGCACTTAACTATGTGGCATTATTATACGATTATTTTCAAATGTAGATCTACAAGCATAAATAATGAAAAAATATCACCAAAAATTAAATTGTTTAAATAGTAATTTTATGTCATATATCACTTGTTCGTTATTAAAAAAGATATTAAATGGTACACTTAAACCAAAATTTAAGAAACAAATGTCCATTTCGTAGTCGAAAAGTTCATTTCGCGAAATGGAGTCCATTTCGCATTCTATTACTACCGTTGTAGAAACAAATTTAGGAACACTTTTAGAATTTTTCCGCATCAAAATCCATATTTATAAATTCTTATTCCTAACTAAACTCTTCAACCAGTGCCAAAAACACTAACCCAAACCTTATCCATCAAAGTAATCTGAGTGATTTTGTATTGAAACGTAGATATTGAAGAATAATATTGGGTAAAATTATAATGTTAAAAATAGTTGCGGACAGATTCAAAAATCTAGCTGAAACATTGAAACAAGAATAAATTGATAACTTAGCTCTTATAGAAATATTTTCCTTTTTTTTAGATTTTCATGACACATAATCTTTGAAGTCCATAAGACTAGTCAAAATATATTGACGTGCCAAAGCTTGATTCTGAGATACTTTTCGTTCTGGGGCAGAATCTTGCTTTAACGTCAAAACCAAAAGGAGACCTTTCTGTGGTGAAACGTGGATTTCGACGTAAATGTGAAAATGCCGAGAATATAAACTAAGAATTTATTCAACAGTACAATTTTAAGGAATTAACAGCACAAAGTGCCAGCCTATAAACTTAAAAGAAAGTAAACCACGTTAGTTTCATTTCACTGTCTCATTTGTGTACCAATGTCGCCATATTGTGATGTTGCTACAGTAAGGCCATCCTTAAAAAAATGTTTGTTTGCAGTAACGCGACCGACTCACAAAATTTGCCCCTACTCAAAAGTTTTTTTCATGGTCTGGAAAAAAAAAATGTTTTTTGAATCAGAAAATTATGCCTTGTGCTTTGTTTTTGTTCTTTTAAAGGTTAATAGAAGAAATAAAATGTAGGTATTATTTAATTAGAATTCATTTATCAATTTATTAATTGTTACCAGATTATCAAAGCATAAATTGTCCAGCATTTTGAAATTCCATGTTTATTTGGGAGTACAGTTCAATAAAAAAAAAAAAAAATCGACCTACCTACCCACCTTGAAAATTCTGGGTCGGGTTACTGCAAACAAACATTTTTTTAAGGATGGCCTAATGTAACATGTACGCTAAAAATCGATATTGTTCGGTACCGTGCGTAAATGTTGTCTTTTTTCTTTTTGTGGCTAAAAAAATATGAAAAACTATTAAAAAGTGTTAATAACTTAATTATTATTTTTTAATGTTTTTATTATTAATTATATTTATTGCTACATTAAAATAAATCGCCAAGAAATAATCTTTAAATATTTTTCTAATTGATTGAAATCTTTGAAATGATACGGGAAAATTTTAATATAGTCCTCTTTTTTATACTTTTTTTACTTGATGTGTTTCGTCGTTTCTCAGTATCGCAGTACCAAATACACACCAGTGTAGTTATCAACAGAGTATTTGTCACGTGACATTAGCGACGATGTCTTTATTTTGATGGTGCATGTGTTTACTTTTCTATCAAAATCTTTATGTTAGGAATATTTTCACTAATAAAACATGAAATTGATGTAGAAATGAATAATCTTTAAAGTTATCGTAACAAATTTATTCAAATATGACTTCTAATACGATTTTATACGGTCCAAAGCTTGCGCTCAAAATCCTGGCGCAAATTTCACCACAGAAAAGGTACTTTTTATGTTGTACGTAGAGGCGAAATATTGTCACAACAGACACGAAAATAGCACAATATCTCGTCGCGCAGTACAATTAGTTGGACTATCCATAAGACATGTTGGACAAAAACAAACTTCATTGGCTTTCTTATGTTCTTAATTTTGTGCCAATATCATATGTGACAGTATTCTAAAGTTTCTGAACTTTGCAGACTTAGAACATCAAAGCGACATTGACTTCACATCGCTTTTGTACTTACTACAAGTAACATGTACAGGATCTTTACATATCTTACAAAGTTATTAGGCTTTCGGTTAAAAAAATAAAATAAAAATGGCTACAAATGTCATTGTTGAAAAAAAAAAACTTAAAATAATCCTCCCAAAAAAAACTAAAATAAATGGTGTAAGAACACACCAGGTTTAGCAATGATAAGTTATCAGGTGTACCAACATGAAAAATGTTATTTAACCTGACTGTCATGATTGGAGTTTGTAAGTACAACTGAACTTGATGCAACACATGAAAAGATGGGAAAAAGACACTTGTGTGTCCTGGCTCAATCATTTCTTGCATTGTTTACTTACGTGCTATATGGCTAATGTTAGTACTTAGTGTGTAGGCGGTCTATGAGAAAGACCTGAGGAATTTACCAACAGTGGGTCTGGGGTTAGGGTTAGAGTTTTCAGTGGTTCATAATGCAAACATCAGTGTTTCCGCTACTCTGTGTTTCTTGCATTTTTGACGCAATAATTTTAAGAATGACGCATTGGAAAAGGCAAAGCGCGTTTTCTATGACGCAGTGATAATCTGCCTTACATGTAATTAGATGCATTTTCATTAAGTTATTTCTCCTATTATTAGTGCCATTGTGTTAAAATAGGCAATTATTGTTTGAGTATCGAAATGGCCATTCCGAAATTTATTTATATCGGTAACTGAGGGTATGTATAAGTTGCTAACCTATTCTGTGTCGTTATCGGCACAACATTGAACCATTTTACAATCAGTCACGGTATCCGGGATTTAGACATGCACGGTCAGGGTGTAAACAAGCGATTTTTGCATGCAGACGATTTTCTTACAATGGCAAGCACACCACAAAAGATAGGGGCTTTAGTTAGTGACATAGATAACAATGTTATCTACATTTCTGCTTTAGTGGTCAAAAATATCAAAGTGCCTGCAATAAACAGACATATGGCAGGTTAAATGTTTTCATGCAAATAAGACTTGGTTCTTCCTTAAAAGATTTTTCGTTTGCTTCCGCAAAAAGTGAGAAATTGAAGTTAACATGTGAAATCAAACAGTTCTGAGATTTACTTTTGTAATTTTTACTTTTTTAAAATTTTACCCTTAATAATTTCAAATGACCCCCATATTTTTATACAGAGGGTCACAAAATGACCCCCAAAAAAATCTAGTCTGGCAGAAACACTGAAACATGATTATAATGTGGTTCCTTTAAATAATTAATTTTTGTCAGATTTATGATGAAAAATGCAGTAAACAATTTACTTTAATATATCTGTTTATAATGATATTTAATATTTATTTTCAGTGTTGTGAGTGTACCCAGTCAACATGGGTTCCTTGAACATAAAATGGGACCCAAAGAATTTGGAAATTAGGACAAAGTCAGTAGAGAAAACATTGGAGCCTCTTGTTACACAGGTGCAGCTTTTTTCTTAATATAACAAATTGACTATCTGTTCTAAAATTTAGTGTGTATGAATTTCATAAAGGTCCTGTTGGAATGTAGAGAAATTTTTATTTTTTTTACTTTATTTATTCTATTAGTCAACTATTTTTAGCTCACCTGTCACAAAGTGACAGGGTGAGCTTTTGTGATCGCTTTTCGTCCGGCGTCCGTCCGGCGTCCGTCCATCCGTCGTCCGTCCGTAAACTTTTGCTTTAAATGACATCTCCTCATAAACCACTGAGCCAATTTCATCCAAACTTCACAGGAATGTTCCTTTGGTGGTCACCTTTAAAAGTTGTTCAAAGAATTTAATTCCATGCAGAACTCTGGTTGCCATGGCAACCGAAAGAAAAATCTTTAAATATCTTCTTTTAAACAACCCTAAGAGCTAGAGCTTAGATATTTGGCATGAAACATCTTCTACTGAGTGTCTACCAAGTTTGTTCAAATAAAAGCCCTGGAGTCAAAATTGGCCCCGCCCCAGGGTCATTGATTTTCCCTATATGCATATAGTAAAAACTTAAAAATTCTTCTTTTAAAGAACCATAAGAGCTAGAGCTTAGATATTTGGCATGAAACCTCTTCTAGTGAATGTCTACCAAGTTTGTTCAAATAAAAGCCCTGGGGTCAAAATTGACCCCGCCCCAGGCAGAGCTGCATTACTGGTACTGGTACTGCAGTACGTACTGCAGCTATTTTGCAACTACTGGTACTGATACTGAATTACTCTTACAAAATTTTGCTACTACTGGTACTGGTACTGCATTACTGTCTTAAAAAGTGGTACTGCTACTGCATTACCCAGTACTTTTGGTTTTGATAAAATTAAAAATAACATCAATTTTTCTCATAAAATAAAGCTAAAAATAACATTAATTATATTTTATTTTTGTGAAAAAGTAAGTTATCAAATCTAAAGATAATTTGCTGCAATATTCCTTCAAATGTTAATATATTATTCATCATAAAAAGCACCAAAGACTTTAAGTAAAAATTAAATTAGGATAAACAGACTCAATAACTCTTTACCCTAAAATATCCTTATTAAAATCTTTTATTACTTTGTATTTACTAGTAAAAGAGCAAAATAAACACTTATTAATTTCTTCTATTCTAAAAAATCCCATTTCAAGTGAAAAAAAATGATATTGTAAGCACCATAAAAAGTTGTTATTTACTTTGGTATAAATTGAACAGAGGTGTGAAGGTGTGAAAGGCAACAAAAGACTGTTGTGTTTTAAATGAAAGATGTTTGCATTGTATTTATACTGTTGACTGGTTACTAAACAATTAGATATAACATGAATACATGTTGTAAATATTGTTTGTAAAAAGTATTTTAAAACTATAAACTGTAAATATGTTATGTTAACTTTAAAGCAGCATGCCTCCAGATTCATCCTAATTTTCATGAAAAATTTGAAAATGTATTTAAAGGTAAAATATTGTTAAATGAACAAAGAGAGTACTTGACACATTACAATTGGCACTTAAAATCCACGTAAATTACCAAAAAGAGGTCAAAACATGCATAAATTTATAGCCTCTACTGCGTTAGTAACGCAGTAGAAATATAGTGATAAAACTACAAAATACAGTCATTAATTGCACATAAGATATAAATTATCACTTGAATCTTTAATTTGTTTACTTTTCTCAAAGTTTTAGTAATTTTTTTCCAAGTTTAATTTTCCTGAAATATTTTGGGTCATCTGGAGGCATGCGGCTTTAAATTAAATTATGATTTTGTTTTTTTGCTGAATAATATTTGCAATTATTTGTTTGACACTGTATTTATTCAAACTTTGATGAATATATAAAAGTAATGGTACTGATACTTAATTACTTCACCAAAAAAAGTACTGGTACTGCAGTACAGAGCTAAAATCTAGTACTGGTACTGGTAATGGTACTGCATAATTTGCCAAGTACTGGTACTGGTACTGAAGTACTACACCCTTAGTACTGATGCAGCTCTGGCCCCAGGGGGTCATTGATTTTCCCTATATGCATATAGTAAAAACTTAAAAAATCTTCTTTTAAAGAACCGTAAGAGCTAGAGCTTAGATATTTGGCATGAAACATCTTCTAGTGAATGTCTACCAAGCTTGTTCAAATAAAAGCCCTGGGGTCAAAATTGGCCCCGCCCCAGGGGGTCATTGATTTTCCCTATATGCATATAGTAAAAACTTAAAAAATCTTCTTTTAAAGAACCCAAAGAGCTAGAGCTAAGATATTAAGCATGAAACATCTTCTAGTGAGTGTCTACCAAGTTTGTTCAAATTAAAGCCCTGGGGTCAAAATTGACCCCGCCCCGGGGGGTCATTGATTTTCCCTATATGCATATAGTAAAAACTTAAAAATTCTTCTTTTAAAGAACCATAAGAGCTAGAGCTTAGATATTTGGCATGAAACGTCTTCTAGTGAATGTCTACCAAGTTTGTTCAAATAAAAGCCCTGGGGTCAAAATTGACCCCGCCCCAGGGGGTCATAGATTTTCCCTATATGCATATAGTAAAAACTTAAAAAATCTTCTTTTAAAGAACCCAAAGAGCTAGAGCTAAGATATTTAGCATGAAACATCTTCTAATGAGTGTCTACCAAGTTTGTTCAAATAAAAGCCCTGGGGTCAAAATTTGCCCCGCCCCAAAAACTTAAAAAATCTTCTTTTAAAGAACTCAAAGAGCTAGAGCTAAGATATTTAGCATGAAACATGTTTTAATGGGTGTCTACCAAGTATGTTCAAATAAAAGCCCTGGGGTCAAAACTGGCCCCGCCCGGTGGGGTCATTGATTTCCCTTATATGTGTATAGCAAAAACTTAAAAATCTTCTTTGAAAAAACCCAAATAGCTAGAGTTTAGATATTAAGCATGAAACATCTTTAAGTAAATATCTACAAAGTTTGTTCAAATGAAAGCCCGGGGGTCAAAACTGGCCCTTCCCCAGGGGTGTCATTGTTTTTAACTATATGTGTATAGTAAAAACTTTAAAAATCTTCTTTTAAAAAACCCAATGAGCTAGAACTTAGATGTTTAGCATGAAACATCTTCTTATGGGTGTCTACCAAGTCTGTTCAAATAAACAAATAAAAGCCCTTGGGTAAAAATTGGGGTGGGGGGGCCTATATACAGGTGAGCGACCTCAGGGCCATCATGGCCCTCTTGTTTTTTAATTCTCTGCAAAGATTGTGTTGCTTTGTTTGCTCTGGTAGTAAAAATGTTCTGTTGTGGTCACAGGTAACCACTTTAGTCAACCAGAAAGGACCATCAAACAAGAAAAAAGGAAGATCAAAGAAGGGTCATGTTCTTGCTGCAGCTGTACAGAAGGCTACCCTTAACTTTGTAGAAAAAGGAGAGGAGATTGCGAGAGAAAACCCTGATGTTAAGGAAGACATGTTGGCAGCAGTTGATGAAGTCAGAAAAACAGGTATGATATAACAGGTGTTTGTTTCCAGGATTTTCAGCGATGTTTTGTTAAACATTGGGGAAAAAAACAGGATTTTAATTTTGCAGTGATTAAATGAATGCAAAGAATCAATGTCTAGGATGGCATCTTCCAACATTTAAGCACCATAACAGTGAAGAAGCTCTTATTTTCAAAGATTTTAGAATTTGTTATTCAATAGTTTTATTTTGTAACTTTCAATTGGGAATTTTTTCCTATGGATTGGGAAAATAATGTACTCAATGGGGAATATGATTGAATATCGGCTATAAAATAAACAAAAAAAATCCCTGTATATATTGATCATGTTTTGTTATTGTTATATTTTTACTCTCGCCCCTCCATCTCAAATGTTCTAAAAAAGAAGAAAATTTTTTTACAGGAGCTACACTGAGGTACAAAATTTTAACTACATAAAATTAAAATTTTTACATATAGGAACTTTGATTGCCATGGCAAATATGAACTTGTAATTAATAGATAATACAGAAATATACAAATCATATTTTTGTGTGCAATTCTTAGCGCAATGTAAACAGAAAGCTTTTAAACACTTTGTTTTTGGGTCATTTTTCACATGAATGGTTATTCTGAAAATAATAGTGAGTGAATGATATGAAATTTGCAGAATAATATGAAATTTTGCAAGTGATAAGTCCAGACCAGTGACAAAGGGTACATAAAGCTTGAAAAAATATTCCCAAGTCAGAATACTTGAGTGGAATCCCTTTAAAGGCTTGAGCATATTTTGGTGAATTGTTATGTATCAAACTGAAGTCAGTGGACAATTTTGTGTTAGTGGATTTTTGATGGAGTAAGTTCTGTTTAAAATTGTCATAAGTTTAATTTTGGTGAACAAAAGGAAAAGTTTTAGCATGCTATTAGTTTATTTCGTCAGATTTTCCCATAATTTTTGGGGTAAATACTGATACATGTATATGTTGTATGTTATGTAAGCATCAAACTTTTGTGCAATCCTGGTTTATTACAAAGTCTAGTTTATGATTACCTTATATATTTGTACTATTTATATATTACTATTAAGGAGAAGCCATGGGGCAAGCAATATATTTGTACTATTTATATATTACTATTAAGGAGAAGCCATGGGACAAGCAATATATTTGTACTATTTATATATTACTATTAAGGAGAAGCCATGGGGCAAGCAATATATTTGTACTATTTATATATTACTATTAAGGAGAAGCCATGGGGCAAGCATCAGAAGAGTTTGCAGCAGATCCATGTTCATCTATGAAGAGAGGGGCAATGGTGCGTGCAGCACGTGCTCTCTTATCTGCTGTAACTAGACTGCTTATCTTAGCTGATATGGTAGATGTCCATCTACTGCTAAAATCTCTCCGAGTGGTGAGTATAGTAAACTTAATGTACCAATCTAGTCATAATATATGATGACCAGATTTGATTACACATTTGTACAATTTAGAATTTGAAAAACAAGAAAAGGGGTGTCGGTGGTGGAGTTGTTAAAGTCATTGACTTCAATCCACTTTCCCCATTACTGCTGTGATTTCCAATCTTGACAGGAACTTTAGAGTCATGTGAGGTCACAGTGATGAATATGGATGGTTCTACTTCAGTGCCTGAAATAATGCACAAAAGGGCACCTGAGGTCTTCCACCACCAAGAAAGTTATTTCTTTTTAAAATAATAATATTATTTATTAAATTGAATGAAATAAGTAATACTTAACTTTATTAGTATTGTTGTAGACTTTCTCTAAAAAAAGAATCTGAAATTGGTCTACCTTGCCCCAGTCCCCAATATAGTAATTACTAATTAGGGTCCTCGTATAGCTGGAGAAACCATATTGGACAAGTGATATACATATAAGACAAGTGATAGACATATTAGAAAAGTGATATACATATAAGACAAGTAATATACATATTAGACAAGTGATATACATATAAGACAAGTGATATACATATTAGACAAGTGATATACATATAAGACAAGTGATATACATATTAGACAAGTGATATACATATAAGACAAGTGATATACATATAAGACAAGTGATATACATATTAGACAAGTGATATACATATTAGACAAGTGATATACATATTAGACAAGTGATATACATATTAGACAAGTGATATACATATTAGACAAGTGATATACATATTGGACAAGTGATATACATATTAGACAAGTGATATACATAATAGACAAGTGATATACATATTACCATATTGCAGGTGGAGAATGATTTAGATCGTATTCGTAATGCGTCTAGTCAGCAAGAATTGATGGACAGCTTTAAGGAGTTTGGGAAGAGTGTTGTAGAGCTGTCAGAGAGAGCAGCACAGAGACAAGCAGATCTAAAGGTTAGTTAGACAGATGTATTAGTAATTAAAGACAATTTCTGCAATCACTTGAGAACAATGAAAACAAAAACTTAAGAAAAACAGACTTTGTTTTATAGATTCTGTTTATAAGAATTCAAATTCAAAAGTTTATTGTATAATCAGGCCACCAGCCCATACACATATTACATAATACTTATAATGTTACAGTCATGAGAGGCAATAACATTTGTTTTGTCAAGAAAACAGAACAATACACAAAATTATTTCAAACAATTTATAATACAAAGTCAATATAATAATATTCTAGTCTATATTCTTTCTTTTGTAGCAAAATACAAATACATAGCAAGTTCTCTAATGACTTTAACATTTTGATAAGACATTAAATTATAAAACATTAGTACATTTGGAGTCTGAATATATACAGAAGGTATGTATTTAATCCTTAAGTCATTGTAAAGAGGACAACAAAATTGTACAAAACCTGAGAAATATAACAGCATTTACATGATACTTGGGCCAAATTGCAGCTGCAATACAGCTGTTCTTGTTTGTTAAGTGTTTTAACTTGTCTATTAGTACTAAGTTTGTTGAGTGTATTAAACTTGTATTGTAAAAAATAGTAAGTGCCTTCTGTTTAACTAAAAATGGAAACCTGATAGGTTTATATTCGTACTCTATGAATGTGTAATAGTGAATGCTGAAATTGTCTTCATGTTAATCCTATATATGTCAATACTATAGAAAAGACGGAAGTTGTCTTTAATTACTCTTACATATGTGAATACAAAGTAAAGATTACATATGTGAATACAAAGTAAAGATTACATATGTGAATACAAAGTAAAGATTACATATTTGAATACAAAGTAAAAACTGAAGTTGTCTCTAATTACAATTAAATTTGTGAATACAAAAGTAATGGTTTTCATTGATTTATAAAGAAAACAGCCAAGTCGTACTAATCAAGGCAGACAAACTGTTCAGGTTAAATGGAGTAAGATAAAACACTTTGCAACTTGACACAAAACTGTAACAAGATGAGTAAAATATCATAGCTAGATAAAATATCTGCTCTGTTTGTTTTAGGATCCTAGGAGACGTGATGACCTTGCAGCGTCCAGGGCAACATTAAAGAAGAGCAGCATGATGTTGTTAACAGCATCAAAAGCGTATGTTCGACACCCGGAGCTGGCGGCTGCTAGAGCAAACAGAGACTGGGCTTATGAGCAGTTGTGTGATGCTGTCAACACTATATCAGGTGTTGCCCAGGCAACCGGGCAGTCAAGTGCTCATCCATATGAAGGTGCTGGAGAACTTGCTGCAGCTCTTGATGAACTCATGGTATGTTTTAATTGTTAGTCTTTGCTTGATGAACTCATGGTATGTTTTAATTGTTAGTCTTTGCTTGACTTCATTCTAAGTCTTCATCCCTTAGGAACATAGAAAACCTTATGTATCGGGGGGAAGAATGTATTTGACTGTTGTTATTAATATTGATATAATGGACACTGTTGTCATGTGGTATTCTTGGCATAATTTTTGACAAGAACATTCAAATCAATATGTCTGCCTTAGTGCTTGTGGAAAGTTTGTACTAGAAGAATAAAGTTGAAATAGTAACAATATATAGAATTATCTGTCCATTTATGGGTAAAAAGTACTTTATGGCTTTAAGAATACCTGAAATCACTGTAGGTAGCTATTTGGAAATACATTTATATATACTGGTAATAATCTGTTAGGGTGTATTACTGAAGTAGTTGTTTTGTTTTGTTTGGTTACAGCAAAAAGTGATAATGGATCCACTAACATATAACGAGGTACGTATGAGGCCGTCCCTCGAGGAGAGATTAGAGAGTATTATCAGTGGTGCCGCATTAATGGCAGACTCAGCGTGCACGAGGGAGGATAGACGGGAGAGGATCGTACAGGAGTGTAACGCTGTCAGACAAGCACTACAAGATCTCCTTACAGAATACATGAATAATGTGAGTAACTTACCTTCCCCCAATAATATATAATACTTGTGTGACATTTATCAGTGATGTCAAAAACCGACATAACTTCTTCTTTAAATTTAATGATTTATCAAAGTGCTTTAATGATAACTTGACAGTTATGTTGTAACAGAAATTTTCTTTGTATTGTTATAAAAAATTAAATTTTCACATTTGAATGATTCTTTGAAGATATTTTAGATGGCTTTTTATATTTAAGTGTCGACCAAAGTTTCCTATAAGGAAAACTCGATTTAAGGTAACCAGTTGTTATAAGACATGCATCTTTCAATCTAGCATGAATGTTATGTTAGGATATGTTTCACATCATTTGTTCCCTGTTTGATGATTGGTATGTTAGGATATGTTTCACATCATTTGTTACCTGTTTGATGATTGGTATGTTAGGATATGTTTCACATCATTTGTTACCTGTTTGATGATTGGTATGTTAGGATATGTTTCACATCATTTGTTCCCTGTTTGATGATTGGTATGTTAGGATATGTTTCTCATCATTTGTTACCTGTTTGATGATTGGTATGTTAGGATATGTTTCCCATCATTTGTTACCTGTTTTGATGATTGGTATGTTAGGATATGTTTCACATCATTTGTTACCTGTTTGATGATTGGTATGTTAGGATATGTTTCACATCATTTGTTACCTGTTTGATGATTGGTATGTTAGGATATGTTTCCCATCATTTGTTACCTGTTTGATGATTGGTATGTTAGGATATGTTTCACATCATTTGTTACCTGTTTGATGATTGGTATGTTAGGATATGTTTCACATCATTTGTTACCTGTTTGTTTCTCATTGGTTACTATATGTTAAGCTTCTTGCAGTTCTTTAAACCACTTTTAAATATAAGATCCGGACAAAAGGAACTTCCTGTTTATTTAGCCTTGAAATAGGACCTGTCCATTTTGCTATGAAATTGGTCCTGTCCATTTTGCTATGAAATAGGACCTGTCCATTTTGCTATATGAAATAGGTCCTGTCCATTTTGCTATGAAATAGGTCCTGTTTATTTAGCCTTGAAATTGGACCTCTCCATTTTGCTATGAAATTGGTCCTGTTTATTTAGCCTTGAAATTGGACCTGTCCATTTTGCTATGAAATTGGTCCTGTTTATTTAGCCTTGAAATAGGACCTGTCCATTTTGCTATGAAATTGGTCCTGTTTATTTAGCCTTGAAATTGGACCTGTCCATTTTGCTATGAAATTGGTCCTGTTTATTTAGCCTTGAAATTGGACCTGTCCATTTTGCTATGAAATTGGTCCTGTTTATTTAGCCTTGAAATTGGACCTGTCCATTTTCATTTTTAGGACCTTCAATGTCAGAATCTAAAATCGAGCAGCCAACATTGTGTATTCTGGTTAGACTTCATAAATGTTCAGGCTGGCAAAGAAATCTTAAGGCTAACTTACCTGATTAAAGTATTCAAATACTTTAGTTATCATATTGAAAAAAGTGAATACTTTTATTGTATGAACTGACATGCAGGACTTGGTATTGATTTTCAAAGTTTTGATGTAAATTACATGTTCATTTGTAATAACAACTACATTATTTATGTCATGTCAGTTTATCATGTTGCATGTATTATGGTCATCAGTTGTGTTACATAAAAAATTGTTAGAAGCAGACCAGTGAACTAAAATTTAATGAAACATTTTCATTTGTGTTCCCCCTGTATCATTTTCATTGCATATCAAATAACACAATGAGAGAGGGTCAGATCACGTGATATTTTAATTTGTTGAAATGTTGATTGTTGTTCAATGAGTCAGTGTAACACTAATTCAGTTAAAATGTAATGTATGCATGTAATTGAAATATGAGAAATAGTGAGTCATTATTTAACAATAAACAATCATACATGTTGTATGTATAGGTAGATGAAAATGTTGGAATCATGCAAAGTTAATCAGGCATGAGTTACTAACATGAAATCAAACGTTAAAATGTGTTCATTAGGGTAGTCACTGTTTACTGAATCTACATGCCATAGTTTATCTACAAGGTGATAATCTGTAGGATGATATTTGATTTACCAGTAATACAGTCATATATGATTAGTTACAGTGATTTACCAGTAATACAGTCATATATGATTAGTTACAGTGATTTAACAGTAATACAGTCATATATGATTAGTTACAGTGATTTACCAGTAATACAGTCATATATGATTAGTTACAGTGATTTAACAGTAATACAGTCATATATGATTAGTTACAGTGATTTACCAGTAATACAGTCATATATGATTAGTTACAGTGATTACCAGTAATACAGTCATATATGATTAGTTACAGTGATTTACCAGTAATACAGTCATATATGATTAGTTACAGTGATTTACCAGTAATACAGTCATATATGATTAGTTACAGTGATTTACCAGTAATACAGTCATATATGATTAGTTACAGTGATTTAACAGTAATACAGTCATATATGATTAGTTACAGTGATTTACCAGTAATACAGTCATATATGATTAGTTACAGTGATTTACCAGTAATACAGTCATATATGATTAGTTACAGTGATTACCAGTAATACAGTCATATATGATTAGTTACAGTGATTTACCAGTAATACAGTCATATATGATTAGTTACAGTGATTTACCAGTAATACAGTCATATATGATTAGTTACAGTGATTTACCAGTAATACAGTCATATATGATTAGTTACAGTGATTACCAGTAATACAGTCATATATGATTACTTACAGTGATTTACCAGTAATACAGTCATATATGATTAGTTACAGTGATTTACCAGTAATACAGTCATATATGATTAGTTACAGTGATTTACCAGTAATACAGTCATATATGATTACTTACAGTGATTTACCAGTAATACAGTCATATATGATTACTTACAGTGATTTACCAGTAATACAGTCATATATGATTACTTACAGTGATTTACCAGTAATACAGTCATATATGATTAGTTACAGTGATTTACCAGTAATACAGTCATATATGATTAGTTACAGTGATTTACCAGTAATACAGTCATATATGATTAGTTACAGTGATTTACCAGTAATACAGTCATATATGATTAGTTACAGTGATTTACCAGTAATACAGTCATATATGATTAGTTACAGTGATTTACCAGTAATACAGTCATATATGATTAGTTACAGTGATTTAACAGTAATACAGTCATATATGATTAGTTACAGTGATTTAACAGTAATACAGTCATATATGATTAGTTACAGTGATTTACCAGTAATACAGTCATATATGATTAGTTACAGTGATTTTGACATGTTGTTATATAGCATTATATACAGGGTTGTGTATTTATAAAGTTGCAAGCAATAGTTTATATAGAGCCAAATAACCTGTCTAGAATATTCATAACAAAATTATAATACAGCAAACTTCCTTTTTTTGAGAAAAAATATAAATAATTTATAAATTGACAGCAGTTGTGTAGAATAGATTTTGTTAATATTAATTAAAGCGACATTACAATATGTGCAGATCTGTTCACCAGTCTTAATTTGTATAAACTATTGCAAAAGACTTGCTGTAAGTTAAAAACAGATAATTGTGGGTTTAACAGATTTCAATATGAAAATACTAGGAGCAATCGGTATAGATTTGATCAGTCTTTATGGACTGGCATGCTGACATTGGTCTATACTGGTGTCTAAGTCAAGTTATATTTACCATTGGCATGTATATGGTAAACTACTGTATCTGATCTATCATCTAGCATAAGTAAGCCAGTAATACTACAGGATTGTACATGTATTATAGTGGAAAAATGTATTTTAGTAATTAATACTGAATAACTGATTGAAAAATGAAAATAAAATATTCAGATTCTGTGAAATTATGTAAATAATTATTATGATAATCTTAGGAAATTGTAAGTAAGGGTCTGGTTATAAATGCTGATTGCCCTGAAAAGGTAATTTTCTTAAGTTGAACATGGTTTACCTATTGTTAACATAGACAAACTGTAACTACAGAATGATGTGACCATTTTGCAAGGATTTTTAGTAATTGTTTTAGCTATTATGTTACAATAAAACTACAGTGATACTCCATATTTTAACATTTTATGACTCTGACTGTCGCTGTTTTGATCCTTTTGCTCTCACATTGATTTAAATGGTCATTTGTCAGTCGGCCCTGATGCAGTTATCATGTGGGATTAGTAGTTAGTCCCTTAGTTAGAAGGGATGTCTGTAATCTGGTGTTTAAGGTCCTCACCACTGTGAGGAAGTTATCCTGCTACCTTCTGGAAAGTCAGTGGTTCTAATCAAGTGACCATTTATGCCTGAAATAATATATGGAGGGGTACCCGAGGTCTTACTCCACTAATAAAGCAGGAATGTCACCATATGTCTCATACTATAATGATATATGGAGGGGTACCCGAGGTCTTACTCCACTAGTAAAGCGGGAATGTCACCATATGTCTCGTACTATAATGACATATGGAGGGGTACCCGAGGTCTTACTCCACTAATAAAGCAGGAATGTCACCATATGTCTCGTACTATAATGACATATGGAGTGGTACCCGAGGTCTTACTCCACTAGTAAAGCAGGAATGTCACCATATGTCTCATACTATAATGATATATAGAGGGGTACCAGAGGTCTTACTCCACTAGTAAAGCAGGAATGTCACCATATGTCTCATACTATAATGATATATGGAGTGGTACCCGAGGTCTTACTCCACTAGTAAAGCGGGAATGTCACCATATGTCTCGTACTATAATGATATATGGAGGGGTACCCGAGGTCTTACTCCACTAGTAAAGCAGGAATGTCACCATATGTCTCATACTATAATGATATATAGAGGGGTACCCGAGGTCTTACTCCACTAGTAAAGCGGGAATGTCACCATATGTCTCATACTATAATGATATATAGAGGGGTACCCGAGGTCTTACTCCACTAGTAAAGCGGGAATGTCACCATATGTCTCGTACTATAATGATATATGGAGGGTACCCGAGGTCTTACTCCACTAGTAAAGCGGGAATGTCACCATATGTCTCATACTATAATGATATATGGAGTGGTACCCGAGGTCTTACTCCACTAGTAAAGCGGGAATGTCACCATATGTCTCATACTATAATGATATATAGAGGGGTACCCGAGGTCTTACTCCACTAGTAAAGCGGGAATGTCACCATATGTCTCGTACTATAATGATTATATGGAGGGGTACCCGAGGTCATACTCCACTAATAAAGCAGGAATGTCACCATATGTCTCGTACTATAATGACATATGGAGTGGTACCCGAGGTCATACTCCACTAATAAAGCAGGAATGTCACCATATGTCTCATACTATAATGATATATAGAGGGGTACCCGAGGTCTTACTCCACTAGTAAAGCGGGAATGTCACCATATGTCTCGTACTATAATGATATATGGAGGGGTACCCGAGGTCTTACTCCACTAGTAAAGCAGGAATGTCACCATATGTCTCATACTATAATGATATATAGAGGGGTACCCGAGGTCCTACTCCACTAGTAAAGCGGGAATGTCACCATATGTCTCATACTATAATGATATATAGAGGGGTACCCGAGGTCATACTCCACTAGTAAAGCTGTAATGTCACCATATGTCTCGTACAGGGTTGATGCAATGTAAACTCTTCATCATCATATGTATACATTATGTATAATTATTGCTAGTAATTAGAGAATTTAGAGACTTATATTTAATTTGACATTATATAATTTAGGCTGGTAGAGCAGAACCGAGTGAAGCACTGGACAGGGCTATAGACAATATGCAAAAGAAGACCAAGGATTTAAGAAGACAGGTAGATATTACCTTTAAACTTTTATTTATCAGTGTACCTTGTAAGATTTCACACATTAAATATCATTTCTAATCATATTATTATAGAATGTCAAATTTTCTCATAGTTCGCAAAGTTCTTATTTTTTTACAACAAATTGTTTGATTTTATTTTAATGATGTAAAGAATTTTTGTAAAACATCAAATAATTTGAGATTACTTTTTTATCAACCTAAAATTGACACATGTTACATTTGAAATGTTTCTATTTTTAGTTACGTAAAGCAGTAGTTGATCATGTCTCGGATTCCTTCCTGGAAACAAATGTTCCTCTACTTGTACTGATAGAAGCTGCTAAAGCTGGAGATGAGAAAGGTGTAGAGGAATATGCCCAGGTGTTTGCTGACCATGCTAATAAACTTGTAGAGGTAAATTATCTCCCCTTATTATGTTGTAACTTGTAGAGGTAAATTATCTCCCCTTATTATGTTCTAACTTGTAGAGGTAAATTATCTCCCCTTATTATGTTCTAACTTGTAGAGGTAAATTATCTCCCCTTATTATGTTCTAACTTGTAGAGGTAAATTATCTCCCCTTATTATGTTCTAACTTGTAGAGGTAAATTATCTCCCCTTATTATGTTCTAACTTGTATGTTCAAATTCATCTGTGTAATAAGCTTAAACAATGCTATTGTGGTTTTAGTTATAGAAGTAAATCAGTTTGTTTATGAATTTCTTTATTCAGAAAATGAGTCATTTATTTATTAGCTTTAACGCACAGATTTTACATTTCATAAATGGAAAATTTTGCAGGTTACATACATCATTATAGACTGTTCATTTTTTTTTAATACTTTTCAACATTTAGTTTTTACTCATGTCTGTAATGATTCGTCCTCACTGAATTTTTTGCGCTTTAAATATTAAGTATGTTTGGCTATTTAAACCATTTCTATAAATAAGTAGAAATCTTTATATTATAGTTATAACGTAAAATCGTTTAAATGGTATTCATAGAGTGTTTGATATAATATTAATATTAACGAATTAAGCTAAAAATGTATGTATGTTTACAGTTACCCATCTGGCTGTTCAATGTCGCAGTCATGAATTAGAGAGGTGCTCACACATGGTAGATAGCAGCGTGTTTCTATGAATTGGATAAACTTTGTCGGGGAAGGTTTGTTCATTGCTTGTACAAAAATATAACAGTTTTGACTCTGCTCTAGAGGAAAAGCTTAGTTTTAAATTAGTATTTTCATGATAAATGTGTCTCCAGTATCTAAGAGTATGATTACTTATCCTTTGTCTGAAGGTTTTTGTCTCCATTTATCTATTCACTTTATTTAAGTCTGGTTGTATGAAGGCCTCAGAGTCTTACAAAATACTAATGTACATATTTATTAGAATGTATATAGATAGAATTTTTGGAATCCTTTTAAACATTTATATTAGACAAAATATAAAAATCAGAAATTGAGAGATACGTTTAGTTGTAGAACTTAACAATAATTAATATATATATGTAGGTTATTAATAGTTAGTCTATAGAGTGTGGTCAGCACCAGATCCGAGGTCAATTTATTGGCTCGCCCAGCTGTTTTGACCGTGTTGATGTGTTATAAGGAAATGCGTGGTTGAGAAATCGGGGTTGACCCTTTGGGCTGACAGATGCTTTGTAGATGAAATAAAACACCATATAAGAATGAACTTCTTTAGCTGTCTCAGTAGACTGATGTGTTAAAAGAAAAACATAGTAATTATGTTCAAATTTTTGCCATCAGGTGTCTTACACATTATCTATGAGTCCCATATGAAACTCTTTTACAGAATTTGCTTGATTTTATATTGCAAAGCAAAGACAATTCACTTGGAATGAAAACCATGTTTCTCGCCGTTATAGTTTGGGCTGTTCAAAACTTTCAACATTACTGGGTTAAAAATGGTGTATTATATATATATTAAAGAAGATACGCATAAAGGTTCAACTTGGTATTTGAAAAAGAACAGTCAATATATTTAAGCCACTGTGGTCTTGTCATATTTGACTTTTGGCTGATTGAAACTGAACAATGTGAATGATGTTTGTAAAACCCTGTTGCCTATACCACTATTTGTATGTTGAGAGAATTTAAATTGGGATATGGGATATATATGGAAGCTGCTAGATTATAAAGAAATTCATAACGTTTAGGGTTATATATTTATCTTAATTGTTCTTTGAAGTTTCTCTCATTATTTAGAAGTCTTACTGTAAAATAACCTTACTAAAATGTTTAATTCAGGAGGATTTCACTATGGATGTTATATAATTTAACCTTTATTGGAACAAAAACCTATTATTAATGTATAGAAATTATTATTTGATATGTTTCACAGTTTCTCGCCAGCAAATATTTATTGGTATATTAATTTTATATATTTTAGAGAGTCATATATTGGAGGATGTGAATCGCTGCGTGTTTGCTCTACAAGAGGGTGATGCTGACACGTTAGATCGTACAGCAGGAGCTATACGAGGTCGTTCAGCACGTGTTTGTAATGTTGTATCAGCTGAGATGGACAATTATGAACCAGGACCATACACTGATAGAGTCATGGAAGCTGTTATATTACTGAGGGACCAAGGTATTTTATTTTCTACACAGCAAACAGTGTTGAATGGACTATTGTTGGCTTGTTACGGTTAACTTATCAAGCTAAAATCGCTTATTTTATTTCAACATTTTACTAAGAGAGTTGAACATTTGGTGAAATAGTAACAAACCTATGTAATCAGTTAAGAGCCTGGCCATACAGTCTGAAGAGACTTTTATTGTTGATTATTCAGTTTTTAGCATGTCATGTGTTTATTTTAAAATGAAAAGAGGTTAGTTTCAGATTTAAAGCAGTACAGTTTACAGATTGAAACAGTATCGAGAATTTTTTAAAAGCATTTTGTTGTATTGGGAGCAAATGATTTAAAGAACCATATAGCTTATGTATCTATTTTATATGTGTTTTGAATTAAGATGTAAATGCAAGAAATTTTACTTGTATTTATTATTTCAGTGATGCCGAACTTTGCGGAGAAGGTAGAGATTGCTGTAGACTGTCTCTCACAGAATATGCCAGATAGAATAGATGAGAATGAATTTATAGATGCCAGTAGACTGGTATATGATGGTGTTAGAGATATCAGACAGGCTGTGCTCATGAACAGGGTACGTAATTCTGTGTAACATTAAGTGTTGATCTCACTAGTTATACTATAACTTATCTTACATTAAGTATTGATCTCACTAGTTATACTATAACTTACCTTACATAAAGTGTTGATCTCACTAGTTATACTATAACTTACCTTACATTAAGTGTTGATCTCACTAGTTATACTATAACTTATCCTACATAAAGTGTTGATCTCACTAGTTATACTATAACTTACCTTACATTAAGTGTTGATCTCACTAGTTATACTTTAACTTACCTTACATTAAGTGTTGATCTCACTAGTTATACTATAACTTACCTTACATTAAGTGTTGATCTCACTAGTTATACTATAACTTATCTTACATAAAGTGTTGATCTCACTAGTTATTTATGTTGATCTCACTAGTTATACTATAACTTATCTTACATTAAGTGTTGATCTCACTAGTTATACTATAACTTATCTTACATTAAGTGTTGATCTCACTAGTTATACTATAACTTATCTTACATAAAGTGTTGATCTCACTAGTTATACTATAACTTATCTTACATAAAGTGTTGATCTCACTAGTTATACTATAACTTACCTTACATTAAGTGTTGATCTCACTAGTTATACTTTAACTTACCTTACATTAAGTGTTGATCTCACTAGTTATACTATAACTTACCTTACATAAAGTGTTGATCTCACTAGTTATACTATAACTTATCTTACATAAAGTGTTGATCTCACTAGTTATACTTTAACTTATCTTACATTAAGTGTTGATCTCACTAGTTATACTATAACTTACCTTACATAAAGTGTTGATCTCACTAGTTATACTATAACTTACCTTACATAAAGTGTTGATCTCACTAGTTATACTATAACTTACCTTACATTAAGTGTTGATCTCACTAGTTATACTATAACTTATCTTACATTAAGTATTGATCTCACTAGTTATACTATAACTTACCTTACATAAAGTGTTGATCTCACTAGTTATACTATAACTTACCTTACATTAAGTGTTGATCTCACTAGTTATACTATAACTTATCTTACATTAAGTGTTGATCTCACTAGTTATACTATAACTTACCTTACATAAAGTGTTGATCTCACTAGTTATACTAATAACTTACCTTACATAAAGTGTTGATCTCACTAGTTATACTATAACTTATCTTACATAAAGTGTTGATCTCACTAGTTATACTTTAACTTACCTTACATTAAGTGTTGATCTCACTAGTTATACTATAACTTACCTTACATTAAGTGTTGATCTCACTAGTTATACTATAACTTATCTTACATAAAGTGTTGATCTCACTAGTTATTTATGTTGATCTCACTAGTTATACTATAACTTATCTTACATAAAGTGTTGATCTCACTAGTTATACTTTAACTTACCTTAAAGGTACAATACATCTCACAAACAAACTTTTACCACTAAAGAAAGGGGAAACATGAGTTTTTTAAGGTTTAAATAATGTTTTTTAGAGAATGTTGGATGCTTGTTACATGAAGAAGGTACGATAAATGTGAAATAATTTATTATTAAAGTAGCAAAATGTAAACAAAGTAGTATTTTGACTTCATTCACTATAACTGTATTTATTTAAAAAAAAAAATGAAAAAAAGATGGTTCAGTAATTTTTCAATGATTTATAAAATAAAATTTTTAGAATTTTAAAAAATGTTTGGAATACAATACAGAGTAGGCTAGAAGTGATAATCTTCAGGTCAGTTTAAATAGGAGTTCAGTCCCTTTTTTTGATGGGGTTAATGTGAATTTACATTTATTGCACATGCTTATGTTTGGTGGGCCAGTTACAGTTTTGATTTTCTTCGACCACAGGCTGCAAATTTATAAGTGGTCTTTTGACACTTGTAACCTGTTGAAATAATGGTGGAATGTTTTCCTATTTAAAGTACGAAGTGTATTAACTAATGTTATTGTATATTACAGACACCAGAAGAATTAGATACAGACACTGATCTAGAAGATGAAGCTGACCATTATGATACCAGAAGTAGATGTAAGATTTTATATATTAAATTTAGAGGATATTTGTTTAGTTCAGTGTAAGATAAGAATATATTTCACCGAATGAGAACAAAAAGGTATATTTTACAAGTGGCGCAGTCGCAAGTGAAATATGACTTTTTGGTGTTCACAAGATGAAATATATTTCGATCTTACACTAAACTAAACAAATTTCTTTTTATTATATGCAAAAAAACGTTTGAAAATATATTTTAATCTAATACTAAATGAATAGCATGCCAAATAAAGATACACCGCAATGTCATTAACAACGTCAAGTTGGTTTCCCGTACTGTGCATGCTGGTATTTCACTGAAACAACGTAATGGGCTTAAATTCAAAACAGTGAAAATATCAAATTAATATTTTCACAGTTTCAAACAGTGAGAAAATCAGTTTATATTTCACAGATATATTTCTATAAACCACTGAAAAGCATGTAAGAAATCCAGATGTTATTTTCTGATTGGATAGGTCAGCTGTTGTAGCCCTTATCCTGACTTGAGCCTGAAAAAAAATTGCACATATGGACATCTGTGGTCCTCCTCACAACCATTAGTTAAACTTGGAAGCATTTTGTAACTTAAAACAGTAAACTATGTTTGGTAATACTTCTCTGTTTGAATTATGAATCTAAGGAAAGGTTTATTCATTATATTCAAATTATGAAATACACAACTTTTTGTATGGGTAGAAGTCAGTTGCTAGTAATGAGTAAGGATTATGAAAATTGCAATGAAATATATATTGATGTGATAAACTGAAGAAAATTGTAAATCATATGATTAACATAGACATGTTGATAAGTTTTATATAAGAAAAATAAAACAAGAATCATGTGTACATTAAATATATTTCAATATTTGAAACTGTACAAGATTAAGGGACATATGCTGCATGTTATGTATTGAAATAACAGTAAATTTGTAGTTTCCTGCAAGATAAAGTTTACATTTGTTTACACAAGGTATTATATGTTTACACAACAAGGGAAATAACTTGTGTATTATATGTTTATAGCAAGTTATTAGACAGATAAATATTTGCATTTGTTTACATAACAAGGGAAATAACTGGTGTATTATATGTTTACACAACAAGATAAATAACGGATGTATTATATGTTTACACAACAAGGGAAGTAACTGATGTATTATATGTTTATACAACAAGGGAAGTAACTGATGTATTATATGTTCACACAACAAGGGAAGTAACTGATGTATTATATGTTTACACAACAAGGGAAATAACTGATGTATTATATGTTTACACATCAAGGGAAGTAACTGTTGTATTATATGTTTACACAACAAGGGAAGTAACTGATGTATTGTATGTTTACACAACAAGGGTAGTAACTGTTGTATTATATGTTTACACAACAAGGGAAGTAACTGTTGTATTATATGTTTACACATCAAGGGAAGTAACTGATGTATTATATGTTTACACAACAAGGGAAGTAACTGATGTATTAAATGTTTACACATCAAGGGAAGTAACTGATGTATTATATGTTTACACAACAAGGGAAGTAACTGTTGTATTATATGTTTACACAACAAGGGAAGTAACTGTTGTATTATATGTTTACACAACAAGGGAAGTAACTGTTGTATTATATGTTTACACAACAAGGGAAGTAACTGTTGTATTATATGTTTACAGCAAGTTATCAGACAGATGTAGATGATCTACAAGGCAAATCTGACAGAGCTTTGATGAGAGAATTACCACAAGAAGAGAGAGAACAAATTCAGGTCGGTATTTTATCAGTTATCAAAATTTTTTATATGGTCCAGTATGAAATATTGTGTGCTGTTATTACCCCAGTCTCCCAGCCAAGGATTATATAACATTACCCAATCTCCAGTCAAGGGTTATATAATGTATCACAATCTCCCAGGCAAGGGTTATGTTATATAAACAATCTTCCAGGATCTCCCAGGGTTATATAGCAATCAACCATTTATACAAAGACATATAACCTATTAAATTTGTAATAACAAGTTTATACTTCTCTAATTGCTGTCTTTGATAAAAACAAAGGTTAACTATTTACAGCTGTTTACAGATTATATATAAATTATATAAAAATTCTATAATTGCTAATAAAAATAAACATAACAGACATGCAGAATTCTATGAAAAACTTAAAAACAGTTTGGCAACTCCATTCACATAAATATTGTTGATGCATTAACTAAACAAAGCATAAGCACATGTTGAATTAAACAGTATTTTGCTCACCAAATAATATAATTTATTGTTCAGAATATTTGGATCAAATCTTCACTCATTTAATATTCTCTCTGTATGTAGTTATTTTAAGGTCATTAGGAAATACACACCCAGTTTGACTATTTCACCACTAAATTTGTACAACAAACTTGTCCAGTTTGTAATTGGAATTGTCCATTGTTAATTAGTGAGGATTTGATATGACAATATTTAAATTAGGCAAGCAGTCATGTAGAGTCAAATCAGGGCATTCATGGCTTAGTGGTTTAGGTTGTTAACTTTAAACCACTTGCCCATCCCCACTATGGGTACAAATCCAGTCATTTTGAATTATTTCATGTGAAGATGCTATCTAGCTAACATAAGGAACATTGATGGTTCTACTTAGGTGGCAGTTTGTGCCTGATGTATAATGCATAGAGGGGCACTGAGGTCTTTCTCCACCACTGATACTGGAAAATCGTCTGTATTGGTGCTGTGTAAATGCCAACGAAGAATAAAGAAATAGACTGTATAAATGTACAGGTTAGCCTAGCTCTAACTATTGATATGAGTTTGAAATTATTACAGTTTATACATTCGAGTATATATATTTTATCAGGCACAATTTGAGATGTTCAGAATGGAGAAAGCCAAGTTAGATATGGAGGTAGCTAAGTGGGATGATAGTGGTAATGATATTATTGTCATGGCTAAACAGATGTGTATGATTATGATGGAGATGACAGATTTTACCAGGTATTATATCACCATTTACCACATACATGTGACACTTTTGCGACTCCGTAAAAATGGTATTGCATGGCCGTGCATATATTTTGACGAAACATCATTTGTGTTATATAAATATGGCTTTAAGATAGGCAAAATGTTAGCATTATTCTGTAGGCGCGTCATTGAAACATGGTTCTTTTTCACTGAAAACGTTCCTTATTTTTGGTATGTGATAAACAGATTATTAAATTTGTGTAAGTTCATTACTAAATTTTTTGAACTCATTGAATAAGATAATGTGCTCGCATAATATAATTTTATACGACTCGTTCAATAAATTCAGTATTGAACTAAAGCTCATTCAATATCCTCTATTGATGACATCCTCAATATATATGGTTATATATTCTCACAAGATAAATTACTTATTTGCTAAAATCTTTAGCTTATTAATCAAACCTTATATAAAAGCATTCAAATTATCATATCAAAGGTTATCATTATATCGTAAATTTTATAATAACCATTATTAGATCCTACTATAAGGTATTTTAGTTATCATCCGAGGTGAAAATTAAACAGGTAAAACTGAATTTTCCACCAGCTAGCTGATAAGAAATTCATCCTGAATAAAGGCTATCATTTTGAATCAGATTAATCTAGAATTCTAGTCATAAGAAGAAAAAATGTGTTAATTGTTTTGGAAAAAAGTATAGATGAACTATAAAAAATAATTCCTTAACTGAAATTTTCATTACAATGTCAATTAAATCAAATAAATATCCTTGAATACCATATAAAACTGTATATAACTGTTAAATTTTGTTACAGAGGAAGAGGTCCATTGAAAAGCACAATGGATGTAATTAATGCAGCAAAGAAAATTTCTGAAGCTGGAACCAAATTAGATAATCTTGCCACGAAAATTGCTGATCAGGTAACATAGCATATCATATTTTAGCATCGTGGTTGTGTAAAGATTACTTAGTTAACCCAAACCCAGTGCTAACATGTTGAGTATTCTATTTTTCCAGAGGATTGATTTCTTTGAAACTTTTCACATTTTATACTTTATAATTTATAACGTGAATATGTTTGATTTCATTTACAAGCTTGTTTCATGTATATACTATTTCCTATCTACTTTATTCTATTGAAATGTAAGGTGATGATTTGTGACAAGTTGCAGCTAAACATTTGTATGTTTAAGGGACTCCACTGAGGTTTTATGACATGATGTGACAGGAAATAATTTATCAAGATTAATGTTCCATTTGATATAGGTCTTTATCAATAACTTGTGTGAAAAGTTTCAGATCATTTCCCCTCTCAGTTTTTTCGGAATAATTATTCTACTTGTGAAAATGGTTAAAAAATGTAAAGCATTGCAAAGTTTTTTATTCAAACTGGGCTAATAGTAGCACAAAAATATGATTTTAAATTAGTATATTTCTTATAATTATCTTTTGCATGTTGGCTTTCAAACCTCAATAGAGTTCCTTTATAAGGGTATGAATTAAGTCAGTTACATTGAATGCTTACAGTAGGTCATGTAAGCTGTTCACTGTGGTAACAGAAGATGAGTGGTGTATTTTCTGATCATGTAACTTGGGTGTACCTCCACCAGTACAACAGCAAGATTGCCATATGACCTTGATGGTTGAATTATTTTAAAACCCATCAGCAAAAAAGAAAAGGAAAAAAAAGAGAAGAAATATGTTAATCAAATGATGTTTGTTATGTAAAGTTTTGTATGTTTTGTTTGTTGTAGTGCCCAGATTCAGCATCAAAGAAAGATTTAATGGCTTATCTACAGAGAATAGCTTTATATTGTCACCAGTTAAATATCACCAGTAAAGTAAAGGCTGATGTACAGAGTGTAGGAGGTGAACTTATTGTATCTGGGGTATGTTTATATTGTATACAGCAGAATTTTTACAAACTTGCCTTACAAATTTGCTCTGTTGGATGAAGACCAACTTTGAAACCTTTTTGTTCTCTTTGAATATTGTTATAATATGAAAAATAATGTCTTGTACTTCTTAATGTATCAGTTTTGATACAGATTGAAGAAGTGTACCTAAGTGAATTTGCCTTCATTAATTAAATTTGATATATTCATAAAATGTTCAAGATAACAAAAAACAAAGTAATGAAATATAAAAATTACAAAATGTTCTAAGAATATATATAAGTAGCTACGAATAGCAATGTATTCCTGAATTTTCTGTTGCAGGGTGGTTAAAGTCAATGAATAACATTAAATAACCTGCCACACACCTAAAAGTATCATTAAGTAACTTAACTGTTTGATATATTTAATGTGTGGAAACCATCCAAATATCTTACTGGTATGTGAGTTTAAGTTCTACCCTTCTGTATATAATGTAGATGTAGAGGCAAGTCCCCCTCCATGAAAAAAGTCAACATATGACCTATACTAGTTATACTTTAATTATTTCAGTTACCTATGACCTATACTAGTTATACTTGAATTATTTCAGTTACCTATGACCTATACTAGTTATTATTGAATTATTTCAGTTACCTATGACCTATACTAGTTATTATTGAATTATTTCAGTTACCTATGACCTATACTAGTTATACTTGAATTATTTCAGTTACCTATGACCTATACTAGTTATTATTGAATTATTTCAGTTACCTATGACCTATACTAGTTATACTTGAATTATTTCAGTTACCTATGACCTATACTAGTTATACTTGAATTATTTCAGTTACCTATGACCTATACTAGTTATACTTGAATTATTTCAGTTACCTATGACCTATACTAGTTATTATTGAATTATTTCAGTTACCTATGACCTATACTAGTTATTATTGAATTATTTCAGTTACCTATGACCTATACTAGTTATTATTAAATTATTTCAGTTACCTATGACCTATACTAGTTATTATTGAATTATTTCAGTTACCTATGACCTATACTAGTTATACTTGAATTATTTCAGTTACCTATGACCTATACTAGTTATTATTGAATTATTTCAGTTACCTATGACCTATACTAGTTATTATTGAATTATTTCAGTTACCTATGACCTATACTAGTTATTATTGAATTATTTCAGTTACCTATGACCTATACTAGTTATTATTGAATTATTTCAGTTACCTATGACCTATACTAGTTATTATTGAATTATTTCAGTTACCTATGACCTATACTAGTTATACTTGAATTATTTCAGTTACCTATGACCTAAACTAGTTATTATTGAATGATTTCAGTTGGACAGTGCTACATCATTGATACAGGCAGCTAAGAATTTAATGAATGCTGTTGTTCTTACAGTCAAGGCTTGCTATGTCGCATCTACAAAGGTTTTTATTACTTTATTGACTTTGAAATTTTTATTTATGTTTATTATAATTTCTACAAAAGAGATTTTAAATGGGAATTTAAAAAATTTGCCCTTCAAAATACCTGAATGTCAGCAGGGGAAAATAAAGGAATGTGAAAAAGAATTTTATCTCTTATTTTATAACATGTAAACATAGTAAACCCAGTATATCATTCTCTTTTTACTGTGAAGAAACATGTTCAAGCCAAGCTTATCTAATGTAATTTATAATTTCCCTTTCAGTATAAACAAGCTGGAAAAACAGTAAGTAAAATTGAATCATGTGATAATGTATTTTGTAGAGATATATTGTTCTTTTTGACATAGCAAAACTGACAGCAGTTGACCAAGATTTAAATACGAAACGTGTCACATTTTTTGTTTGATAATGAAAATAAACAATGTTGATGTTAGAGTTTAGAAACACTAGTCAGTTTTAGTTAGGAAGTAGTTATATGATGTAATGTTGAAGAACTAAGATTAAAAATGTCTGTGATTACATCTTGAACATTTCTACATACATGTATCATTATTTTATCTATTTATAGAATATAGTAGCTTGGAAGATGAAGCCCCCGGAGAAGAAACCATTGGTGAGGAGAGAGGATCCGATAGAGTTCCGTGGCCGAATCAGCAAGAGCGCTGGCAAGAAGAGAATTGAACCAATCAAAGCATTGAATGAATTCCAGGAAGTAGACATGGATAGCTTTTGCTGATTTATAGTGCTCTGATAGTAGTGAATAGTTCTTTTGTTTAAAATGCAAGTATTTGTATTGAAAGATGGTTGCTTAGCAACATAATTGTCATGTGTTGAAGAAAAGTACACAATAACTTATACTTACTATAGACCAGACATTGTCTACTCAAGAGAAAGGAAAGATAATATTTCTGACTTTCTCTATAAAATTTAAATAAACAGTTAAAGTTTGTTACCATGGAAATGTATTGGACATTCTAGCCAGGTAGCATTTTTTTAGCGGACATGAAAGAAAAAAAACTGAAACAAATTTAAAGAGATCTGATATTGGTTTAGGGTGTTTGTAAGATAAATCATTTTAGCATATCATATTTATTGAAAGCATGACTTCATTCTATATATTTCTTTAATCATTTCTTAAAGTATGTAAATAATTTCATATATTTTTGTGCAAGCATTTATCATATGGTGATAATAGTATCTGTTAGAACACACAAATGTACATACAAATGCAATAACTTTTTTTATGTATTTTTACTAACAGAATTTTTTTACATTTGAAAACACCACCAAAAAAATTTTGTGATTGAATCAAAATGATTTCAGTAGTTAAATTAATATTTCTAATATAGTTTTTGTATCACATGACATCACTTGGTTTCTTTGAAATAAAATCAAATCATCATGCATTCTTTACGTAATTATTAAATTTAAATTATACAACAATTATGTTACATCAGCATCATTTGTTTTGATGGTTTGCACCTGAATCTGAATTTACAGGAAAAATGTAATAATATAATATTGACAATTGGTCAAGTAAAGATATAAAATGTTGACAGATTAAAAAGAATGCTGGTACTAAAATCTCTGACATATCACAACACTATATTTTGTCTAACACAGATCTTGTTTGAATAATTGGTGATTAAAAAAGAATCTTGACATTGGATTTTATTTTATATACAAATGTATGAAATTTGCTCTGAAAATGTTACTAAGCGTGTTAAATTGATTTGTAAATGTTCAATTTGAAATAATAATTTGCCGGATCAAAAACATTTTATAACATAATATAATTTCTTTTTTATTGAACTTAACAAATGTGTATGTGATGTGATAAATACACAACTTATATTGAAAACAATATTACAATATTAATTGTAAGTTCTTCTAATAGTGTGAGAATACACAGATACTTGTGTAACATATGATTTTATCATATTTTTTCTTCTATTAACATGTGTAACATATGATTTTATCATATATTTTTTCTTCTATTAACATAGACATTTAAGAATTTACAACAATATCATTCCACACTGGGTTGTCTAAAGGCTTAAGAAAGGAAGCCCAACTTCTTTATCGTAACTGATACAGTTTGTGTACATCTATAGTTGCTTTTGTGCCACTAAACAATTACAGTTTCTATATTTTCTGTTAATAAATGTTGATCTAAGACATATTTATATGTTTTATGAAATAGAACACCTGTCATGTCAGTCTGTTTCTATATTGTGTGTATTTTGGGGTTGTAATTATTGTGTCGATTTTTTTTTACATAAACAATTATTTTTACCATGTTTATATTATATATAGTATACAAGTTTATGCTTCCAAGTTGTGACACATTTGTTTTATACACATTTGTTTTGTTATGTAAATGTTTCATACATATTTTTAGCATTAGTTTCTGATTTTTAGGCGCTTTAGTGAAATAGCTCGGTAATCAGTCTGCTATTTTCAAATAGAAAGTGGAAATATTTAGCCTAAATGAATTGTTTAATTACCTCCCTTTAGCAAGTTTCAGCTATTTTTTTAAGTTTGGAAAGATGACAAGTACTCTTGAATTATCTTGAAAGTAATATATAGCATTGAATATTTTTGAATAATTTCTCTTGTTTAGACAAGAAAGGTAACTCTTTTTGACCTAAAAGTTTTGAAAATGTTTGGGTTTTCTCCCATTAATCTTGATAAGTTAGTATAAGATAATTCAATTTTCTCTCATAAACGAGAATCTCAGAGCTTGACTTAAATATGGTTACTAAGGTAATAATAATTAACTTTAAGTTAGTGAAATTTTGACATTTCTGTTAATCTAACTGATATTGTGTTGATAATTTTTTAATACATCTCACTTTATTAAATGTATACAATATTTGAACTTATTAGCTCGACTATACGAAGTATATGGAGAGCTGTCCTACTCGCCCTGGCGTCGGCGTCCGCGTCCAGATTTTAGATTAAAGTTTTGGTGCAGTAAAATATTTTTCATTATAACTTTGTCATTTCTTAAGGTATCAACTTCAAACTTCAAATATATGTTCCTTATCATCAACCACATCTTATGTGACAAGATTCATAACTCTAGCACCAATATTTTTAGATTTATCTCCCCTTGAACTTAGAATTTTCCTTAAAAAATACTATTTTTTACTGTTACTTCTTTATTTCTTAAGGGATCAACCTCATACTTCAAATATATGTACCTTATCATCATCCCCATCTTATGTGACAAGGTTCATAACTCTAGCACCAATATTTTCAGATTTATCTCCCCTTGAACTTAGAATTTTCCTCAAAAAATGCTATTTCTTACTGTTTCTTCTTTATTTCTTAAGGGATCAACCTCATACTTCAAATTTATTTACGTTATCATCATCCCCATCCTATGTGACAAGGTTCATAACTGTAGCACCAATATTTTTCAGATTTATCTCCCTTTGAACTTAGAATTTTCCATAAAAAATATTATTTTTTGCTGTTACTTATTTATTTCTAAAGGGATCAACTTCATACTTCAAATATATTTACGTTATCATCATCCACATCTTATGTTACAAGGTTCATAACTCTAGCACCAATATTGCAAGAATTATCTCCCCATAAACTTAGATTTTTTTACTAGAAAAATGTTATTTTTTATTATAACTTTTTTATTTTTAAAGGTATCTACCTCAAACTTCAAATACTTATTCCTTATCATCAATTACATTTTATGTGACAATGTTCATAACTCTTGAAGCAATATTTACAGATTTTTCTCTCTTTGAACTTAGGATTTTCTTTAAGAAATATAATAACTTCTTTACTTTTTAAGGTGTCTACTTCAAACTTCAAATATATATTTCTTATCATTACACAAATGTTGTGTGACAAGGTCCATAACTCTAGCATGACTATTTCAAGAATTATTCCCCTTGATCTTGGAATTTATGTTAACAAATGTTATTTTTTTAAATAACTTAATACATAATTATACATAATTGATTTTTCTTTCGTATTTTGTCCTCCTTACTGCGTCCAGTATTTTATTAGTCGAGCTTCGCTGTCTCCTATGACAGCTCTTGTTTTTGTAGCATTGGTTGTGATTAACAATTTATATAATTATTCTTTTTCATTGGATTTCATAAATATATTTAGAAGATTTTATTGTTGTTTTCTTGCTTGTTTTACACTATACAGTAAGGGTCTTCATACAAGTATTTGTAATAATGAACTTGTCAGAGATTGCTGATCTTGGTGTGATAACTGTGTATATCCCAGAACCCAGGAACAGTGTAATTGAATGGACCGATAAAAATATAGTTTATTATATTGAAGAAAAAAATGATTTAGCGCAAACAACATATTAGACATTCTATTTTAACACTCGTTACAGTAAATCTACTTTTTTATATCATTTGTGAGAATGACAACCTGTCTTCCGTATTGTAAGAGATATTTGTGTTTCGTAGATATTAATAAGTCCAATAAAACATTGTTTTTGACAGACATTTGCCGAACCACTAGTGTCATATAACACGAAATGGGAGCAGATAAAGTTACAGGCAATTCTCGTGAGTTAAGCAGTGTTATCTTGGTGCTTCATACACGAAATCGTCGTTCCCGCATGAAATAGAGGATATTTGTTTGTTTGTGTGTAAGATGAAATTTTATTTCATCAGTGGGCTTTAAAAAACAGTATTCTAACGAGTGGCTTGGCCAGGAGTGAGAAAACTGTTTTTAAAGTTCACGAGATAAAATAAAATTACATCTTACACAACAAACAAATTTTCTTTTTATTTTATGCTTAAAAACAAGTTAAAACGAAATTTCCTTGATATTAACTTTAATATTATTTTTTCCCCCACTGGTAGCCTCTATTATGTACATGTATTAGTCGAATTTGTCATAAACTACAAGAAGTCTTGGGCTGAAAAATAAGTTCGACAATCAACGTTTAATGGCGATGATATTCATTTTATTAAAAAAATATGAATGATCGCTTGTTTTGATAATAAAAACAAACAATTATAGTAGGAGAAAAACATCCATCCATATTTCTGTTACTTACTGCGAATTTATATTAGCCCTGGCTTTGTTAAATTTAAGCGGCGCCATTTTTAAAAGTTGTGTATTTCACGGGAGGAAAATAACTGTTTGATTCAGAGGGATATCATTTGAATTTGTTAGTTATACACCTTTTTAAAGAAAGAAAACTTATTTGAGGATTGTAACAGACAATAGATATGTGTTGACAGAAGTGTAAACATTCAAAAAGCGGTTAGGAAATGGGAAAACTTGTAAAGTTGAAAGGCTGCCTAACGAACACTGGGTTGTTTACTTATTCTTCGGGCTGATGGCTGTCATTGCTTTTCAAGTTTTCATAAAGCATGCGGCAGTTATTGCTCGTAGGATACCTAAATATGCCCAAATGTCATCAAGAGCAGTTTTGCATGTGGAAGGAATGTATTTTTCAGACTAAAATGAAACAAAAAATAAGAGATGATATTTAGTGATTGTTAATTTGAATGAATAGAAGTAAGTTTTCTTCTTTTATTACTTTTGACATTTAAGTTATTTATAAATTTCAGCTGTGCTTTTCTCTGGACAGCCTGACATTGTCAGAATTGTCAGCAAAAATAAAATTGAGGTACCTCATGGGGATAATCTTAAGAAAGTAGTTTCGTCATTTTATATTTTGATAATTTTCACTGTGAAATTATCAAATATAATTTTCACTGATAAATCAGTAATCCACTGAAAAGCATAAAATAAATAATGGTAATTATAATGCCTTAACATCACTGTATGAATGTGCCGTAACACGATAATTATGATGAGATAGATTACAGCTCTTATATACCACAGATGCTCATTGAATTCTTTTATTATCCAAGTGATTTTCATTAATTTTATAAGGAACGATCCATGAAAAGGTGGCGTTTCGTGGGCATGTACAATGTCAATGCGACTAGAAGCTTTGCCCAAAATATTATTGAGTTAAATAATATATTTCACGTTTACGTTCATTTTGATGTGATGTTAGGACATTAATATTTTGTTAAGCGAAAGAAAGTATATATCATACTGCATATTAATATAGGTTTATATTACGATATACGACTCTAGTTATCATCACTTCAAACGGTTATTATCAAAAATATCAACTTGAGAACGGTATAACAATGTTTATAAATTATAGTTTTCTTTGATAGTTATATTCTGTACACATCTTACAGTGGGATAAGCTAGTTTCATAACTGTAAAAACAAATAATTGTCGAGTGATTTTATGTAAAAGTAATTTATTCACCTGTTATACAAGCTATTTAATTAAAATTATATAAAATTATAGTAATTTATTACATTTTGAACTCTACTACAAATGTACTGTCCTATAATAGGTTTTTTCATACTTCATGTAAAAGATAAACATATAACTGATGGAGAAAGATATTGGAAAATGCTGTATTGTACGACTTGAAGTAGTGTTCGCCAAGTAAAAAATACGGCGTATATTGTATCAGATTTTTTCGCAGCATACCAATTCGGCCATAAAACGATAAAACGAGTGGGGACAATATTTCCTGACTCGTCAGATAAAGCTATATCCGTCGTGTATCACACGTGACCACGTGACCCGTGTAACTGTAAACAATAATGTCATATTTTTTTCTGGCCGGAAATATATCATTTTCCCACTGAGTATTATTCTTGAATGTAAAGTTATAAAAGATAAGACAGTTCATTTATTAACATTGACTTTATTGATTGACAAATGATACTTGTAGGGCAGGAAACATTATTGTTTTACAACAAAGTTGAAATCGGGTTAAATGGAATGGTGAAATGGAGTAATGCGAGGTAATGCCTGGGAGAAATCACTAGAAAACGAACTTTAAACGAACATTTCACAAAGCAATCAACGTAAGTGTAACATGGAACGAATATTGAGTTTTTTGTATTTACATTTTGAACGGCGTTGATTAAAAAAAAACATCGGTGATTTTTAAAAAGCAAATTGCATCCTATTTCGATAATGCAATTAAGTACTAATATTATTTCGACGGTTACAGTTACAAGAAGTAAATTGACTTTTTCTGAATGACGTAATAATTTCTTTATGTACCTTTCACATTTAAACGCGTAACACTGAGCTGTCATGGCGTTGTTGCCAGAGGGCGGTGAGGTCACAAGAAAAAAAAATGTTTTCGTCACGGCATCTTCGCGGCGACATGTGGCTACAGAACTACGATCTCGGTCCTAGGAAGTTTGTTGGTTATTGTCTGCGATCGTTCGGCGTTTCCATTGTGTGCACTGTGACCACATTTAAGCGCGGTTCTGCAATATTCCCCATGTGACAACCCAGTCCTACGCATAAACCCTTCCAGCCTGCTGAATCTCAGTAAGGGCTTATCAGCTAGTAAATTACTATTAACTGTATATCTCCCATTAACACGTCCACTGAGTTGAGAGTTTTGTCATTATTTATTGCCCCTCTGTATTCTTATCTAATGGCCCCAACTTTGAAGGATCAAATTTCTACAGAAGATACAGTCACTAAATTTATCAATGTTTTTTTCTCCTTGCTTTTGTAAATCGGTCTGTGGCCAAATTGAATTGTGAAACCTAACAATTATTTGTAAATATACTTTATAACATACGATAATTTTTTAAATTAATAATAAATAAAATAAAGTTCAACGATAATTTTTTAAATTAATAATAAATGAAATAAAGTTCAATAGTTAAGTGTCGCTGTTACTCATCTTACTGACTGAACCCCCTCCCGGCCAGCTAAAAAAACAAAAACCAATAACAAAAAACTGTTCATAGATGTAACTTTTACTGCAAATGGCAAGACTCTTAACTAAAATGACCAGATAAGTGATATTTTTATTATTAGCTCGACTATACTAAGAATGTGGTGAGTTGTCCTACTCACCTCGGTTTGCAAGTCGACGTCAGCGTCCATACTTTAAATTAATGTTTATGCGCCTATAACTTCTTTATTTCTTAAGGTATCAATTTCAAATATATATTCCTTATCATCGCCCACATCATTATGTCTCCCCCACCTCGGGGGGAGACATATTGTTTTTGCCCTGTCCGTCCGTCAGTCCGTCAGTCCGTCCGTCCATTCTTCGTTTCCGGACGATAACTAGAGTTCCTTTTGACCTACAGCTCTCAAACTTCATAGGATGAATGGTCTTATTGAGCAGATGATCCCTATTGTTTTTGGGGTCAGTAGTTCAAAGGTCAAGGTCACAGTGACCGTTGGTCAATTTCTCGTTTCCGGATGATAACTAGAGTTCCTTTTGACCTACAGCCCTCAAACTTCATAGGATGATTGGTCTTATAGAGCTGATGATCCTATTGTTTTTGGGGTCAGTAGGTCAAAGGTCAAGGTCACACTGACCGTTGGTCAATTTCTCGTTTCCGGATGATAACTAGAGTTCCTTTAGACCTACAGACCTCAAACTTCATAGGATGATTGGTCTTATTGAGCAGATGATCCCTATTGTTTTTGGGGTCAGTAGTTCAAAGGTCAAGGTCACAGTGACCGTTGGTCAATTTCTCGTTTCCGGATGATAACTAGAGTTCCTTTTGACCTACAGCCCTCAAACTTCATAGGATGATTGGTCTTATAGAGCAGATGATCCCTATTGTTTTTGGGGTCAGTAGGTCAAAGGTCAAGGTCACAGTGACCGTTGGTCAATTTCTCCATTTCCATTCCTGTTTCCATTCACAGTTATTCTCAGCAGTGGGGGAGACATGCGCTTTTTTACAAAAGCATCCTCTAGTTTGATAAGGTGCAAAACTCTAAAACCAGTATTTCATTGAACTTAAAATAATGTTATATTTTACTCTAACATCTTTATTTCATATTAAAGTATTGACTTTAAACTTCAAAATGTGTTCCTTATCATCAACTTCATCATATGTGTCAATGTTTCTTTTTTTTTTAACTCTTAACACCAATTTTTCCAGAATTATCTCCCCATGAATTTTTTTCCTCTAAAAAATGTTACTTTTTACTTTCTTTTTTAGTTCTTAAGGTATCAACTTCTAACTTCAAATATATTTCCTTATCATGTGTGACAAGATTCATAACTGTAGTATGAATATTTCTAGGATAATTTCCCCCATTAAATTTTTTTTTTTAAATAAAAATTGATATTTTTTAACTTTAAACAATGACATGGCAAGCTTCATAACTCTAGCTAGCATCAATATTTTCAGAATCATCATCCCTATAAGTATGACCTTGACCTTGAAGGTAGGGATAGGCGTCTTAGTCGCGACATGTCGTCTTGATGTGGAAGATATTTATGCCTAGTTATTTTGTAATCCTTTGATGCATGACAGTCCGGACACGAATGTGTGTAACTATAAACTCTAATTTTGATATAGTGAACTTCAAAATGGTAGTGTGACCTTGACCTTTGAGGTAGGGGCGTGATAAGTTGACGCGACACATCGTCTTGATGTGGAAGACATGTATCCCAAGTTATTCTTCCATGCATGACAAAGTTACATTCCGGACACAAATGCGTGAACCTATAAACTTTTATTTTGAAAAAGTGAAACTTCAAATTGTTTGTGTGACCTTGACCTCTGAGGTAGGGACGTAATTCTTGGACGCAACACATCGTCTTGATGTGGTAGACATTAATGCCTAGTTATTCAAATATCATTCCATGCATGACAAAGTTATAGTCCGGACAGGAATGAAGTGGGGACGCACAGACAGACGGATGTCCAGACAGACAGAGGGACGGTGCGATTTTAAAATGCCTTCCTTCGGCGGCATAAAAATGTTTTTATCAACACCTATATCAGGTGCGATTAGATTTATAACTCCAGTCCTGTATTTCTAGAATTATCTCCATTTCATTTTTGAATTACGGATTTATTGAAAATTAATATATTTCTAACAATTATCTTTGTTATTATAAATGATATCAACTCTAGACTTAAGATAATTGTCCTTTGTCATTACTCACATCATGCATGACAAGGTTTTTAACTCTAGTATCCTTATTTCAAGAGATATTTACTCTTTGAACTTAGAATTTTACTTTAAAAACTTTATTTACTTTTTGCTTGTATCATTTTGGTACCTTTTTTTATATAAAAAAATCACATTCATCTCTTTTTCCTACTAGATTGAATGATAACCTACAATAATGCTTTGAATCCATTATTATTATTACTAAACATTATTTTGCTCCTTCTGAAAAAAAGAAAAAGAATGTAAATCACTGAGGTATGATATAGGCCTTTAATATGAAAGTAATTTACAAAATTATTTTCATTGTGAGTTGTCAGTGATTAAAAACCTTTTTTTACTGTAATCCAATTTTTATTTGCCTTCTTTACACTAAAAAGTTAAACAAAAATAGTTTTTCGTTACATCTAAAATGTTCTCTATATCTTCCAGCTTAAACTATACATTCTTGAAACATAATGGGGTCATAAAACATTCAAGGGTGCTGCTATCAGTAATACAGTGACAAGCCGTGTAATTATAATTAAATGCTCATCAGTGACCAGAGATAGGAAATTTTGGGGAAAACTGGAAATCTTGGGCTTATGCGTAGGACTGAACCATATTGTTCACAGTGCGCGCCAGCGGAGCTCATATGGCGGGTGTTGTATTAGGACCTTAAGTTTTTATCAGAACGACGATCGGCAGCGTTTGTCCTCTGATGATTGAGATGTGTACCAACTTGTTCGATACAATCCCAGTTCGTCTACAGGTGATACAACTGCATTGCCGCGGCGATACATGTGATCATAATGCGCATGCCTCGACTCTCTGCAATCGTCTTAAACACCATGTGATCGCGACCTTATATTGTGATAGGGGTTTTACCTATTTATTTACAGTAGAGGCATCGTTGGAATAATAGGATGTATATTTTTTGTAAATGGAATTAAAGGAGAAACAGAAATATAAGAAGAGACAAACGAGGCATGATAATTGTATCAAATGTTTTTCATGTTATATCAGCTGTAGTATAATACACTTAAATGGCATAAAGTAACTGTCATTTTGTTTCCACTTAATGATAATTGTCTTGTAAAAAGTTGGAACTGTCACAAACATATCGATACCCGGGAATTGCCCAACCATGTGAAATTTGTTTCAGTTTTGAATTGGGTCAGTGATTCTAGAAATATGGGTTATCTTTAACCATCTTTCATCAATTCGGTTAATTGCCATTTCCTGTTAGAGATATGAACTTGTTTTACAGGCTTTCCTTCCGGAAACCTCTCACTGTTTAGAGTTATTCTTGTGCAGGTTAGATATCCGCGATAAAATCATTCTTTCATTAATTTTGCTTTTATTGATTAGAAGTCCTCCATTTGTTGAAATCTAAGAGATTGACAGAATAGAAGAAGAGTATTTTTGAAGGAAACAATATTTTACTTATTATTGTTTAGAAACACTGCAGAAAAATAAATATGCATGCTGATACTATTTTAACGTCTCTTTAACACTTAAAGCTGCATGCCTCCAAATGAGCCAAAATATTTTAAGAAAATAAAACTTGAGAAAAATGTATTGAGGTTTTATAAAAGGTAAAAAGAATAAAGATAAAAGTAATACTTTCCATGTTATTTGCGATTGATGGCCAATTTTTCAGTAATTTTCACCATATTTCTACTGCTTTACTAACGCAGCAAGGGTTAATTTTGCATATTTTGACCTCTTTTTTGTAATTTACATTGGTTGTAAGTGCCGTTTGAAATGTGCAAATTATTTTCTCTGTCAGCTTAACAATATTTTACTTTTGAATACATTTTCATGTTCATGAACATTAGCAGGAATCTGGAGGCGTGCTGCTTTAAAACCAGTAACATAGAGTATTTTCTATCGTATACCGGTAAGAAACTAAAGATATATGTGTACATTTTATATTAACATATCATTTTAATATTCTCCAGTTTATTAAACTTTTCGAAACATTTTTGATAGTGCTTACAGTACAAATTTTTATTTTCGTGTAAAATAGTTTTGTAATTTTGCATCAACGCAATGGTTTATTTATATTTTACTACACTGTATATGAAAATACGAAAAGCAACTCTTATATTTAACAACACAATTTGGAAAAAAAATCTGTTTCTTCTTTCATCGGTTTTGCAACATATGGACATCATAGATTTGAAATATTTCATTTCCAATCAACCGTCATTGATATATAGAACACGGTCTTGTCTCCTAATTGGGAGTTGTGATAATATAGCAACCCACATGGCGACATATATATATATATAGCAACCCACATATAACAGTTTCTAAAACTTGTTTCACACTCCACTTAATAAACTACATTATCATTTATGTATGTAATCTATACAACTATAAAGTCTGTATTTATACTTTAAAATACCTATTACACTCGTAACGTTCTGATATAACTGGTAATTGTGAATATCTGTTTGTTTTAAGTTCTCCTGGTAAATGTCAAATACAAAATTAGAATTTACAATAGTATGATTCTGTATGTTTTATCTCATGTAGATATAAGCTAAATATGTATGACCAAGATCTTGCAATTAATTGTTGCGATACATTTATCAAAAGCGAGTTTAATGACGTGATATTATATCATATAATGACTATTATAATATTCGGACAGATATTGCTAACATAAATTTCAATTGAAATATTATTCTAACAGTGTCATATCAAATTGTCAAGTAATCTCCGTGTTAGTTTTGAACTTAAAATAACAAAAACTTCGTATTTACGATAATCAAACTTTATAGATGATTTATATTTCTGTTTCATAAATCCCACTCGTTTTTTTCAAGGCCTTAGAAATCTAAATATAAAGAAATTTTACCTCGGACTGTATAACCATAAATTATAATTAACTTTGATTGAGTCATATAACAGACAGTGATTATATAAAGCTAGTTTTATTACTTCTGAATATTTTTCAAGTGATATACATTGTACATTTATGGTATAAATACAGATAAATACGGATTTTTGTTGAACATGTTTATGGATGGTAGTGGATAATAAAAGTTATAGTCTTCCTACCCTCCCCATAGCACCGACTTGAGCAGAACTTAATAATTATACATGTATATGAAACTGTTGTAAGTTAAAATTAATTAACATTCGCAGATATGTTCTTACGGTGATGATCACGTTTAAATATGTATATAAACCATTGTGGCAGATGGTTGAGGCATCAGAATTGCAGCCACCGTGATCGTAAGAGGCGATTAAATGGGTCCGAATTACTGGAATCTATGCATATCTTAGCTCAAGCAGGTGAGGTGGTTTTGGCCCCTGGTGTTGCTTTAAGTTTGTAACACCTTGTAACACCCGAAGTTAGCCAAGACCATCTGTCCTGTTTCGGCGCCATATGACTTAAATTGTGTTTGTGCGCGACCAAACAAAACAACAACTACAAAAAAACAACAAAAAACAAAAACACGTTTATATATGCGTATTATATTAAGCGTATTATGATTATTCATGTTAATGTATTTATCTTATATTTTAAGATAAAGACGATCATTTAGTGATAGATATTATATTTCAAATCCAGTAAACATTGACAAAAGGTAACAGCAATTCAAAAATGTTGTCTTCAATTCAATAGATATATTCAACACTTATGCCAGTTTTAGCTTCACAAAATGATAATTTATGATGCTATATTCTGCTATAACAGTAACATCCCTCTACTTAGCTGTGCACTTTTTTTCATTTCAAAAATGTATGTTTCAAATAAATACCATAGTTGGTGTTGTAAAGAGGGTATTATGCAATCATTTTACAACAGTATTTTACAAACAAATATAGTATTGAATCAGCATTCTAACCTGTATAATACATTGAATATAAGAAGAAAAATAATGATGTGTTATGTATGTATAATATCATCTATCATTTATATTACTTTAATTTGTATTCTCACATCTAGTCGTTCATACTGTCTGAGATGCAACAATTATACGTCAATCTTTGAAGCATTGTGTGTTCCTCTTTTGTTAAAAAAGGATCAAAATATACGCGCTTCGTAACTAAACTAACTCTTCCGTGACTACATGTTGCTCCAGAAAGTGTTTAAGAAAATATTATTGTTGTCTTTAATAAAAAATGCAATTTTTAAGTGACAAACCAGTCGGCCTCATCGTCCCTTTACGAGAAAAGTGTTGTCAAAATACGAACAATACATATATTTGTCATATAAAAGTACATTCAATTTAAATCATGAGGGAAAAAATTTTTCCGTATATTAACTATAGATTTCAATATTGATATTTTAAAGTCAAAACATGTGTCAAGAATGTGTTTAATGTTCTATTATAAAGATATTTCGGATACAACTACAATGTATATATATCTATGTAATACAGCAGTACTTTATTAAAGTGTTATATATGGCATAAGATAATGGTACATTTTTTCTACCTTTATATTTATCACTCTTCAATGTTTCGTAGAGAATCACTCTTGTGTCTAAGGACATAACTGATAAGACAATTCATTCATTATTATTGACTTTATTGATTGACAAATGACATTTCTAGAACAAGAAACAACATTAATTGTTGTGAAGGTGACAGGCGGTCATATGGAAATGGAGCATTTTACAGCAGTTGCTATTGCAAGAAATAACACAAAGTTACAGAAAGGACATGTTTTAGAATGAAACTAGAAATTTGATATATGTGAGCATGCTTTATATCTAACAAGAAATATCGGGCTTTATTGTGGGGCCTCTTTTAACATGGAGATATTGTAGGGCTTCTCTTAATATCTTAATAGGGTTCGTACAAAGAAAAACATCCTTACTTATCACTTTGAGCTGAATCAATTGACGAAGCAGAACATGACAATACTGAAGGTTTATTTATATATAAAAATACATTTAAGATAAAATACTTTAAACAAATCATTGATTACACAATCTACTTTTTAATCAAGAAAATTTTTTGATCCTGAGGGAAGAGACACGCCTTAAAATGTGACCCGACGTTTCGATTTTCTGTAGAAGAACGGGGAGTGGTGATTATTGTCATACGGTAACATTGTAACTACATGTACACAGCCAAAGCTATGATATTATTATAGTTCTCATTTGTACGTTTACCTATATCACTGTTCAACATTTGTCGAATTATTGCAACAGAAAAAACAATGTACAGTGTATGTCAATTCTTCAGCTTTGAATCGGTCCAGGGATTCTACTAGATATATCGACCGACTTCCGTTATCGTTCATCAATTCGGTTAATTGCTCCATTCTGTTAGAGATATTTCACGTATTTCACATGGTTTTCTGCTACTTAAAAACATGATATTTATTTCTTTTGCCGGTTGGATAAAAACGATAACATTTTTCATTCATAAAACTCGCTGTTATTGATTGGTTGCCAAGAGAAATAAAAATAAGTAATATCTGATAGGAATCAATATTTCAAAACTAGCTCTTGTGAATTGTGGATAGTATAAGAATAATTTATTAATTAATTAATTATTTATTTATTATGTATAAAATAGTTTATTTGCTTCTTCGATTGTGCTTTTCAAAACTGAACTATTTTCAGCATAGAGTGTTTTCACTTTATATCAATAAATTTAATGTTTGCTGCTTTATAAAATGATTAGATTTTTATCATTAACATTCAAAGCGAAACATATTTGTTATGTAAAGTAACATTTAAACTTTCTTTGTGCAACTTTCGCTTGTATTTTGAGATTGCAAATCGCGAATCATCTTATATACACTAATTGTCATACACATAATTTATCATTACTTAATAAATATTAATTAGTACCATAATAGACCATGCAATTAATATTAGTGCTCACTCACATATATTTGATTAAATCAATTAATATTAGTGCTCACTCACATATATTTGATTAAATCAATACTAATTTTATTATTGTTAACAAAGAAATCAATTCAATATTACACCTGCGATGTGACATGCATGCAATCTACATATATTTACAGAAATTTACAGACATTTACAGAAATCTACAGACATTTACAGAAATCGACAAACATTCACAAAAATCTAGAAACATTTACAAAAATCTACAGACATTTACAGACAAGTACAGAAATCTACAGACATTTACATAAATCTATACAAACATTTACAAAAATCTACAAACATTTACAGAAATCTACAGACATGTACAGAAATCTACAAACATTTACAGAAATCTACAGACATGTACAGAAATCTACAAGCATTTACAAAAAATCTACAAACATTTACAAAAATCTACAAACATTTACAGACATCTACAGACATGGATAACATACCTTTAGAACAGTCGAATGTATGATGAAAAGAAAACACCTGCGACAATGTACGCTTACAAGACACAGAATAAAAATCATCAAAGCAATCTCTTTCTTAGCTTTAACGACTGTTACTAAAAATAAAATTTCATACGAAATACGGAAGTCGATGGCGAAGATATGGACCTTTGGACGAATAGTTTGTTAGACCACTTTTTGAAGCGTTATATGATTTGTTTACCTTTATAGTTCCCTGTATAACGAATGAACCAAAACAATTTATCAAAGCAGTGAAACAAAAACAAAGATAGAATAAAACATTTATTTGTGCGGTAGAAAACAATTCATTGACTGTTTTAATGTAATACTGTATGAAATAAAAATTGTTTTTATAGTCTCGTCATAGTTATTTTAATTATTAAAGAGTGAAAATGAGAAAATATAAAATCTGGATTGGTCACGCTCAATTTGACAAATGGAAAATGAAAAGAAATGAAGCATAAAAAAGGTAACTTTCCATACCATACACATATCTAATTACCAATGTTACATGAAAGAAAACACATGTATTTTACAGTGATACATTAGGAAACAATTTATCATGATCTGTAATACATGAAACGTTTGTCTCATACCGAAAATACTGTGACTGTCGCAACAATGATAGTAATGTGAACGATAAATAAAGGCTACAATATAGGTTAAAAAAATAACAATCACTTTTACTGAAATGCATTTTGCATTTTAACAGTACAATATATCCATCCTTTTCATATCATTTTATAAATAGGAAAAGTTTAGTGTGTTTTTAAATTACTTAGTGATACTTTGCATCTTTAGACAATGTGAGTATAATAAAGTTGATTCAAATGGAACTCAGCTAAGTTCTTGCTAATTAAATAAATTAAAGTGTATAAAACTATATCCCTCTGCCTGTACTAAACAATATTTTATTAAACTTTGAAAAACAATGATGCCTATATGCATGTTTATAAGAAATATGTTGGTATATTTCGCATGCACGAAATCATTGCTAAACGGTTACAAATCTACTTCAAATAGCAAAATATTATTTTGTGCATTCTGTTAACCTACAATATTAATGTGCATTAAATAACAGAAACATTTTATGTTAGAATTCTTTCGGGCATCTACCATAGAATTATGGAAACAACTTAATTTACTTTTTATTAATTTCATAAAAAAAAACAAAACAGTTCATGAGATATAGCTTTAAATGTATCAGAATTCTTAAAAAAAAATTGAACGATCCAATACGACAAAATATAATTTGAACCACTTAAGGCATATACCTTTTTAATAGGATTTTTTAAAAATACCCAACAACAACAACAATAACAACAACTTTTAAGCAGGTTAACAGATTTTTATCAATTATGTAAAAAATATAACTGACATGTTTATAACTCCTGTCGAAATTTAACATAATCTATAAAAACAATGATAAAACTTTGAAATAAAAGTACAACGTCATCATATCAAATGTATTTTAATGCATTACACTTTTGTTTCAAGCTTTTAAAGCAGAGATTTTTATCTGCAATCAATCCATTTAAATTCAATAAAATGTTTAGGACCCACTGCACGTTTATAAAGCGTCAATACAAGTGCATGTAACGGATTGTGTCTGTAAATTATTACATTGTAATAAGTTGTTTGAATTTGGAATATTATAGTTCATTTCAAAAAATAACTACGTGCTTAAACAGAAAATGAACGATCTTTAAATATATTAAGCATTGAATACATAATAAATTTTGTGTCGGATGACAAATGATGAAAGAACATGCCGATACTTTTGCCTAAGTCGATGGCCATACAGTACTAGTTCTCCCTCCAAATTCTACCAGACATTAAAATCATTCCAAATCATTTCAAACTGAGACACATAATGTACAGTATTATTGAATATTGTAAGCTTTTGTTATGAATATTTACTCTTTAACTTGTTCAGTTTTTAATAAAGAGCGGTTCGAATTTAAATACATTTTGTATCGGTAAAAGCAAACAATTGAGTATGAAAATAGAAACCATTACTTCATTCTGTCTCATCAACCCACACAGGTAAACTCTCTGTCTGATCACTTTAAAACATTAAATTCCTGGGTAGAAAGTAACAAAAGTTAAAACAAATTGATTGAAAATAATTCAACTTATCCAATATGATAACAACTGAAGAATGGGTGATTTTTCTTCTTCTTCCTATTTGTATTGTCTCCGATTAGGTAATTACATGTACACGGTTTCATATAAAGTTATTTAGATAATTTAAACGATTTTTATTTTAACAATTGCATGAATAATTGACCAAAGTGTTATCTGGTGAACTTCTCTTTAAGTATTTATCATTGCCTTCAGTAGATATAAATATTTGTCATTGCCTTCAGTAGATATAAATATTTGTCATTGCCTTCAGTAGATATAAATATTTGTCATTGCCTTCAGTAGATATAAATATTTGTCATTGCCTTCAGTAGATATAAGTATTTATCATTGCCTTCAGTAGATATAAATATTTATCATTGCCTTCAGTAGATATAAGTATTTATCATTGCCTTCAGTAGATATAAATATTTGTCATTGCCTTCAGTAGATATAAATATTTATCATTGCCTTCAGTAGATATAAATATTTGTCATTGCCTTCAGTAGATATAAATATTTATCATTGCCTTCAGTAGATATAAATATTTGTCATTGCCTTCAGTAGATATAAGTATTTGTCATTGCCTTCAGTAGATATAAATATTTGTCATTGCCTTCAGTAGATATAAATATTTATCATTGCCTTCAGTAGATATAAATATTTGTCATTGCCTTCAGTAGATATAAATATTTGTCATTGCCTTCAGTAGATATAAATATTTGTTTGTAACTGTCAGTTTAATTCAGTCTTTCTTTCTTCTTTTCGTTTAATTTATATTTTTGTTAATTTTAAGGTAATTATCGATTTGTATTTTCACATGTTATGTTAAGATAAATGTATGTTTCTTATTGTAATTATGGAAGGACTAATGAGTAATTGATACAACATATATTCATGAATGAGTTTTGGTTTCATAAGATATCACTATCTGATAGCACTTCTAAACTAGATAAAAGAAGAAAATGTGTAAAATCTCTTAACTTTTACAATATCTAAGGAAATATTTGAATTTAAATTAAATTAAATTTCTACTCAAAAAGTTTAGTTTGTTTGACTTGTTACTAAATGATAACCGAAGTGTCCATTTACTACAATATTAATGTATAAATAAACCTATGGCTGTTAAACTTTGATTGATTTTAGTTACAGTAAACTATGCAAACATGACTTTCCCTTTTGTTTTTATATAAATCTATAACATAAACTTGGTTGAATAAAATTGCCACCCCCACATGGAGCAGTTATCAAAAATATTTGCACTCAAAGACCCATAATGTACCAAAAATTTTTTTATTTCTCAATCTCCCCCCCCCCCCTCTTTTTGTCCTATTGTAGATTTTTTTAATGCCTTTTGCTTCTGTAGCATTCCGGAAAGTAGTACAGATATAGTGATTTTGGTATTCTGTATGGAATTTAAAATAAGGCTTGGTTTATATTTTGCTACTTTTATGATAAATAATTTCAAATTCAGCGCTATTTTCTTCAGGTTGTAAGCATCTTACATGCTCTAAAATCATTATCTATATGTAATGAATGTCTGTTATAAAAGGAAAATATATTCCTTTTAAAGTACTTATTTAAATTTAGAAAACATGCTGATGTTAATAACATTTATATCTGATAACACGTTCGCGTGATACTCGCGTGGAATTGAAGACGCCTAGATAAGAAAAGTGACAAATCAAATACTTTCGATTTGTATATCCATCTATGATACATATTCAAGTGTCTACCAGTTTTAATAAATACACGTTGAGGTGAAGTGTCAAATGAATATTTACTTACTTACTTAGGCCTGTCGTTCCGGAAGGAACATAGGCCATCCACGACGGACCTCCATCTCACTCGGTTCTGGGCTGCTCTGGTGACATCGTGCCAGGACATGTTGTTGGCTTTCAGCTCAGACTCGGTGTCACGTCTCCAGGAGTTCTTTGGACGTCCCCTCTTTCTCTTCCCCTGTGGGTTCCAAAGAAGGGCCTGGCGTGTGATTCTGGTTGGAGGCTTTCTGAGCGTGTGCCCAATCCAGCGCCACTTCCTCTGTCTGGTCAGGACATCCAAAGGCTGTTGGCAAGTTCTTCTCCACAGATCTTCATTCGATATCTTCTCAGGCCATCTGATCTTGAGTATGCGCCTAAGGCATGTGTTTTGGAATGTCTGTACTCTCTGGATGGAAGCTTTGGTCATTCTCCAGGTCTCTGAGCCATACAATAACACGGACTTGACCTTGGAGTTGAATATCCGTATTTTGGTGGAGGTACGGATTTCCTTTGAGGCCCAGATGTTTTTTAGCATGATAAAGGCAGCTCTGGCTTTGCCAATTCTTGACTTGATGTCCTCGTCAGTGCCCCCTTGTTGGTCTACCACACTCCCCAGGTAGGTGAAGGACTCAACCTCTTTGATCGGCTCACCGTCCACTGTGATAGGAGCCTGTGCAGTGGTGTTGATTTTCATCAACTCTGTTTTCTTACGGTTGATGTTGAGACCAGTGTCTGCCGCTGTTGTAGCCAGGAGAGTAGTCTTTTCTCGCATTTGTCTACGGTTGTGTGACAGTAGGGCAAGGTCGTCTGCGAAATCGAGGTCATCGAGTTGCGTCAGCAGTGTCCACTGTATGCCGTTGTTCCTGCCTGTTGTGGTGGTCTTCATGATCCAGTCTATGGCTAGGAGGAAAAGGAATGGAGACAGCAAACAACCCTGGCGAACCCCTGTCTTGACCTCGAATTGTTCCGACATCTGGCCAGCATGGGACACTCTACATGACATCCCTTGGTAGGTGTTTGTAGGTGAATATTAAGCAAAAAGAATTTTCAAGATTTACTTCAAATCGATGATGCTACAAGTTTCTGATCCTCGGCATTGTTGATTCCAATACATTTGGTGTAGTGTATCAATACATTTAGTGTAGTGTATCAATACATTTAGTGTAGTGTATCAATACATTTAGTGTAGTGTATCAATACTGTTTTAAGGCAGTTGTACTCTACAATGTCTCTCGTGCACAGAGTCTGCAATTTTCCCTTTCTTTTTTGTTTTCCTCCCTTTTTGGGGATATCCCATTTCAAGATTTTTATGTTTGTTTTAAAAAATCAAAGTTTTAATCAAGGTATAGTCTGTTGGAAGTCGGGTGAAGTTTTTCACGTGGTCAATTGGTCAATTGGGACAAGAATAATTTAGACCTTTGATTAAGTTGACATTTAAGCTAAAAAAGAAATTTGTAGAATATTTTATTATCTGCGAAAATATAAATAAAAATATTCCATCTATTTGTAGCTTCTATTAACAGCATTTTGTACAAATCATGTTAATTTAGAAGGCAAAATATTCATAAATGATATAAGGGAATAAAATAAACATATTCCAAATTGATATTAATTGTGAGACATGATGAGTATATTGGAGCATAAACTGACAACTGAGACATTCAAAAGATGTCCACTTCATATAATGACCTTTATATTGGCCTTAAAAATTGACGATTATTCCATTGGTTATCAAATGATGTATATACCGTAAGTTAAAGATAGAACAAAAGGGATTTTATCATTATTGTAAATATTAGCTGTATCACATTGTTTTACTGATATAGTATTGAACATTCAATAAGTGATTTGATAAGCTTGTTTCATAACTGCTTGGTCAAATAGTTTCAAGTGACCGTATTTTATTGTGATCAAGGTATGTGTTATATAAAAACAACGAATTTTGTTCTTGAAATCTTAATATTAAATCCAAAATTGTACTGCATAAGTTATTTGTCTTCGTTAAGTATATTTCTAAGAAATGTTATTTAAATAAATCGGAAAGTTATATTGAAGATGTAAAATGTTACTGTAATTCTATTTTAAATCTTCATTTCCTTATACATGTATATTACCCCAATCTTACTGTTGATACTGTCTAAAAAATGAAAACTTACGTTACATAGCAACATACTTGACAGAAAACCACAGTGATAGAAACCACTTTATTTTCCTCCTGTAAACGACAACTGTTTGCATATTTCTTAAGAACTTAAAAGCTTTATTCAGCAGACAACATGATGGTGCTCTTCTACCCGGAAGTCTTCGGCAATTAAAGGTGATTTATTACATGTTCCTGAAGAGAAAAACAAGATGCCACATTCATAAAATATTGTATATATTGATTAACATTCAATAATTGTACCGTAAGAAACAATTTTGTTTACAAAACTGAATAAAGTTCATTCAAAACAAGAACAGAGGCTAGTCAAGTTTGTGATTGCATCGATTCAGTGACAATAAATATTAAAACTAAAAAACAGTTTTGTTTATACTAAAAGAATATCTTCAATTCTCAACAAACGTGTGATTACGGACATAAATATGGCAGTTGTAAATAAGATAAATATCGCCAGTATATCACAGTAATTATAAAACGAAATTAATAGTTTGACTATGATATTCTCCTGAAGTTTTGTTAAAGAAAAGCCAATGTTAAACAATAAAGACTCTAACATTTTACAACATACATTGCACGACTAATAAGAATACATAACTATCAAAATAAATCATCATTATTACTATCATGGTAATATTTGCATTATATTATCTTCTTATAAATGAAATATTGAAAATTATTGATATTTCCAATTTTTCCAACATTGCTATAGAAACTACTAAATTAACCATCAAATCATTATTTTATACAATAAGAAATATTTTTAAAGAAACTGATGATGAATGCAAGGACAAGAATAAAATACATATAAAATGTGGCACGTATAGAAAACTAAGACTCGGTCAAACAGCCTGACATGTTTACAAAACAAGAAATACGTATGAAGTAACATAAGTTTCAGTTGTACTGTTTGTATTATCTGTAGGTACATTTACGAGATGACTGTCCAAATATTTTATCTTAAAAGATATTAGATATTATCATGAGGGGCTTTTACTGTAACATACAAACAAAATCTTAATGCCAAGACAGGGCAATTCAATTTTAATTGCTCTTAGTACTCCACAATGTAAACATAACTTTCCTTTTTGTTTTCATAAAAATTAATAACATTGTACATAGTTTGGCGAAATGAAGTGACCCCCGCATAGATCAAGATGCTATAAAATTTGCACTATAAGTATTCTTTCAAGTGAAAGTACTTTAAAGGTAAAATTGTACGTGCTCAGAGTTTGTTTATATAAATAACCTATAAAAGGCCATCGGGTACTCGCACATGTTCAGTTTTCCGTGTTTTGACCAATCGCGTTATTCTATTCTGAAGTGTTTTCTTATCACTTTATTGCTTAAAAGTCCGTAATTTACCAATACTTAAATGCTGAATCATCCAACTGACATCCGACTAAAATAGAATGTATTAATCTCAGATCAAAGTGTCAAATAAAATGAAATCATTTACATACCAACGTATGTACAGATCTGAATTCTTTTTTAGAAAAAAAAAACACCCTAAAACGAAACAAAACGAAAATCAACAACAACAAAAAAACAACAACAAAAAACACAAAAAAACAAAACAAAAACAAGAGAACAAGCAAGTGTTCATACCTATTGTATAGTTAATCGTAATACTGTAATGTTCAAATACAAAATAGTGGTAAGTCATTAAAGAAAGGCAACTTGAAAAGGTTGCATGTTTTCTCGTAATCTGTCGGAAAGCTACTGACACAAGCCAAATTCAACTCAGTAACATAGTCAAGGTTATATGGCGATTACTGGTGGAGGAAGACCTCAGGTGCCTCTCCGAGCAGTATTTGAGGAACGAGCAGGCATCTGCGTAACAACCGACCTTCCTTACGCTAGCTGGATAGCTTCCTTTAATGTGAGTTACATAAAAAATCTAAAGGTCCTATAGCGGCATTCCAGCCTATAGCGATGAAGGGTAACTGGTTTTAAGTCAACGTCCACAGAAGAACCCTTCCCTTCTCTCCCCATTTAACTGTTCACCAAGCTAATGCTTTTTTAAATGTTCTTTTATCTATTTATTATTAGTAATTTATAGTAATATTTCGTTTGCCTTTTGCAAACTTTAAATAGATATTTAGACAATTATTCGACTCGAAGTATAAGTACATTATTTATAGCTTTAATTGATATGGTTTGTTCCTACAAAATATCAAACACTGGATTTCTATATGCAATGTTTTATAAATAATTCGTATAACTAATAGCCAGCCAAACTTCCTCACAAATTCTGCTACATGTAGTATTTTCTCCGATTTCTCGATTTCTAGGGTACAAATAAAAAATGGATAGCTTCAATATAAAAGCAAAACTTTACTCAAATACACCAAATTGTTTCCCATTCAAAACTTTTCCAATTAAAGGCCACTGAAAGCCATAAAATGAAAGAAATCTCAAAAATGCCTTTATCTAAATAAATATATGCCTTTATCTAAATTACAATATCCGTTTATCAGCCTAACCTTGACATTGACCTTGTGATGGGACGTCAACATTAGGTTTGTTGTAGAAATGATTTATTACCGCTAGTTAAAGATCCAACAAACACATATAATCATGTACGGTAAATATTAGAAACATTACTCTGTTCGTAAATTAATACCCATGCTGATAGTATAAAATTTATCATATGGTGTGTGATAAGATTGTTTCATAACTGCTTAATCAAACAGTTTCAAGAGCTTGTATATTTCTTTTGATTTGCAAGATGCCGATATTTTTGCTATCATTTTAAGAAAAAAATGTTTAAATATTACTGTTGAAACAGCTGTTTCCTTATCACTTAAATTGTTAGAATATAATTTAAAATGTTTGCTGATCTAAATCTTAAATGTAGTGATGTTCTGTTCATTTTCAAATGTTCTGTTTAATAAGTTTTGTAATTAAATTATAACGTTTTACACCATTTCCATGACGACACCTAGAGTCTACTCGAAAAAACAAACAACATAAAGCGACAAAAATACAACGAACTTTCGTATTCTAATGTAACAATTTTTATTATGTTTAATCAGAAAGATTTATTTCTTTACTATAAATTTCTATGTAATGACTCATTTTTTTTTTCTTTTTTGTTTCATATTGCAATCCATTAAAAAGTAAATACAAATGCAGCGCTCTATTCAGGTTTAAGTGTACTCTTATTCAATGGCGTCAAAAAGTCTTAAAAGACATATTGTGACATCAGGCGGTCTTGCATTTTAATAAATTGACAAACTCACTTCAGTTCATGCCACAATTTGTCGATATCAACGGCTGTCAAAGTCCATAGACAGTCAATATCTTCATTGTGCACCTTTCAAACAGGCAGTACTTCAAATTTTATTTTTGAATGTAATTATTGAAATATAAATAGAGAAACGTTTTTTTTTACATTTCATTGATTCATTTGTTCTTTTCAATTATATTAAATGTCATTTTTATGATCAAGTTTTTCATATGAGAGTGATTTTTCTCCTCAAAAAAGAACTACCACATGTTCCATAAAAATACTTTACATATTTTACAAAAATACAAGTGTTTCTCCCCCCCCCCACCCCCAACCCCCTTTATTTAAACATTTTCTGTGGATATTTAGATGTACGAGGGGGTTATCCAAAAACGCGTATTCTATTTCTTATTTTGATAAATATGCCGAATTTTACTGCCCCCTTTCCACGTTTCTTGAAATGATATTTGTAATAATAATGAATTAAACATAAATGCTTAATATACAGAAAAAAACAACATTTTAATGACTAAACATCAAATTAAAGCAATCTGTAATTCTCACATTTCGAGTCAAAAAAGGAGAAAATATTGACCAAAAAATCAAACTTGGAAAAACATTTAAAAAATCAAGCCTACTTTTGCAAAAGAGAAAGATAATTTTCATTTGAATTTTATTAAACATTACCATTGTTTCTATACCCGAAAATCTACAAATATTACAAATATTGTCTGCTTATTAAGATCCATAACAAGAGATGATCCATTGGTTGCTAGGGATAAATTGATTATCATTCAGTAACGTAAAAAAATCTGGAAACAAAGTGATCCCTCGGAAGTATTAATCACAACAAAATTACATAAGAATTGCAGACTCGGTTTGATTGAGTCTGTACATGAGGTAGACTAGTTTTGTTGAGTAACTGTAACAAAAAAACAAATACATGTACAATATAAATTATTTAAGGAAGTGAGGGAAATGCAGATGTTCTGTTATTTATCAAAAAAATCTCGTTTGTTTCATGTTTCTCATAAACACAGAAACGATGGCACTTGAGTTCCTTTCCTTCCAGCAGAAAGAACACCTTAAACCTACTGCCCACATAACGATATACGGAAAACATCAAATGCACGACACTATATTATGATGATAATGTAAAAACTGATCTATGTCATCATGAGCATAATCGCATTTAAATCAACACAGCACTATTTTCGTTGAGCCGACAGTCCAGCATTGTAACTCTAGCAGTCCTATTATTATCATATAAGTACATGAAAACAATATAAAACAAGGAACTTAGCGCCGGATACTTCCTTTTTAAGCTTGTTTTTAAACATATAAATAGGGTTTTTTTATTGTTTTTCACGTAATGTTGTAAAAATTATTTTTACGATTTAGTGACATGTAACATCAAATTTAATATATATTTGCCATTTTTTATCCTCGTGTATATAAGCCTTTAATATAAGCAGATCTTCTTACTTCACACATATTTGATAAAGCAATAAAATACATATAAACATACAATCAAAAATCTTCGTTTTAGTTTTAATGATTTACGTATACTTACAGTTGAACACCTGTTTCAAAAATGTAACGGTTTTTTCTTGTTAGTTTAGAATTACCTGAGAGATATGAAAAAAATATTCAAATTTAAAAAATGGAGAAAAGAAGTTGCAATCAAATGTATGTGAAAATGCAATACTTTTTCCAATATACTCTTAGCTATTAATGAAGGTCTTGAAATACGTGTTGATAAAAGTAAGGGTTTTAACAAGGTGTGACAGAAGGAACTTTCATAAATTCAACATGCAGGCAATTGAGGACATATATTTACATTGGTTTCTAGTTACTAGTACTTATTGATAGACAGCATTTACCTTGGTTTCTAGTTACTAGTACTTATTGATAGACAGCATTTACCTTGGTTTTCTAGTTACTAGTACTTATTGATAGACAACATTTACCTTGGTTTTCTAGTTACTAGTACTTATTGATAGACAGCATTTACCTTGGTTTTTCTAGTTACTAGTACTTATTGATAGACAGCATTTACCTTGGTTTCTAGTTACTAGTACTTATTGATAGACAGCATTTACCTTGGTTTTCTAGTTACTAGTACTTATTGATAGACAGCATTTACCTTGGTTTCTAGTTACTAGTACTTATTGATAGACAACATTTACCTTGGTTTCTAGTTACAAGTACTTATTGATAGACAACATTTACCTTGGTTTTCTAGTTACTAGTACTTATTGATAGACAACATTTACCTTGGTTTCTAGTTACTAGTACTTATTGATAGACAGCATTTACCTTGGTTTCTAGTTACTAGTACTTATTGATAGACAGCATTTACCTTGGTTTTCTAGTTACTAGTACTTATTGATAGACAGCATTTACCTTGGTTTCTAGTTACTAGTACTTATTGATAGACAGCATTTACCTTGGTTTCTAGTTACTAGTACTTATTGATAGACAACATTTACCTTGGTTTCTAGTTACTAGTACTTATTGATAGACAACATTTATCTTGGTTTTCTAGTTACTAGTACTTATTGATAGACAGCATTTACCTTGGTTTCTAGTTACTAGTACTTATTGATAGACAGCATTTACCTTGGTCTCTAGTTACTAGTACTTATTGATAGACAACATTTACCTTGGTTTTCTAGTTACTAGTACTTATTGATAGACAGCATTTACCTTGGTTTTCTAGTTACTAGTACTTATTGATAGACAGCATTTACCTTGGTTTTCTAGTTACTAGTACTTATTGATAGACAGCATTTACCTTGGTTTCTAGTTACTAGTACTTATTGATAGACAGCATTTACCTTGGTTTTCTAGTTACTAGTACTTATTGATAGACAGCATTTACCTTGGTTTCTAGTTACTAGTACTTATTGATAGACAGCATTTACCTTGGTTTCTAGTTACTAGTACTTATTGATAGACAACATTTACCTTGGTTTCTAGTTACTAGTACTTATTGATAGACAACATTTATCTTGGTTTTCTAGTTACTAGTACTTATTGATAGACAGCATTTACCTTGGTTTCTAGTTACTAGTACTTATTGATAGACAGCATTTACCTTGGTTTCTAGTTACTAGTACTTATTGATAGACAACATTTACCTTGGTTTTCTAGTTACTAGTACTTATTGATAGACAGCATTTACCTTGGTTTTCTAGTTACTAGTACTTATTGATAGACAGCATTTACCTTGGTTTTCTAGTTACTAGTACTTATTGATAGACAGCATTTACCTTGGTTTTCTAGTTACTAGTACTTATTGATAGACAACATTTACCTTGGTTTCTAGTTACTAGTACTTATTGATAGACGACATTTACCTTGGTTTTCTAGTTACTAGTACTTATTGATAGACAGCATTTACCTTGGTTTTCTAGTGACTAGTACTTATTGATAGAAAGCATTTACCTTGGTTTCTAGTTACTAGTACTTATTGATAGACAACATTTACCTTGGTTTCTAGTTACTAGTACTTATTGATAGACAACATTTACCTTGGTTTCTAGTTACTAGTACTTATTGATAGACAACATTTACCTTGGTTTCTAGTTACTAGTACTTATTGATAGACAACATTTACCTTGGTTTCTAGTTACTAGTACTTATTGATAGACAACATTTACCTTGGTTTCTAGTTACTAGTACTTATTGATAGACAACATTTACCTTGGTTTCTAGTTACTAGTACTTATTGATAGACAACATTTACCTTGGTTTCTAGTTACTAGTACTTATTGATAGACAACATTTACCTTGGTTTCTAGTTACTAGTACTTATTGATAGACAACATTTACCTTGGTTTCTAGTTACTAGTACTTATTGATAGACAACATTTACCTTGGTTTCTAGTTACTAGTACTTATTGAAAGACAGCACCCAATTGTATAGGCCATACATAGTTATGCTTTTTGTTGTAAATTTATAATCAACTTGAAGAAGAACTTTATAAATGTTGATATCTTTCGTTCTAATCAATCTACACAGTGTATACAACTGAATGTAAACATATCATGTATTGTGTGTATTCTAGAATAAGATTTGCTTTTATGATTCTTAGGATACTTGTCAAAGTATATTAACAATAACTGAAGTAATACGTAGAAACATATTTTATATCGTTAAAACATGAAACAGTATTTCAAATCTGGACTACGAGGCGAAACTTGATTAAATGTTTGTCCGGTGGTATAATCAGTGATGTCTAAAAATGGGATATAACTATTTCTATGTAACACGATCTTCAACTCCGATAAATAAATTGTCTAAATTGTTCTAAAAAAATCAATGAATGTGATATTTAGAAGTGATTTACCTTTATGAAGATGCAGGAAATGTATAAACATATCTACCAATAAAAGTTCGTAAATTGACATCGTATATATAATTTTCGTTGCATAACATTTAGATCATGGACAACAATTTTTTTTTACAGAACACTATAAGAGCAGTGATGTATTATAAAATATAAATTTCTAAAATAATTTCTTCCTTGTATAACACAAGTAAATCACGACGGATATTTATGATCACTTGAAACTATTTGATTAAACAGTTATGAAACAAGCTTATCAAATGACCTATAACAGAGTTAATACTTGATCAAAGTGAATATTAATTTATGAACTGTCTAATATTGATATTTCAAGGGGAACCTTGTGAAGGAACATCCGTATCTTCAAAAGACATACGTGACAGCTCTTTCGTGTTATGTGTATGTTTGGTGTTTTGTTGGTGGGACGTCAGCTCAAATTGGAACACTGTTTTTTTTCCTTTTTTTTGTATCTGAAACGTTAATACATATGTATAAGGGGGAACTAATAAATTACTCTTGGTACGTTTAATTACCACACATATTTGACCCTTTAACCCTATAGGTTTAAGACAATACGTGTACAGAATTCATTTATGAACGTCAGTATACTCAAGAAATATGTCTTTGTGTCACTCGTTGATAAGAACGTATTTTAATTTTTTTTCCAATTATTCTTTTGCGTCTCTAAAAGTTAATGAAACTGATTTTTTACAGATCAGACATAAACATTATTTAAGATAATGTAATATATATATTATATTCATAAATAAACTCTATATAATACGGTCTCTCTAGAAGGTACTTAAAGTACATTGTATATAATTATATAATTGATGTTCGATCTATGCGGGGGGTCTCCGTAAAGTGTCCAAACTTTGTTTAAATGTAATGGATTTTTATAAAAACAAAAGTAAATGAATGTTTACATAATGAACAACTAAAAGCAATCACAGTTACACGACTGCAGATTTATTAATGGATTTTCACTGGAGTAAAATAACACTTCTGATAATGGTTATTTTACAAGTCAAACAAATTGATTCATTTTATAGTCACTTCGTTAATGTTTTCACTTTTTTATTCAAATATTTGAGTTTTCATATTGATATGAGACTTTCAATAATTGATTCAATACATGCATGTGTGTGTTGTATAAGCTTGGCTTTCATAATTAGTAAAAAAATTCAAATTTCTTTTAAATGTATTTTGATATTGTTTTTGCAGTTATATTAGTCAACATACATATATTTGGTATGATATAAGTCCGCCTGTTTCTTTTTGTTAATGATTTTATTCAGTCTAATTTGTAGTGCTATACATATGCATGTGATTTTATAAACAAACATTTTTCATAGGACAAATATGGGTTCCAAATAGACAAACCCCACTTGGAGAGTCAACTGGGGCCTATCTGGGTCCCGTATAGACAGCTCATATACAAACATATTTAAAACAATTATTTTGTCGTTTAATGCACAACTTTTACTTATTAAATGTGTTTATAGAATGTAAATAAGTTTTGCAAAACTAAATAAATAAATAAAAAAAACATTTATTGACTACAGTTGGGCTCGAACTCATGATTGTTATTGTTGTAGTAATTCCTGATATAGAACCTACTGAACATAGATATACTATTATTATGGTTCCATTTTATTAAATTTACAATTACATTGAACCAGCGGATACATTTAAACATGATTTGACTCTTTTACTATTGCTATCAGGTCACAGTCCATTTCTATAAATTATGCTATCATTTCAATTTGGCTTAACAACACGATTAATAAAATCATGTAAAAAATTGAAATCATTTCTAATTTATTTTTTCCATTTTAATTTTGATCTTTATCTGAAAGCTATGTAACTACTGTTATTTTATCAGAAAATATAGATATATTTATAAACGCATCTTTTTAATATGGTCTTACCAACATGTTACCCATATGGGGCCAATATTCACTTTCCCAGGTACAGCCGTTATGGTTTGTCAATAAAGGACCTGTATGGATAAAAATATGGGAATGCTTCACTGAACCCGTCAACTATATGGGTAAATCCAAAGAATTCCATATGGGTCCAATATAGTCATACCCATATCGGTTTTCCCGGTTGTAATCCATATGGACCCATATTGACCGTTTATGGTCTTGCTCTAAGATAACCGATAGCCGACACTTACAGATAGGTTGCTGTGTTATTTATTTAATTTTTGACGTCTCATTAAAACTTTATCTAAGTGTTGAGCGTTAATCAATAAATTCTTTATTCATGAATGAACCATATCATTCCCTGCGGTCTGGAGACCGCAGGGTATTGATACGCGTTTAACTTTTGAGGCATGGAGGAGCACATGACCTGTTTTCGGTACATGGAGGAGCATGTGATCTGTAAACCGTACATGATTGGTTAATTGACCTTTTCGAAAACCTGGCTAAATACCGTTTGCCGGTACGTTAAGGATAATCCTCTAGGGAATAAGTCAGAATTACACCTAATTAAGAACAAAAAATACTATTACGTGATATTTTTAATTTCCTATAATTATGTTACCGTTTAAGGTGGAAAAAGTTGAATGATGATTTTGAAAATTATCAATGTTTATTTAATATGTATCTCAAAATGTTACAAACAATAAATTGTTTATACTGAAAATCTACAAAATTAAAATATTCGTAGTGGCATCTGCAATAATAAATAGAGATATTTTCTGCGAAAACTTGTGTGTTTACTTTATTTTTTATTTTTATTTTTTGCTCGGAATTATTCATTAAATGGTAGGCCTATTTAATCTTTTTTTTAAAAAGAAATAATTGTTTTATGTTCGACCTTCTCCGGTCATCAACGGTCACCAGTTTCCAAAGACCTTCTTCTATATTAATCGATTATTGTCAACTATATTCCTGATACAAACGTTTATTTATCCCCCCCCCCCCCAAACAATGTTGAAAATAGTTAAATGAAATATCTTTATATCATAAAAAATGTTCCCCGCAGGAAACCATTTTACTTGTCTTGTACTTGTATCCATTATTTAAAAAGGGAAAGGTGTCACTGTAGATAACGCTGCTCAACTTCCTCTTGATACGGCAAATAACCAAGTTCATGAAAGATAAAAAAAAAAACGTCCTTAAACCGGAAGACCTTGACCCATTACAAAGCTCTTGGAAAATCATCATTCTCTATAGAAAAAAGCAAGTGGGGTATGTTTTCATGTTTTAAAATAACTGTCTTTCCGGTAAAACACTTATATGTAAACATTTGTCGGGCATTTAATGATCATATAAATTGTAAAAGTAAAAACCTTAATAGCAACCTGTTTTATATCCGAAAGACATTTTGTCCGCTTGACTCAGTATGAATGGAAATATGTGAAAGATATTTCTTGCAAGAATAGAATTTATGATATTGATTAATAGTCAGTAAGAAACAGTTTTGTTTACAATAACGACGCTTCCATCTAAACTTAAGTAACAAATAAGATACATTGATTGAAGGAAATGAGAAAATTACTGATGTGATGTAATTTTATCAAAACATCTTATTTGTTTTCTTTTCCAACATAGAAACGACGACAATCGCAAAAATACTATTATTGTGTGTACCATGTAACTTTGACGACACAATGCTGCCATTATGCCCTATAATAATGATGATGATGATGATGCTGCTGCTGCTGCTGCTGATGATGATGATGATGCTGCTGCTGCTGCTGCTGCTGCTGCTGCTGCTGCTGATGATGATGATGATGATGATGATGATGATGATGCTGATGATGCTTCTGCTGATGATGCTGCTGCTGCTGGTGATGATGATGATGATGATGATGATAAAATATTATTATTTTTAATCATGCTTATTGTATGACAATATAACAATGACGATCATCATCATTTATATTATTTGCATCACCATCATGGTATTGGTACCTAGATTAATTGATACGAAAGTTGAAAAAGAAGAAGAAGAAGATGACGATGATGATAACTTTATTTACAGAAGGTAACATATTATACAGATTTGCAACACCGTAATTACAACATGGCCTTGTAAAAAATCATTTCAATCAAAGAAAATATAACATGCTATAGAAATCACAGTGTGTTAAGATGTATACTTAAACAAATACATAACATTCATACAATTCATTTTATCAATAATTGTCATTTCATCATTTCGAATCTTCGAACTAAGACAGATACCCATGATTAGAAAACATTATATAGTCAGAATAAAAAATGTACTAATTCGACTTAAAAACATAACGATCATACTTTGTAAATATAATAAACACGAACCGTGCTAAATTTGATATAATAAGTGTTTCTTAAAGCTGTTTTTTTAAAAATATTTACGATTAAGTTTTTGTTCTTATAGTCAGTGCTATGGAATTCCAAATTAACATGGCGTTGTATTGGAACGTGTCATGAAAATAATTAGTATGTGGTTTGTAAGAAGAAACGAAATTTCTGTGAGATTTTGAACTTGATGCTTGATGATGATGATGATATTGTGATAATTATGTTAAACTAGCGTTTCTAGCCTTATTAAATACTTTGTTAGGAAAGTGTTATTAAAATAACGTTGAATATTCCAATTTAATTTTTCTAATACAAAAAATATATATCTCTCGTAGTTATAGGTTTCTATACATGTATATACGATTAATTAACCTACAAGGTAGGTGTTTATATTTGTTTTAGGAAATATAGATGAACACTTTACAAAGTATTAGACCAATCGCAGGTGTCGTACAATTTTCGTCATACTTCGGTAAAACTCATAGCCTCAAGTACTTCACTAATAATTGTAGTAGATTTATTTACTTCACATATACTTGATATAGTAATAAAACAGATATAAAATTGCAAACTAAAGCGTTCTTATTAGGCCATAGTTTTATAGATTATTAAGTTCTGATTCACCTTTTAACTTTTTCTAAATTAAAAACATAAAAAGACATGTTATTAAATGTTTAAATTATCAATAAGAAAAACTCATTATCAAATATATATGATGAAAGCATTTTTGAACTTATAACTTCTTTATAATCGAAAGTATTGATTATAGATTATTTTGTTTAACTGATTTGTATTATTGTGGATAAATGCTTTTAATCTACAGTAAGATGTGAAAATCCAAACACATAAAAATGTAGATTTGTAATATCTAGATAAATCTCTGTCTTAAATATGTGTCAGATTAACAACAACTTTAAAAAATCTCCATGGTACGAGAAAAATATTTCACATTTTTAGACATTGTGTCAAAGTCAAATCTTGCTATAAATTTCAATTATAAGGTTTTTCTTTTAACTTAACAGACAATGAGATTAAAATCTTAAAAAATAACCGGTTTAAGTTCTTAATAGAATGGTATTTTAATTATATTGTGACAATAAGAGTAAAGAAGAGAATAATTAGTTGAAAAGAAAACGTGCAAAGATAATACATGCGTCATTTAAGAGCTATATTAAGTAACAAAGTAAATCATATCAGCATTTGTTCGGTTCACTTCCTATACCAATCTAAATAAATCATTTTTCATTCTCAAATGTTTAGTACTGACAACTATGGAAACTGCAAACAGCAACATAGCGAATGACTAAAGAATAAATGAGTTCATATTAATACATTTGTGTTTGTAAAATTTATGATAACCTTATTGAGACGCCTTGATACCCCAAAAATTGTAATGAAAATTGCATATTTATTATTTGTTTGTGTTTTTCTTTTAAAAGAAAAGCGAAACATTTCTAACGCCCCAACGCCAATAGCAGTATTCATTTATCAGCAAATAGCGTTTCTAACATATTAGGCATTTAGGTCTTGCATTTGATTTAACAATATGTTATTGGTACGAAACATTTCTAAAGCCCCCCTCCCCCTGACATCGGTTTAAGGTATCATATCTCCTTTCTGAAGAGTATTAATTTTCAGTAAGGAAACAAAGTTTACCTCTCATCATGTTTTAAATTTACTACCCTTTTTTCTTATTCGTGTCTGGTCTGATTGATCCTTGTATATAATCAGGGTCTTCATTGTTTTTACAATACCCTAATTGGATTTAACGATATGTTAGTTATATTCTTATTTATAGTGGTATTTGGTATAAACTAATGCAATATAATTTTTCTTCTAAATTTATAACTATGTTAAAGTCTATGTATAACTCTGTGAAAATTTGTGTAAGGGTGCGAGGTAATGTTACTGATTATTTTGATAGTTATATGGGCGTTAAGCAAGGCGAAACATTGTCTCCCTTGCTTTTTATACTGTTTATAAATGACATGGAAAGGTATATTGCTGATAATAGTGCTGATACAATAACTTTAGAAGAATTGCAAATATTTATGCTCATGTTCGCAGATGATACTGTGTTGTTTTCATATTCGTCTAATGGCTTGCAAATATTATTGAATAAATTAAAGTCATATTGTTTAAAGTGGAATGTCACTGTAAATACTACAAAAACAGTTGCTATGATTTTTAAATTAGGAAGTAGGTTTGAGCAAGTTGATTTATATTATGATGATATAAGTTAAATGTTGTTAGTAAATTTTGTTATTTAGGTGTAGTTTTGACAGGAAATGGTAAATTTTATAATGCTCAGAAAGCTTTATCAGAACAAGCACTTCGTGCCATATTTACATTGAACTCCTTATTTGATGTTGTACCACTTGGTGTTAACGAGAAGATTAAACTATTTGATTCAATGATTTTTACCAATATTAAATTATGGATGCGAAATATGGGATTTCATAAGGCCCTTGATATTGAGAGGTATATATTAAATTTTGTAAACAATTATTATGTGTAAGGTCTCAAACTACAAATATAGCTGTTCTTGGTGAACTGGGTAAAGTTCCATTAGATGTTGTTCGTAAAGGGAGAATATTGAAATATTGGTATAGAATTTTGAACTCCCAAGATACATTGATATATACATGTTTCATCAATCAAGTTAATACTAATACATTGGATCTTGGGCTTCGGGTGTGAAAAATCTGCTTGACGAACTAGGTTTTAGTTATTTATGGAATGATATGTCTGTCACTAGAGTTCAAATAGATAAAGTTGTTGAGAGATTATATGATCAATATTATCAAGTTTTTTATAGTAAGTTAGATAATATGCCTAAACTAAGTACATATAAGAAAATTAAAACAAAAATATGTCAGGAAAAGTATTTATCTTGTGTTGTTAATAATAATCATCGTATTGCTTTATCAAGATTACGCTGTTCAGCGCATAAATTAGCTATTGAGGAAGGTAGATTTCGAAATATAGAACGTTGTAATAGAAAATGTGTGTATTGTAATATGAAGGTAGTAGAAGATGAATATCACTTTGTATTGGTCTGTCCGTTTTATAGAGATGAAAGAAAAGAATGCCTTCCAAAATATTATTGTAATTGGCCATCTTTACAAAAATTTAAAGGATTGTTAGCTTCAAATCAAACAAGTATTCTGTGTAAACTTGCAAAATTTATTTATATAGCAAATAAGAAACGTACCGGATGATATACTTTATTTAGAAATATGTGTTAGTTACATATGTCAATGATCATGTATTTGTATTTTACAATGTAGCCACGTGAAACTAATTGATCTCATACATTGGCCTTTTTATAACAAGAAAAAAAAAATGACAACATTATATGGCACTGAATTCACGTGCAAAATCAAACTAACATGTACGTATATCATGCATATGACAGTAAAGTATCCACCCATCGACAATCAACACGATAATTTAGGTCAGTGTATCAAATCAATTTTCATGTTATTTTTGGTCTTGTGTTTTTTTTTTTTTTTTTTTTCGTTACTGTTTATGTTTTATATAAACATTGTGTGGGATATATGTCGATATAATGATACTACAATATACACATGATATTGATATATTAATGTTAATATATGTTGATATAAATAATACTACTAATATACACATGATATAGATGTATTAATACTCATGCTCTTCTCATGTTGTATGTAACCGCCGCAATTGAATGTATGGCGATGAACATGTTTATGTTTATATGCTAATAAAATAATTGAATTGAATTGAATTCTTATTTATAAATATAATTAATCAAATGACATCAACAAATAAAGGTATATCTAAACACCTTTTTCCTCTTTTTTTCAAACATTGAGTATGTACACACAGATTCAGTTTAGCTCAATGGAATTATCAAAATAAAATACATAACTTTTAATTCTAAATGAACAGCTGGCGTTTCATAAATAAATACATACTACATGTATATAATTAGACAAACCAATCTTCTTGATTACAATCTTTTTGTATAGTTCTTGTGAACTTTGGTATCTGTCAAATATCCTGTTTTAATTATTTCTTATGTCAAACTTTCAAATACTTGCTAGCCACGACAATTTTATAACAATCAAAGAGATATTTGGTAATTGAGAAAAAAGTATTTTGTGGTTTTCAACTAAATGATAATATTATTAATGAACTATAGAAACTAGTCTATAGAACTATGTTTTGTATACAAACAATTAAGATAGTATAGAAAATCCATTGTTAGACTATCTTAATTTTACAGACACAGGGAAATAAAAAAACTGAAGCCTGCACTTTACTTAGTAACAGACCAAGGGTTATTGGTAGATAAAAACAACGAAGCAACAGAAAGATAGCAGGAAGCGGAAGAACATCATCGTTAAAAATGGAAAGGGAAGAAACAAAGCTTGAAATGAGCAGAAACGAAACGACAAGAAATGTTAGAGGTATAGGAGCAAAAATAAAAAAGATAAACGTGTAAAGGCGAGGCAAACGACAAAACGATAAACATAAAAAGCCTTAATAGAAAGACAAATTGTCATTTAAAAATGTCAGTTTTATATAAAAAAGGTTTATTTTTAGCATTTACTTTGTACTTTTATAGTACTACAAAAATATATAAACTTGAAAAGTTTTACGATATTTCACAAGATTGCAATCGGATGTTTTACTTAAAACACTAAAAACATTGTTCGTATTCGAGTTTTAAGATCAATAATTTCGAAAATTGACTACAGATGCTCAAAGGGAAAAGATCAAAGATTGAAGAGGTTTTTTTCTTAAACTAAAATGAAGAAATGTTTTATCCTTCTCAATAGTTGATAGAATTAAGAGCGAATTTATTATATGCCTTCATTATGTATAAAAACAGATAAATCATTTAGTTGAAGCTATTATTACGTCAATGTTTTTAATAGGACAAGGTGTAAAGTATGTATTTATCTAATTCAAGTCTTTATAAAAACGTACATTAAGCGATTTTAAATGGAAATTAAAACTTTTCACTTTAAGGCTAAACCCGGTTTAAATAAAAGTTAAATTGTAAAGACATTTTGGATGAATACGTTTAACTTGCTTTTTAAAAATTAAAGAACTTATGAAATACTTGAAGTTTTTAATTTTGTAAAAAATAGGATTACGTTTGTTTCGTTTTGTCAATATTTGATAAAGGGATTAGAATGCTTGTTAGTAGGCAAATGTATTTATATTTGTGCATTTCTGTTTAACTAAAAGTGAGCCCTAAGATTGCAATAGTCTTTTAAATTAGCTTTATGCTATATTTCTAATTAATACATATAAAGAAGATTGCTTTACATTTCTATGTGTGTGCCCTAAACGAGAAAACAATGAACGAGACTAATAATGGAGTTTTGAAGGGGGATCGGAGGTTATGAAGCCTGCAGAATCACAGATAAGTTGTCAAAAGACAAATTTAAAAGCAGGCAACATATCCATTTGTAATTTTAAATGACTTTTAAACAAAGTAAAATGTCCTTATTCCAACTACAGTAGAACGAATACTAACGATGAATTGATATGTCATTGACACTTTTTGCTTTATTCTTCTGTTTTGTACATTTATTGTCTTATATAATTATAATGTTGTATATTAAGGAATAAATCTCGAAGTGAAATCTTGAGAAAATGCATGTGGTATTTTAAATTCCCTTTGCATGTTTGCCGATAAAATGGAACCAATGGCAGTTTATCTTTTACCGAACGGCTATATCGTGACCATTTTTATAAGAAATGTTCTTTATGTTATAGGTTAAATTCGTTTTCATCTATAAAGCATGTAAATAAGGTATCTAAACATCTAAACTACGGGGTTGTGGGAAATATAACTCAAGACTCTTACATGTCTTGTCTGTCGTTGTCATCACAGAATCAGATGCCTTTTTAAACATGTTTTAGTTTTAAGTCATATCATTTTCTTTATACATAATAAAAATTTCAATCAAATATAATAAGTACATTAAGAATGACCGGGTAATCTAAAATATTAAATATTCTAGTTTGAAGGACTGCTTTCAGTATTTTTAAGGACAAGAACACTAAATAAATGAAATAAAATAAAAAAACACAAAAAAATATTCATTGTCGTTTCTTTAATTTCTTAAATTTTTATCATAAAATATAAAATAAATAATGTAATATGTATACCATAAAAACCATTTAATGGTAGAAAATGCATCAAGAAACGATCTGTCATTTCATGAACGTATGATTTACAGTGAATTAATTACTATATACATGTACAAATCAACTTTTTACCTCCAGTTTTTTATGAAATAACGAAAGGCAATTATCTATAATCTATAACTATGAAGCATCATCAAACGATTAACCCCTAACATCTAGAGAATGTACAGTACAAAAGCATGAAATATATTTTGAAAAAAAAAGTTATCCAAACTTACAATTAAACCTATTGAAAAAATAAAATGTTTACTCTTTTATTCCTTATATTTACTAAAGCTTTCACTGTGGTAATCCATAGCAACAAGGTAATTTTTGATGTCGTAAAAATCGCTCCTTCTGTCAATTATGAAGTTATAAATTGGTTTTCAAACGAAGAAAGTGACAACGAACTGATACTCTTTGAACAGTGGAACGTTAGTTTTCACATTTATATATTTGCCGATATTTTTTAATTAGTATAAATAGAGATATTTTAGTACAAATCACGTACGCAAGTTAAAATCTATTCATCTGAACACGTACAGAATGCCCCGGTCGATTTATTTTAAATCTAGACTTAAGAGTTAATAATGAATGGAATTTAATTTAATGACATCTAAAAAAATATTCTAAATGAAATTGAGAGAAAGTCAATAATGGTGGACATTTGAATACATCCTACTATTTCTAAATATTAAAATTGCACTTCAATTGCTAAAGAATGACCCAATTGAAAAAAATGAACTGAAATGATTATGCTCAAAAATAATTTACATAAAAAGATTTAACTGTCATTATATTATTATGAATAAAAATGACAGGTTGTTTCACAAAATGATTACATCTTTTAATAGCTCATGTCGAAAAAATCAGTTTGCATCGCGCGAAATATAAACGTAACAAACAAAGTGTACATGCACAAACAAAACATAACATTTGTGAATGGAAGCACGGAATTTATATATACATGAAATCCGCTGTCACTCTTCTATAAATGTCATATTGATGTATTTTCTAAACAAAGTGTCTTTTAAATGTCAACGTTCTGTTAGCACCATATCTCACATTTACAAATTTATATAAATGCAAGCTATTACCCTCCTTCTCTCCGACCATCCGTGGTCCCAGTATCTTTGGTTTTAAAGCAACCTATACAAAGTTTTGTATATAGCGGTATTGCACTTCTATCTGGTAGAGCCATTTGAGAGTAAAAAACTTTTATAGTCATTTGATGTTTTAAATTGTTTTTTGGCAGGTCGCAAGTAGCGACAGTCCTCGAGGTCTTCCCAGTCTTCGTCCCGTGTTGGTGGCGGTATACACGGTGGTCCGGAATAATCCCGTAACATTAAAGGACGAGGTGTCAGTGTGTAAACCGGTGGTAACATTATTGGCGGCAGTTTCAACGGTCTTTCTCGTTTCACGCCATCCTTTGGTCGGTCTTGTTTCTCTGTTTCTTCGGGTTTCAAACTTGGAAGTCCTTGTTCAGATTCGTCCTTTTCGTCGTCTTTCTTTTCATTATCATCATTAAGTCGGTCAAATGATATCAATGTCCCGACATCGCCGTTTTGAAACAAAATATTTGCCTGAAGAGTTCTTTCACTTGAAGATTTCTGTAGTTTGTGCAAAGCTTTATTGTCTATTGTGCCGTCCACGGATAATATCCTTTTCAAAAGTTTCATTCTGAATTCGTTTGGAGGAATAAACACTGGCGACTGAGTGGGTTTTCTCGGTGAAAAGTTGTCGTCTGCGTGAGATCCTCGTGCCTTATCACTTCCTATCGGCGGGACTCGAGATAGTGTTTGGGTAGCCATCTTAGCTGTCCGATTTTTGCGTACTTGACAGAGTACTGATTGTTTATTTATCGATGATGACCCAAACTATAGGCTAGTTATCTATAGATGGTTTGTGGTACGTGTCCCTGATAAAACGTTTCAAGCAGTTTATGAACAATCCAGAAGTAGATATTACGCCACTGTGACTGATAACAGAGTACTGTACCTCTTTATACCTGGAGATAATAGATGAGTTCTGTCCTAGTCAGGTTACGCTGCAATTTAAATTGAAATTCTTCCTCTCAATGTGTCCACAATAGTTTTAAAATTAATTCATCCACTTCATCTAACACAACTTTCCAATTAGAGTCGATCTTTATGAAAATTGTTTATGCTAACACATTTCCCAATAAAACAGCAACAGTTTCATATAACTCAAGCATTCAATCACTAAATTATTTTCACTTCTTTAAATATAGTCAATAATGTTATTCAAATCAACATCAATAATGTTGTATGACAATTATTTTGAATTATATTAAAAAATGTTCTTCTCTGTTAAGCGGCTAAGTGTCGTCTGCTATATCGCGCTATTTGCGTCAGTATTTATACTACTCCGCGTTATATAGGCGGTTAACGTTTCAAGTGCCAGCGATATCACTTAATGTCAATACAATCAACTCCATTGATACATACAATAAATAAGTTTTAAAAATAACCATTTTTGCATTTTATTGTGTATCGATTTACTGTTTTCAAGTTTATAGAATTTCAAATTTTCATCAATAATTAGAAACAGTCGCGTGACTGAATTATTTTACTTTATTTAAAAAAGATACATGAACGTTAATATTGCGTATTAATTTCATAATTTTACAATAACAATTTGTTTTTAAGTTTTTAGGGCAAAAAAAAATCAAATCTTTTATTGTCAAATGTACAATTTGTACAGTATGTGGACAGATTTAAATCCAAAGGTAACGAACACATTACTGGGCAAATGAATGAAACAAAATACTATTTTGATTTATAATATATTTCAGAATTAAACTTTTTTTCATTATGTATTTTACAATAAAAAGATCTGAAGATGCATTTAGATGAGTGGTGACCTTGCTTGTACAATTATCTGTCTTTCAAAAAGTGTGTAAGATTCCTGTTTATACGAGTCCTATTTGCACAAGTTTATTTGATCAAAGACTATTTGTACGAGCCCTATTTGTACAAGTCCTATTTGCGCGAGTTTATTTGTTCGATTCCTTTTTGTACGAGTTCCATTTGTACGAGTCCTATTTGTTTGAGTTCTTATGTGAGGGTTCTATTTGTACGAGTCATATTTGTGCGACTCTATTTGCGCGAGTTTATTTGTACGACTTTATTTGTTCGATCCCTTTTTGTACGAGTCCCATTTGTACGTGTCCTTTTTGTTCGAGTCCTATTTGTTCAAGTCCTATTTGTACGAGTCCTATTTGTGAGAGTTCTATTTGAATGAGTTATATTTGAAAGAGTCTTATTGAGTTCACGGCGATGTGGTACAAGTACCGTTAATTCAAGAAAGGGAACAGATAAGATAAATAAATATGTTTTACAATCGTAGCCTTGTAAAGACAAGAATGCATAAACTGTTATCGGGAAGTTCAAACAGATGACCCATGAACTTTGTCAGTTCACGACTGACCGTTATTTTAACGTATTTATAACCTACGTCATGTTACACCAACGCAGCATCTTCTAATTACTTAATGACAGACATTCCCTATGCAAGACCCGGAATTTCTCTATCTAATATCCTTCCAAGTTATCGAAAAAATCATGCCTGAACTTAAATATTACCACGATACGAGTTTGAGATGGTTTTTTTTATACTTCTTTACTTTTAATAACAGCGAATTACATGACGTCAACGGCATGTTTGTCCAGATTTGAAGTAATACCAGTTGCTTGGCATATATGTCGAGGAGTTTGATCAGTTAAAAACCCACTTTATTCTTTCTTTTTTATATTATTACTGAGTTATGAGGTTTAATCTGATTATATGTATGTTCGGTTATGGAATATTTTACAGTGTTTGTAACTTGAAGTATGCAGTTTATCAAGATGACTCACTGCTGATAGTTGAATACAATAAAGAAAGTGACCAACATATTGGTCGTAATAAGCTGCATCTTGGTCATACCAAATTATTTGTTTTTTTAGAAAGTTAAAAAACAGTGTTCTTTTCATTTGAAAATATACAATAGGAGTATGCATGTAACCAAACAGAAATGTACCTGTTGTAATATGAAATATAATAGAACCGGATATCAGTATATATGTTAAGTCTGTATTAAAACGTAAATGACCAATCAAGCTTTGCCATGTATTTGTTCACTTTTGTTGACTGTAATTTGAAAAATCCCAACCAATTGAAAATAAAGATTAACATCTAGGTCTGTGTGTTGTATATTTGCATAAAGATTAACCCTGATGTCCTGCCACGTTAACATATCTTCAGTGAGGGCTAATTAATGTATAAAGAAAAATGTTTACGGTTAAATGTTAGAAAAGAACACCTCCAAAATATTTGATTAACTCTTACTGACCCGTCTAATTACAAAGCAGTTTAAGATATAGATTTCAAAAGGAAAAAGTAAATATCTTATGCAAAAACATTCAAGTGTTTTCTACGTAATCGTATTGCAGGACAAAAAAAAATATTTTTCTTTAAATTAAATATATACAGTACGACTACATAATACTTTATAAACTACTAATGACATGTATCACACGACAGCAGAACAAACTGCACATTTCAATCGAAAATATATCTTGCAAAGGGATCAGGATCAATTATAACTTAAAATAACTTTTTAAAACACGTACGATTTCAATATGTAGAGCAATAGTGTGTGTTTCAATAAAAAAATCTGTAAAATATTAAAGTGTTTACTTTGTCATAAATTGTTGAACTGAACTATTTCAACTACTAGAAATACCAAAACTGTTGAAACGTTTTACTTTAATTTACTTACTCGGTGTTAAGTAAATGTTTATTTAAAAGAGTAACAGGTATTAAAATCATGTTATAATTATGACTAATATATCTATAAGTGTAAACAGTACAAAGTTAATGACCTATAGATCATAACAAGTACAGGGAATTCACGCCCACAATATCATGGTCTCGGATCATACATTTTAATGAACATGTCCGTAACACGGAACAAAATTATCTTTAAAAAATGTCACCCTGTCAGGCTGAACACAAGACATTAACCCTGGGCGTCATTCCATTGAACGCGTTCCAATAAAACCGTACCGACAACACACTCAGGGTAAAGTCCCTGTATATATAGTTGTTTAGATAAAGTAAACATTTTAGTACTTAAACAAAAAAGTAACATGTTTATTATCATAGAATCAACACTTGGTAGGTAATTCCCCTATGATGGTGGTTAAATATTGTCACAGATTGAGGTTTTAGATAGTTCTAGTGTCACACTAGATAAAGAATTATAAAAACGCTATATAAAGAATATTAAAATGAACTTCATAAATCTCCCTGACCTCGTCTCCTGTCATAGTGAAGGAAATTTAACTCTGTAATAAACTTACAGTACTTGCAATCAAATCCACATTAAATACACTACATTGTAAGAATTTAACAAGTACGTACTGATAAAGGCGTTCAAAGCTGACATAAGCAGTTGGTTATCAAACACTTTAGAACAGGTGTGCATGTGATAACATGGTTTTAAGTAAATTATCTTTGTTTTTAATTGTAACAAAATATCTATAGATGAACGCACGCACATCTCACATGCATCTTAACGTCAATTCAATCCTCACATTATATTAGATTTGCTGATAAGCTATAAATAAAAGAAATTACACAATCAACAACAAAAGACATGTAAAAAAAACTAAATGCACGAATTGTTGGTTTTTTTTCTCTCTCCTTTTCTAAAGTAAAAATATCGAAGGCGCACTCTTCAATTTTATACCATTCTGTTTGTTTTCTGAAAAGTGAAAACTTTGCATCTTCTTTGAGGTGATAGAACTAGCGGTTGACGGCCATCAAGTACAGAGGTAATACTAGGTTTTTTTTTCCAATGTGACAAATCACAGAACTTCCCATTTCTAAAGATAAAATCTAAAGTTAAAGTAAGTGATAAAAAGGCTTTTAGAAAATGCTAGTTAAGTTTCTTTTCTGAAATGTAAATGAAATTGTCAATGGTTTAATTCTGATGCAACATTGTTATCCACTCATTAAAACAGACAAAAAGGGTTGGCCAAATGTTGTTTATGTTTCATAAGATGAACTGGTATGTTGGCATGCAGGCAAACGTAAAAGCGTTAGTCACGCTTTACTGATTTTTTATAGCAAGGAAGAAGCTGAACTGACGTGTGTTAAACACAATTTTATGATAAGATTCTGTCATTCTCCTCGACTTATGGAGGTTGCTAAATGGTCATGAAAAAAGAAGTGAATAAGATATGAAATGGTGAGAAATGTTAACAATTGCGCTGCGCGTGTATTATTACAAAACATGGACCCTGATTACAAATACCCTGTTACAATCGATCCTGAAGTCAAGAATTTGACAATATTATTGTTTGACTTTTGTGTCATTAATTTTATTTGAACAACATGTATCATGTCGTGTCAGGTCAAATTGGCCATTGACCTCTGCCCGTCTTGTCTACACAGTCCTTATTTCAACAAACCACTGACGTCAACTTGAGCTTAAATTCAAATATTTATGACAATTTTCTACATTATTTATACACGTGTCTGTCATGAAATATTAACATAATGATGGTATACATAACAAATGAGGAATATATACACCCACATCAATATACAGACTTTAAATTCAAAATGATTATACATTTTTCAGAGCATGGAAACATCCACATAATATATTAACTAGCAACTTTACAATAAACAAGTTTTGTCTTATCTATTCAAAAAATAATAAAAAATACATTTCGACCCACCAACCCACTTCACACAAACTAAGTGAATCATGTCTAATAATTATATTATCGAGATTTGCAATTTTGAGGAATAACGAACGGTTGGTATACGGGTTGTTGGTATACGAGTGGTTGGTATACGAGTGGTTGGTATACGGGTGGTTGCTATACGAGTGGTTGGTATACGGGTGGTTGGTATACGAGTGGTTGGTATACGAGTGGTTGGTATACGCTTTAAGAAATGAAAAATGTTTAATGTTGCAATATTAACCAAAAGTACATTTTATATTTACGAAAATTATAAACAAAATGCATGAACACGTAAACACTAGCCTTGAATTAATAAACTTACAATTGATCCGTGAGTAACTAGTTACAATTGACAGAGTTTATCGGAGTTAAATAAATTAAATTCCAATTAATTACCCCATGCAGTCAAATAAATAATTTGTTTGCAAATAACCGCGAAGGTATGTTTATGAAATTAGAGAATTTGAATAATGTATTGTTTAAAATTCCTATTGCTGTTTTTAAGCATATTATTTTATCCATGGGTTATTAATGTGATTTTGTTTTGTTCTATAAGTTAACGATATTCGTACTATTCATTGATTAGATTTTGAAATGACAGATATTTATTAATAAGTGCACGTGGCGTTATTCCACCGTTTATCTCATATATATATATATGCGAAACAACGCACATTCGACCCCCCATTTTAGACCTCAAATAGTGAAAAAAATGTCCTGTTTGATCCCCAAACACATGTTTTCGTTTGAGAAATGTTGTTAGAAAAAATGATCACTTTTTTTCGGCGCCGCCTCCTATCAGAAAGATACATCAAGGTGGGGGGTGGGGGAGTGTGCACCCTTCTGTTTAGGGGTTTGAAGGGGGCGGCAGAAGATTTTGGACCTTTCAGAGGCTAGAATTGGCCTCAGGTCAATCATAAGGTAACGTGTAACTAACGCTGAAAAGCCTTTGCCTCTATCTCAATCAATTGAGAAGTTGCAGCACTTTGAAGTCAGTTTGGATGGGGATAAAACAACGTAAAATAGTGATTTTGGCAAATTTGAGATGTCCCCTCGTTGCCATGGTAACAGGAAATATAAGATTGAGCATGCCGTCACAATGGCTAGGGTGCAGTCAACATTTGTGCCAAGTTTGATGAATATAGGCATCTGTTATAGTTTCATAGCAATCTGAAATTGTAACCGGAGGCTTTTCAATGGAAACAGTCATTTTTTAACGAAATGCTTATGCACTAATGTGTTAATAACATATACGGGTAAATAAAAGAGGCCGTGTGCTAGCCGCACGATGACTATCTCTCAACCTAGGGATAGTAGATTCGAGCCCTACTGGGGTTATGACCATAGTCATGCTTGTTGTCAACAAATAAGTATAGGTGCCGCTAATTATAGAAACGAGATCCGTATTCAGACACCCCGACTACTTAGTCAGATCAGTGAATTTGTTACAACACAAGCAAAGATGTGACACTGTAACCATTACTAAGCGTTCAATTTAAATCTTACTTTTTAAGTTATGTATCTGATGTAAAATCATAAAGTTAAACCTTCAAGTTAATGCACGCAGAAGTTATAAACAAAACAGTCACGGATTACCAGTATAGTGAATACAAATTTCTCTCGCTTTGGAAACAGTAAATTACTATATTGTTATGTAAGTAGACACTGGAGTGTAAAGGTGATCAGAATAAATATCATCTTCGTAAAAAAGGTTATACTACTTTGAATGGTTTTAACTTTAATTTGTAATCTTGGGGATCAAACCTGGATATGAAATTAGAAGATCAACTACCGTATTGTTCTTCCATAATAGTTTTTGGGATAAAGATTACTTATAAAAGAAACTTATACATGTATATATTGTTGGCAGAATTTTGATCCAGCTTTTCTTTATGTATATTTCTTGTCCTGCTTCTTGAACTATGAGGGAAATTTAAGATGTTTTTTACGACATACCTTCAAACAATACAATAGCATAAACCGCAAGAGAATATTACTGCTTTTAAGTCAAATCGAAACATATACATGTATACAGTATCGGAATAGTAAGCCGCGTGGGTTTCGTCAATGACAAGACGTTGCTTCCTTGAGCATAAAAACTTTACACTCGTTGCTCGAGAGTGTATCTTTATAAGCTCATTGCTTCCTACACAATAAAACTAAAATAAATTCTGTATAAACTGTATATTAAATTACCCATTAAACTAAATACATGTATATTCTACTATTGTTTATAAAACAACATATATAACAATCTGAATACAATAAATATAAAACCAATTTATTTATATACATACATGTACATAATCTGTATTATAACAATATTAATTGTTATACGAGTTCACATCTATATTAATTAACAAACTATCAACATCTGTTTCAGTAACCAATGCCCTGATAACTCATTCTAAATCAACAACAACTTAAAATATTCCCACTGAACATTTAATTAAAAAAAGTTGTGTATAATTCATATGTCAATTGTTATTTTTTTTGTACTGAATGTCCTTCTGGTTCTTTGATAACTTGAACTGTCCATTAACATTACTTATAGATATCTTTGAATTTGAAAGAGTTCACTTATAATTTCACACTTTCTGTAAAAAATCAAATATAATACTGGTAAGTCTAGTGTATTGTCTGACTTCATAGATTATTAACCTGGCTCTAGTGCTATAAACAAATAAACAAGTAATAATTGCTGTAAGCATTCTAACATTTATATCAACTCATCTAAGAATTAAGGTAGTTCTCCACTAGAAGCACAATAAATAAGAATACTATTAGTACATTATTTTAGGACCAAAATAATTAATCATAATTGCAAGTGGTCTAATGATCGTTCATCTTTATTGAGAAAAATCTTTAAAATTCCTGAATACTGGACACTTGACAAACAGCTGTACTAAACTTCCATGAAACACCCGTATTTCATTAAAAACACATCCTCTTTTCAATCACATAAACTTATGCTCAGCATGAGTTCACGACCAGCATACTATACATTATTTATATCTCAGACAGGTGTCTGGGGGTTAAAACATTTATTATACATCAGATCACAGATATAAGAATAAAGATTTCATGTAAAGTTTGACATTGGGTCCTCCTCTCTCCGACGCTTCATCCTCCAAGCCTCCATTTCCTCCTCCGTCGGGGCTTTAGCCTCAAACATACTGTTATATGGTCTCTTTCTCTCATCCATCGCCAGGAATACCTCAGCTTTCTTCTGACTTTCCAATTCTCTCTTCAGAGCCTGTACAAATAATAAACAAGATATAAAACTGGTTGCCAGTAAAAATAAATTATAACATTTGACGAAAAGGGTAAACCTACAAATTCTTTTTCAATTTATTTTATGCAATTTGATAAAAGATACACACAACAATATCCCCATTTAAGATATAAAGTGCATAATATCAATTATATGTACAGTTAAACCAATCATTTTTAATTATTTACATTAAAAAATTCAAATATGTTATGCATACATGTTTACTATAAAAAGTCAATTTCTTACAATTGTTATAGCTAAAGGGAGACAATATCACACAGAAAAAGATGTATTATAAATCATTTACAAGGGAGATAAGCATAGAGGAAAAGAAATATTGTATCTATGGTGCCAGTTTTTTACCATTCTTACCCATGTACAATAAATTACAATAAACTATATATAGTATAGCACATTTCATCATGCTGAACTAAACTGTCATAGTGATGTGAATATATAATAGTCTATCGTCAGTAAAGAAGCATCTTTACCAAAATATGAATACAGCTAACAGTGTAGAGCTTGGTTAGACTGTACAGAAATACAGTCATACCTGCCTTTATCCATGTGGGAAATGCCAGAAATTATGACTGCTACCATATTTTTAGTTATAAAGATTTTTCACAGGTTATATGGTCCTATATGAACAGTCACATAACTTGTCAGAAATATCTATAATGAATTAACAATATAGCAAGCATCTTTTTTCAGAGAAAAAAACTAGATTTCTTCATAAATTGACAGCAGCTGTGTATATAAAACTATATTAGCGTCACGCTTATCCAATGAAAAGCAATGTTACAAACGTTCAGTATTATAAAAATAGTTAATGAACATTAATAGTAAAACAACATTTACCTTCTTTAATTTTTTCTCTTTACGTCTCTCCATCTCGGCCTCGGATAAATCACTATCATCACTCTCACTACTGCTCTCCCTTTTCTTCTTCTTCTTGTGTTTATTCTTCTTCTTTTTCTTCTTCTTTTTATCTTTTGACTTTTCTTGGTGTTGCTAAAATTGATACATAAAATGTTAACATGAACTGTATCATTTCAATTATATTTATAGAGAGATATATGTTTGCATATTTCCTAAAGAGGGAATGATGCATCCACAAAATCGCTGCTAAACATTTAAAACCCAACTCAAATAATAACACTTTCTTCTGTTAACTCACAACATCAATGTGTGTTAACTTAAAGAGACATTTTATGTTACAACTTTTTGAGAATCAGCCATAAGATTGTGGAGAGAAAAACTTAATTTTACTGGATATGAATAATATAAAATGTCATTAGATATAGCTAGAACACCCTTTAATATTTTCATGAAAGAATGTCTTTAAATATCACTGACAAGAAATTACAAACAACTCAAAGCTAACAAAAACACTGTCATGAGGTAGTATGAAATAATCATCATTCCTGATATACCTAGACAAAAGATACATCGTTTAAAAAGTTTTATTTTCTCCCATCATTTCTTTACGTGGGACTGGAGAGGGGGTGATGTAATTGGTGTAAGAAGACTGGAGGCTTTAATTGTATAGATACAAGATGGATCAACAACCACTATTCTCCAGTGAATGTGAAGGAAAACCTAAAAGGAAGACTTATTTAGGTGAACACCTCTGTTTGTCTAAAATAGACGGAAATCCAGGTAGAACCAATAATTTTGCAGAAACCAACTTAATCACATCTTCACACCAAAGAGTTAAATGTTTGTTTCTTTGAACTTAACCAACTGAAATAATGGCAAGCCATTTGAAATCAGCAAACTTAATAATTTAGTAACAGGTACAATTCACACTGGGAATTTTTTTTAAAAGATGTAAAACACAGTGTAAACTTACTTCTAATAAAGATTTTTGTGGAATTTCTTCTTGTTCCTCTTCTACAGGTATAAGACTTCTCTATAAATTAATAGAAAATACATGTAATATGGTTATTTCTGTGTCCTTACATATTTACAACAATATGATGAACAACATAACTTTATATAAGACATAGTTTTTTCTCCAATAAGTAATTCTTCTACATAGTAACTAATAAGTACAATGTGTAACACCATTTTTAATGAACATCTACTTAAAATTAAAACACTTAACATTATGATTTAAACTTGCCAAAGGGACTTCGACACAAAAAAGTAACATACAAGTATTTGTCTGTCTCATGTATTAATTTAATAAAAATATTTACTCTCTTCTGTCACCTGAAATATGACAAACAAGATTAACAGCAACACTGGACTACCAGTAAGGAGCCTAGCAGGATACCAAACAAGTTGACATTGATACTAGTATGTGCTTATTCATGACCTATAAGAACATGAAATAGTAAATAGTTACCTCATGTGCAGCATCTATGCCTGCCTGGCCGGTACAGTATGATTCTTTTATGGTTGAACAACAACATTTGAACCCCCAACTCCCGGCATGCCAATATGATCCCCAAACACTCTATAACAACAAAAATCATCATTATACTTTACTATACTTGCACTTATAAACAGACATAAACTATAAAGAAACAAATAGTTCAAAAACTTAATCAGTTTGGATTTTTCTCAAAACTCCAAAGTATGAAATATTTTCTATGTAAAAGTATGTGTAAAACAGTCCAAGAAACATATGAGTTCAAATATATATCCTCCAATATATATTCTCTGATTTCACTAACTGTATTTTAAAAACATAAACTTTTAATTTCTTACATAAAGTATTCTGACTGATTTAGATTATATCTTACTGTATGGTTATTAATATAAACATCCTCTTCGTATTTTGATCGTACTACAGGTTTCTCCGCCCCTTTTAACACTGTACCATGTCTCGAATACTCTACATAATCTTCCTGAAAAAATACATGATCACAATAAATATTACTTTAAGTTCCTATAAAGACTAGCTGGTAATCAAAGTATTAGTCAAATCAAAGACACAATTTGCTTGTATTTTTATGATTATTTTTAATAATAAATAGAGTACCTGAAACAAAACTGAAGTAGTGCAGGTCAAACAGTTTTAGGTCATGAACAAAGATAACTTGGCAGCACAGACTAAATCTTAATGTAACAGTTTTCTTAACAACATGAACACTCACTTGAATTTTGTATAATAACGATCATAAATTAATCAGATATGGAGAAACAACTTACTGTTTGAGCCAGTAATAATTGTTTTGGTGGAGCTTCTAAATGTTCCTCCCCTCCATATTTCTCTAGGATACTGTTCTTTGCCTGAACTTTTGTATCTTCTTTACGTTGTTTGACCTCTCTAGCCAAAAGTTCAAGTTTTGTAGGATCAGCCTGAATATGTACATCTGAACCATGCTCATATGCTTCCCACGCAAATACTAAAATAATTAAAACATAATTAAGATTCTTCACATTCAATCGTGCCAATAAGATATTTAAAACTATCACTCTAATTGTTGTATAATACAAATGTATTAGATGATCCAATGTTACTGAAGCCATGAAATGATTTAAACAATGATGTAACCCTACTTAAAATAACAGAATAATACTTTATTCCAGAACATTTAATTCTGTTTACATACAATATTTCATGAGTGTTAAATAACAGAGACATCGGAGATTAACCATAATTATAAAGATAATTATAGAAAAAATATGATTGTTAAATTTTTGTTTTTAAATTATACGCATTAACATCTCAGTGACTTAAGTCCTGCATTGTTTTAATATTATATAAATGTATCTATTTTTAGTCTTTAAAATAATGACATTGAAAATTTAGCAGTATACAGGCTTGCTAGATTTACTCATAACTTTAGACTGACAAACTATAAACATTTATATTCCTATTATTGATAATGAACACTGCCAAAAATGGAAGATGAATCAGTCCATTTTTTGTTTGTTGGGTTTTTCTTCGCACCAACACAGGATAGGTCATATGGTGACTTTCAGGATTTACTGGACGAGATAGACATCTGGCCTTCCTTGTATTATTTCAGGCACCGGAGCAGAACAACTGACACTCCACTCTGTTAGCTTGCTGGATAGCTTCCTCACATGAATGAGTCCAAAGTCCAAATTGGGATTTAAACCAACAGCAGTGAGGGGCAAGTGATTTGAAATCAATGACTGTATCAACGTGGCCACAGATACACCTACTAATCCATTAAATCAATTCTGCAAGGAAAGTGTAAATTTACACTTAGAACAAATAACTAACTTGCCAAGAATTAAAGTATCTAACATGATAAAAGGAAAAGATCAAGTGAATGTGTTTTCACCCACCTTGTTTTTTAGCAAAGTTTTGTGCATCCCCTGAATATCTTGTAAAATTGTCACCATGATACTGAGTTCTATAGAAAGAGATAAAAAACAAATTTTTTGTACAGCTTTTATCAAAATAAATTCAAAATATTAAGATTTTGGTTAATCTTTACCAGATAAATAGTGAATAAAAAATTCACTTCATCAGGACTTTTGTTTTTGAGTTTCTGTACTGGCTATAAATTGTTGAACAATAGAGATAACATTATTCTGTCCCACAAGTCTTATTGATAACCATTAAATTAATTACATCTGGACCAAGTTAATTATTCTTATGTAGACAATAATTCTTCTACAATTGTAAATTGTTTAATCTAAAAATAGAGCAGATATAAAAAGAACATTAATTCTGCTATGTTTCTATCTGTACAAATTATACAGGTATTATTCCAGACAACAACTAAAAGTAAGAACAGGCAATGATCTTCCATTAACAAACATTGTAGCTTTTCTACATAACAAAATAGGTTTCAAGCTGGTGTCTACTAATATAGTATTAAGGAAGAAAAAGTGAAACATTATCGGGAAAGTGCGGTAAGTTATGGTATAGCTTATAATAAAATTGTCACAAAAATCTTGATTGACCATAAACATGAAAATTTACAAAACTGACATATTGCTTTGACTTTGTAACAGACCATAAATAATGTGAGGGACTTTGAAAACAAGTTACTAAAATAAAGTATGTAACAATCATGATAGAGTGTGGTCACACTGTACACGAGACTGTTCACGATGATCACCACAGCCTGACTCTGTACTACTGACATTATCATGTCATTTTTTACCACCTCTAACAATCTAATAGTTGAGATAAAAGGATAACTCTTACTGTTGTTCCTTGCCTGTATTCTGGAATGGGTTATCTCTCATGGATCTTGTTTTAGGATCATAGTAGGCCGAGTTCACATCCAGGTTATACAAATACTGAAATAATAATGGTAATCAGAGGGGGCATTAATATCACATTATCATATTCAACATTATAATATTTTAGGAATTAAAAGAAAAAATTTGATTTTATTATATTTTGTATAAATAGGCATTATATATCAGAATTTTTGCAACGTCAGTATTAACTTTTAAAGTTATCACTTCACAAGCTTTGTGCAAAATGGTTGTATCTTCTCTTTTATGTTATATGAGTTACAACTGTGTCACATAAAATCATCATTTTTACTCTGTGGATTCAAAAACTACCGTTACTTAAGTTTATAGGAATATCACTAAGAACATTTTTTATCAATAAGTCACATTGCCTGCTCCCTAAATTTACTGTTATAACAAAACAACAATACAGAACTTACCTTGGCAGTATCTTCACGTATACGCAAGTTTCTCACAGTAATTCTCTAAACAACAATACAGAACTTACCTTGGCAGTATCTTCACGTATACGTAAGTTTCTCACAGAAATTCTCTATACAACAATACAGAACTTACCTTTGCAGTATCTTCACGTATACGTAAGTTTCTCACAGTAATACTCTATACAACAATACAGAACTTACCTTGGCAGTATCTTCACGTATACGTAAGTTTCTCACAGTAATACTCTATACAACAATACAGAACTTACCTTGGCAGTATCTTCACGTATACGTAAGTTTCTCACAGTAATACTCTATACAACAATACAGAACTTACCTTGGCAGTATCTTCACGTATACGTAAGTTTCTCACAGTAATTCTCTATACAACAATACAGAACTTACCTTGGCAGTATCTTCACGTATACGTAAGTTTCTCACAGTAATACTCTATACAACAATACAGAACTTACCTTGGCAGTATCTTCACGTATACGTTAGTTTCTCACAGTAATTCTCTATACAACAATATAGAACTTACCTTGGCAGTATCTTCACGTATACGTAAGTTTCTCACAGTAATACTCTATACAACAATACAGAACTTACCTTGGCAGTATCTTCACGTATACGCAAGTTTCTCACAGTAATTCTCTATACAACAATACAGAACTTACCTTGGCAGTATCTTCACGTATACGTAAGTTTCTCACAGTAATACTCTATACAACAATACAGAACTTACCTTGGCAGTATCTTCACGTATACGTAAGTTTCTCACAGTAATACTCTATACAACAATACAGAACTTACCTTGGCAGTATCTTCACGTATACGTAAGTTTCTCACAGAAATTCTCTATACAACAATACAGAACTTACCTTGGCAGTATCTTCACGTATACGTAAGTTTCTCACAGTAATTCTCTATACAACAATACAGAACTAACCTTGGCAGTATCTTCACGTATACGTAAGTTTCTCACAGTAATACTCTATACAACAATACAGAACTTACCTTGGCAGTATCTTCACGTATACGTAAGTTTCTCACAGAAATTCTCTATACAACAATACAGAACTTACCTTGGCAGTATCTTCACGTATACGTTAGTTTCTCACAGTAATTCTCTATACAACAATACGGAACTTACCTTGGCAGTATCTTCACGTATACGTAAGTTTCTCACAGTAATTCTCTATACAACAATACGGAACTTACCTTGGCAGTATCTTCACGTATACGTAAGTTTCTCACAGTAATACTCTATACAACAATACAGAACTTACCTTGGCAGTATCTTCACGTATACGTAAGTTTCTCACAGAAATTCTCTATACAACAATACAGAACTTACCTTGGCAGTATCTTCACGTATACGTAAGTTTCTCACAGTAATACTCTATACAACAATACAGAACTTACCTTGGCAGTATCTTCACGTATACGTTAGTTTCTCACAGTAATTCTCTATACAACAATACAGAACTTACCTTGGCAGTATCTTCACGTATACGTAAGTTTCTCACAGAAATTCTCTATACAACAATACAGAACTTACCTTGGCAGTATCTTCACGTATACGTTAGTTTCTCACAGTAATTCTCTATACAACAATACAGAACTTACCTTGGCAGTATCTTCACGTATACGTAAGTTTCTCACAGTAATACTCTATACAACAATACAGAACTTACCTTGGCAGTATCTTCACGTATACGTAAGTTTCTCACAGAAATTCTCTATACAACAATACAGAACTTACCTTGGCAGTATCTTCACGTATACGTAAGTTTTTCTCACAGTAATACTCTATACAACAATACAGAACTTTCCTTGGCAGTATCTTCACGTATACGTAAGTTTCTCACAGTAATTCTCCATACAACAATACAGAACTTACCTTGGCAGTATCTTCACGTATACGTAAGTTTCTCACAGTAATACTCTATACAACAATACAGAACTTTCCTTGGCAGTATCTTCACGTATACGTAAGTTTCTCACAGTAATTCTCCATACAACAATACAGAACTTACCTTGGCAGTATCTTCACGTATACGTAAGTTTCTCACAGTAATACTCTATACAACAATACAGAACTTACCTTGGCAGTATCTTCACGTATACGTAAGTTTCTCACAGTAATTCTCTATACAACAATACAGAACTTACCTTGGCAGTATCTTCACGTATACGTAAGTTTCTCACAGTAATTCTCTATACAACAATACAGAACTTACCTTGGCAGTATCTTCACGTATACGTAAGTTTCTCACAGTAATTCTCCATACAACAATACAGAACTTACCTTGGCAGTATCTTCACGTATACGTAAGTTTCTCACAGTAATACTCTATACAACAATACAGAACTTACCTTGGCAGTATCTTCACGTATACGTAAGTTTCTCACAGTAATTCTCTATACAACAATACAGAACTTACCTTGGCAGTATCTTCATGTATACGTAAGTTTCTCACAGAAATTCTCTATACAACAATACAGAACTTACCTTGGCAGTATCTTCATGTATACGTAAGTTTCTCACAGTAATTCTCTATACAACAATACAGAACTTACCTTGGCAGTATCTTCACGTATACGTAAGTTTCTCACAGTAATTCTCTATACAACAATACAGAACTTACCTTGGCAGTATCTTCACGTATACGTAAGTTTCTCACAGTAATTCTCTATACAACAATACAGAACTTACCTTGGCAGTATTTTCACGTATACGTAAGTTTCTCACAGTAATTCTCCATACAACAATACAGAACTTACCTTGGCAGTATCTTCACGTATACGTAAGTTTCTCACAGTAATTCTCTATACAACAATACGGAACTTACCTTGGCAGTATCTTCACGTATACGTAAGTTTCTCACAGAAATTCTCTATACAACAATCCAGAACTTACCTTGGCAGTATCTTCACGTATACGTAAGTTTCTCACAGTAATTCTCTATACAACAATCCAGAACTTACCTTGGCAGTATCTTCACGTATACGTAAGTTTCTCACAGTAATACTCTATACAACAATCCAGAAACTTACCTTGGCAGTATCTTCATGTATACGTAAGTTTCTCACAGTAATTCTCTATACAACAATACAGAACTTACCTTGGCAGTATCTTCATGTATACGTAAGTTTCTCACAGTAATTCTCTATACAACAATCCAGAACTTACCTTGGCAGTATCTTCACGTATACGTAAGTTTTCTCACAGTAATTCTCTATACAACAATCCAGAACTTACCTTGGCAGTATCTTCACGTATACGTTAGTTTCTCACAGTAATACTCTATACAACAATACAGAACTTACCTTGGCAGTATCTTCATGTATACGTAAGTTTCTCACAGTAATTCTCTATACAACAATCCAGAACTTACCTTGGCAGTATCTTCACGTATACGTAAGTTTCTCACAGTAATTCTCTATACAACAATCCAGAACTTACCTTGGCAGTATCTTCACGTATACGTTAGTTTCTCACAGTAATTCTCTATACAACAATACAGAACTTACCTTGGCAGTATTTTCACGTATACGTAAGTTTCTCACAGTAATTCTCCATACAACAATACAGAACTTACCTTGGCAGTATCTTCATGTATACGTAAGTTTCTCACAGTAATTCTCTATACAACAATCCAGAACTTACCTTGGCAGTATCTTCACGTATACGTAAGTTTCTCACAGTAATTCTCTGTTTGGTTTCAAACTTCTGGCCTGGCATGGCAACATCATCAGCATATTTATCTTCATCGTCTGAGTCATCCTTTGTCTATAATAACATAATATGTTTGCTTTAATATACATGTGTATGTCAGCTTTAATATACATGTATATATATTCATCACATAACTATGCTGCTTTTGCGACTCAGTAAAAAAGGTATGGCATGGACATGCTTACATTTTGAGGTGAAGTCATTTGCGTTAGACAAACATATCCTTAAAGCTTGCTAAAGGTACCTCAATGAAAAAATGATTACCTGAAAAATGGTTCTTTTTTAGGTATGTGATGAATAGAGGCTCTCATAATATAATTTATTCAACTTGTTCAATAAATTAAGTATTGAACATATACTCATACAATTTCCTCTATGTATAGTACTGTACACAAACTAGACAAAGAGATTTTAAATGATTTTTTTTATAAATGATTCATTTCCATCTCTTATGAGACTGAACACAGAGAACTCCATGCATCCTAATGTCAAACCTTTAACAGTCTTGTTATAAAAAGTTAAGTGAATTTTTTTAAGAAACATAGCAAACAAAATATTTTATTATTTTTTATGCTATCACATATCCTTTTCTTTATAAATTTTATCACAACAAAACCAACAATTAAAACATATATTTTTTTATTCTATGAGAGAAGTTGTGACATACTTGTGTGTCTGTTCTTTCTTCAGTATCTTCATTTCCCTCCAACAACTCTTTCTCTATATCATGTTCCTTTAACATTCTTTTTGCCTGAAATATATCAAATAAATTGTTTTAAGGTTATCTCTACGTTTCACTGTCATCTGTTTAATGTGAATTTTAAATGTTTTATACTGAAAATGTTAGTGCAATTAAATGTATTACACACAAACAAGAGACATTTGCTTCTTCTGGAAGAGACAGACAAAAGATTGAAATTTGTCTTTAAAATTTCTTGCATAATCAGAATGAGTAAACTTTTCCAACATAATGAATTATCTTAACTGACCTTATCATAATGAATTAACTTGGCTTGTTTAATTTAACTAAGATCACTAACCTGTTCTATTTTCTCAAACTCCTCATAAACTCTTTGATGTTCATCAGGATTATAACCATTCCATCTATCTCTCTTTCCCTCATAGTCAAACTCTAAATCTGGCTGTATATGTTCATCTGGAGCAAAACTATCACCTGTAAACTTAGCACCAATCTTTCTTGGTCGCTGAAATTATATGAAAAGAAAAGAAAGTTCAACAATAGCTTAAAACTTATATGACAACTTATATTGACTGTATACCTGCATATATCTGACATAGTGTGTGTTTAAACTCAGTTGTAATTGCACAATTGATCAAACTAGGAATCATTTTAATATTTGTCACTAACAATAATGTTAGTAAAGAGACATTTATTTTTCATGTGTTTTTTTAATTCAAAATATGATCTGGTTATATTATTGATATATCAAAATTGAATATATAAATTTATATTATTAAGATATTAAATTTACCAGGTAGTAAAGTGTTAGCAATTAGACTGTATGATATAAACTGTCATCATGGTGTTATACCAGTTATCTAAGTAATCTCACAATCTCAATTATAACATACATGTACTAAAAGAAAGTATGTTTTCTTATGTTCATTTCTATTGACCTTTGAAATCTATATCCAGGGTTCGAACATGCCAAAAAAGGGGGAGAAGTGACTTTGCCCGTCAGACAAAAAAAAGAGAGATTTTTTATGAGAAAAGGGTTTAAAAATGATTTAATATTCAAAATTACGAAAAATATTTAACCAAATGTTGAAAATCTCCTAGTATAAGATGTACATTTATACAGCAATTTTAAATGACAGTTATTTTAATCCCTTATTCAGCTGGATCAGAAAGTCACCAGTATAAAACTGTTTACTGTTTGCTGGCCAACTTTTAATCTCATCTTTATTATTAAGATTATAATTAATAAAGATCAGTTCCACAATGGAAACCAGACATGTTCATTTTAAGAAAGTTAAGGATTAAAATATTTATCTGGTTTTGATTGTCCTCAAAAAAAGTGAAGTCAGAGTGGCTATAGAAGGCATTTGTCTCTAAATATTACTTAGCAAAACAAGACCTTTAAGCCAGTTTTCAATCATTTTATGTACTTATTGTGACAACTTCTGTATTTAATATTTTAAAATAATGTATATTAATGACAACAACTCTTATTGTGCTGAATAGATGTTATCTGGAATTCTGAAAATGTTGGTTTTTCAAAGCTAATCCGTAGGTACAAACAAACTGTTACTGTTATAGCTATATGGTACAAGATTGGTCACAATAGATTAGTTAACCTGTTGCGATATTTTCAAAACTGTAAAAGTTTGTTTGTTTGGATTGACTGGGAAAAAACAAATAGTCTAAATTCCGGAGTTAATCTATTTGTACACATGTAATTGGTTTGACCTGCTTTGAGAAATAATTTCAGTATTATAAATAAAATACTAAAACTGAGAAGACAGCAAAACTTATAGTCTGATAAATCATCACGGTTGTGCAGACTCACCTGCATCTTTACTGGTGGTGGAGGTCAATTACTGAAGCCCAGTGGGTTAATAAACTAATATTACAACTTGAAAACATCTTAATGCAAAAACAATATTACATGTATAAACTGAATTACCTCTAGACAATCTTTTTTCTTATGTGTCATTGCACCACAGTTTTCACAAGCGCCTTTCCTGAACTTGGTAGTGATTGCCCCCTAGAAATATAAATCATAATCATATTATAAGTTTGTCAATGTGCTCTTCAATATTCAAATTGGATTATGAACTGTTTGATATTAACTGTATTCTGTCAAATGATTAAAAGCATTATAAATTTACATACTTAGTTTACCTTGATTGTGACGAAAACTTGAAGCTAATTTTTTTTTTCTTGAGTCCACTTCCTGGAACTAACCAGTACTTACAACATGTAAGGAAACTTAAAACAGACCCAAGTTGGACTTGAAACCAAAATTTCTGAATTCAGAGGCAGGCAACTTGACTTAAAGCCTTGAAATTTGTATGGCATTTATTTTTTTGATAAAAATTGGTTAAATGTGAGCTGACTAAGTACATACATGTATATAAAATCTCTAAAGGGTGATCAATATATGGACTCTAGTAGAACTTTGATCAAGAGTAAAGCTTTTTGTCTCAGTGAATATGCCAATGGCATGTAATTTATTCTACACATTGTATGATTGGCAAACAGCTAGTACATGTATAAAATCACATCATCAATTAATAACAACACTGTGAGAAATAACTTACATCTTTAACACCTTTATTGAACCACTGTGTGAGTTTAGAGAAATCTTTTTGTTTCTCTGGTTGTGGCCTTTGATGTTTTAATGTAGGACGGTGTTCCCCAAAATACCACGGTACTTGCATAATATACTGAGGAATGTGTGGATTTATGTCCCTGAATTATAAAACAATGATAATGTAATTTATATTCTTATTATAATGTCATAACTGAAAATTATGAACTATTTTCATCAACCATTAAATTCTTATTATCACAGAGATGTCTAGTTCTTATAATTTAGTGGAAGTTACAAGAATTGAAACATAATCATTGTACAATTTAATATAATTAAAATAACTGACTTCATTTTTTTCCACCTTTAGTTATTTAAAAATAAATACTATGCAAATTCTGATCAAGTTTGAACTATAAAATATGAATGTTTAAAAAAAACTGTTAAAATCAACATAAAGTCAATGTTTTTACTTTTTAGTGTGTGTTAATGACATATCTATCAACAGAATATCTTGTTACAATGTAAATGCATATATTCATAGCAACAATATTTAACTTACTTTCCTTCTTCATCTTGCATTGCTGGCACTGTACCAGCTTTTCTCGCCTCTTCAAGCTCCTTCATTTTCTTATAGTCCTCCCTCGACTTCTTCTGTGGTTCGTCCGACTCATCTGTCTTAGCCTGTTTGGCTATTACAGATGGCGGCAAACTGGTGGAGAACGCCATCTTGTTTCCACTACCTGCTCACACTGGTCAGGGTAATTGCTGACAAAAAGCTTATAGAATGTTTTCTTCACAGTTTTAGGAAATCTGTAAAAAAAAATTATTATATAGTAAATAATAAAAGATTATTATATATCTAACATATTGACCCACATAAACAAAGTTCTGTTCAAAGACTTTACATTGCACTATTACGAATATTTATGGAAATAGAATCTGGTACTTCTTAATGGTCCTGAATGAGGTATCCAAAACATGGTCTTTTTCCCCTAGGTAGATATATCAAATTTAACGGAGATTTACATCATTTTTAAATTTCAGGGGTCCAGTGGATGCAGAATTTAAGGGATCCAACCACTAATTTAAGCGACCCAACTACTAATTCAAGGTTTTCCAGGGTTTCTACTAGGAATTTTTATTTAAGAGTACCAGGGACTCGTGCTCATAAAATATGAGGGTCCCAGAGAAAAATATGAGGGTCCTCATCATTTATTACTTTAAAGTAAGGTATTACTTATATATATATTGTCTAGGTTTAATTCTTTACATTTATATACATTGTTCAACTACATATGCATTTTTATTAACCTTGTTAAATAAAATAAAAAATATAAACTATTTATTATTTATTGTTACTTTTTCATTTCTTTCATTTGGCTGAATGTTTGTGCAACTTGCATAATGTCAAGATCTTTCATATCTGGTCCGACATACGTCTTGATGACGGACAAATGTATCTACTATTTTGGAAGTTCAAACATCCATTTTCCGAGGCAAATGGATTACATTGTTTGGTTGAGACGCAATGGCTGCATTTCATATCCGTGGTCGTCTCGTTTTGGACGAGCCACGGGTAAGTTAACTTAGCCACTTTTCATTAAAATTAGGGGAGCAGCCGACATGTTTTACGATTTATTTTAGAACAAAAAACGCATAGACTGGGACGCTTTTTAAGGTCGACTAAATTCTAGTGTGCGCCGTTTTATTCCGTATTTAACTGTAATTAATTGAAAGAAAGATAACTCTGCTGTATTCAATATTAGAACCCGTCTACCAAATTACGTCATTTCCTTTAAAGAAGCGGAAGAATTTCCAAATGATATTTACGGAGGAAAATTTAATTTGCGTCCCCATGGACGCACACTTAGAGTAATTGAGGGTCCTAGGTTACTATTTTAGCGTCAAGGACGCAGGAAATGTGCGTCAATAGAAACCCTGGTTTTCAAACACTAATTTAAGCAGTTTCCTTACTTTACTCAATTATTTACTGATATCTTAAATGTAGCAAGCACTCGTACTGCAAGGTTTTATTAATGATTTTAAGCAAAATGTAATAAGCCAATATTATATTTTTATGCATCCCCTTGTATGTTAAAACAGTTTTTCTGGTTTCATATCTCATTTTCGTTCCAACTAAAATTGACATTCGGAAAACCATGGAGCTTAATAAAGATGGAGAAGAAACTTTGATGTCACACAGTTAAATTCAGTATCGGCTGAATTGTGTTTACTTAAGTTATATGTCGCAGGATTTTCCGAGGTTTTAGGCATCCTGGGTTAAAGTTGCCAAATTACCGCCATATTAAATTCCCAGAGATACATCAATAAAAAGATGAAGCATTTTCTTCTTACATAGAAGCAATAGTTCTTTATTCTAAACCGTACATATACACACTTTTCCAAACAAATCCCTGTCGGCAATGTAAACATTAATTTACTAAAATCGCCGAAGTTTAACGCGAGTGCAAGAATCAGAGACTAGGGGGAAACCCGATATCAAAAAAGCGCGCAAAGGATTGTGGATCTGAATCTGACTATCGTCTATTTTCAGAGCTCCCTATCCATTGTATGTAGATCTGTGGGAAAACCTTGCCAATTACTTCTACTAGACTGGTTCTAAAACCCGGGAACCATTTTAGGTCAGGGAAGCAGATCAGCCCTAATATCAAGTTTCGCAAAGTACATTTTCCAAAATGGGACACTCTTAGTGTATTCACGGTTGTTTTATAAAAACGTTTGTAAATACGTAAACTTTGACTGATTCAAGGCTATGGAACAATTTATGATAAATAACCAACAAAATAATTACCTTTTTAATGCAACTTACTAAATAATAATTTGGCAGCTGGGTTAAATAAATAAATAAATGCGTTATAAAATCTATATATTCATAAAAATTATGTAAGAGAGCACCATTTAAGAATTAGGCTTATTCATATCAAAGATCTAGTTGGTTATAAATTATTCATACATAAAAACAACAACAAAAACAATAAATGTAATCATGTTTGCGCTTCGTTTCAAAGACGTAAAATTTGACAAATCGCGAAATCATATTACAAAACTAAATTTCTGCTATTTTTCTCAACTATTACAACTTATCACCTAAAAATGCATTACATTTTCATTCAGTTAAACTTAATTTGTGAAAAACATGTATCTTTTTTATATTAGATAAGTGATATAAAAATTAAAAACGAAATTTGCTTACAAAATATTTTCTTTGCGTAAACGTAAGAATAATAAGTTGTGACGTTATTGTAGGTATTAGACTGCCAAGATTCTGACGTCAAGCATTTCTAGACCATAGAAAGACGTTTCTTAACGTCACACGTTTTCCTCCCTTTTTTATGCTAATATAAATTTGATTCTTTTGATTTAACAAAATTTCTTAATACATATATAAAGTTTAATGGTATTTTTCATTAAATGATGACCATAATCACGGATTTATATTACCTTGTAATATAAATCCGTGCCATAATATTGATTATTTATTTTAAATAACTGCGCTCTGTTCTATCTGTTATTTTTCAGACTAATAACAGTTTTCAAGGTCACTTTCTTAGAATGCATGTATGTATGTAGTTTATGCTTAATGAGGGTCCATCCGCCCTTTCGAGCACAAAATGCAGCTTTCGCTGTCGAGTACGGACCCCGGACATGTCACCAGTCATGCCCTTAAAGTGTTAATTTTGAAGCACAAAGTGGTGATAATTTACCTCCATGCAATTTCCACGGAGTTTTAGCCAAAGATATGAATTTTGAGCCAAAAGTAGGTCACTGTACGACGGTCAATGAGAACCTAAATGTACAGTAACCTGTGACAATATGAAATGGTAGCTCTGAAAAGGGCTGTTGGTGCCGGCAAAAGGCATGCCTTACAAGCCGTCTATCTGTACTTCGGGCTCACGCACCCTAGCACACCATCCTCGTCGTCTCAGCCTAGTTTGTAGGGCCACTCCCCTCGGCATTAGTCAGGACACCGGCAGCTAACTTCATGCAAACTAAGTCGTATCGCCTTAAACGTTACCCCGAGCTGTAGACAACATGCGAACTTGCCGCCTTACACGTAGCATTGGTCCTTCAATCATATTTTCATAAAAACTCTCATGTCTTGTGATATTATTGTATCTTCCATGTTTAACAGCTAAATTATAGGACGATGTTCGGAATCTAGATAAAAAATATTCTATACTTCGTTTTTTTAGTAACGCATTGATATTTTTTCTATATTAAAAGTATACGTCAAGACGAGGTACATATTTGTAAACCAATTTATATATAAATACATACAATTTTTCGTAATAAAATGATTATAATCTAAGAATCTAAGAACAGATAAAAAACGATTTTATCATTTAGCACAATAAACGAGGTTGTATTATAACGACAGGGAAGACAACTCTAGAGGTTATAGGAAGAAATGAGAGTTACTTTTCATACTCATATGTAAATACTAGCAGGATCTTTAAAATGTTTGAAAGACCCTTGTACTAGCTAGTGAAACGCGCCTTCAATAAATCATGCTTTTACAAAGTTGTAAATGATAAAACTTCTGGATCATTTCTCACAAATTATTATAAAAAAACCTTAAAAGTCAAAATTATATTATCGTATAATTTTACGTAGTTATAAATCTGAAACTTGAATATTTTATCTTTGAAATCATTTAGTTTAAAGATAACTCATGTCACACATTTATATCATTTCTCATGTACAATTTATCACCTAATGGACTTTGTATGTAATATCATTATCTTAGAGGGCAATTTCATTACAAGCGTACTTACGGACAAACAGTTAGCAGTAGGTAGTTTAGGAATAGGAAAATGTTGAAACTCGCTGTAGCTTCGGCCCTTCTAGGGCTCTGTTTAGCATCACTGCAAAGTAAGTCTTTCTTTGTTTGTTTACTTTGTTCGAATTTATTTTAGTTCGATTGTGTTGGAAACTATAAGCTTATTGAAACACTCTCGAATCCGTTCCTGGAACAAACTGGTACTAAGCTATGAATGTAAAGTTTATTGCTCAAGGGAACAACGGCTTTTCCCTGACGGGGTTTGAAACCATCCGGCCAACAATCCTTAGATTACATGTCCGGCAGGTATACCACTCGTCCACGCCGCCACTTAAATAGGAATAGGAAAATGTTGAAATTCGCTATAGCTTCGGCCCTTCCAGGGTTCTGTATAGCTTCACTACAAAGTAGTTATTTCTTTGTTTAAGTCAACTTATATTACTGTTTTTTAATTAAAAAAAAAAACCCACCGTAACTTTGATTGAAACAAAACCCTTTTTATCGTTAACCTTGAAAAAGCCTTTTCTTCATGCCATATTCAGACGGCTATTTTGAAAAGTGCAGGAAAATCTCCGTGTTAATATATAAGATATGATTTCACTATGATATGGTTTTGACATTACAACTCCGTGTTAATATATAAGATATGATTTCACTATGGTTTTGACATTACAGATGTGGAGAGGGTAACACAAAACTACGATGATGAAGTGAACAACAAGATTGTTCTACAGATACAGTATGAACTCAAGGCCAGTTACATGTACCAGGCTTACGTAAGTTTAACTTTATCATACAACAATCTGTTAAACGTACATAATTTGAAAGTAAAGATCAACTCAAGAAACAGAGCTCTTACTAAATTTATACGTACGATTTTACATCACTTTATGTGTATCAAAATACTAGTATCATTAAAACTAACGGTTACGTTAACATCCCATGCAAACATTATAATTATGTAGATTATAACCCACAAAGTACCATTGATTTCACTAGAGCATTTCCATTTCGCAGCGGCCACAAACATGTCCATGCCATGGTTACGGTAAAAACAAAAGTTGTTCGTAAATAAATCAAGTAATATATATTTCCAACCGTACACGTTACGTAACGCTTATATGAAGCAACTTGCTTCCTGGGATAGTATACATTGTATCATTTAATGTATTTCGAGATAAGCTTGTTAATGTGACGTTCAAATGACAAGCCACTGGACTTCATTAAATGTCCCTGAAAATGTGTCATATTACATGGAAATATGGCATTTTGTTTGCGATCAAATACATATTTCTGCATTACAACAAAGTTTTAACAAAAAATATAGACATTAAATATAATGAACCGTTATTTTCAACACGACTAACGCACTCTTTATGAAATATAACATGTAATATACATTTTACAGAGTCATTATTTCGGACGGGCTGATGTAGCATTGCCAGGGTTCGCTAAATGGTTCGAGAAAGCATCATTGGAAGAACGCCAGCACGCTACTGGACTGATTGAGTACATAAACAAACGTGGTGGTACCGTCTCTCTCAACAATCTTAACGTAAGTAGTATACGCGTTAACGTAAACATGACGTTATTGTTAACATTAAGGACGTTTTCGGGAGTTTTCATACAGACATGTAGGCAAAATTAAAACTGGCACGTTGTTAGAATATGATAATAGAAACATTTTAAGCGAAAACAGTTATTTTAATTTTACCTGAACACTCACCATTTACTCTTGGATGGCCATAATGTCATATTAACTTTCCCGCAAATAATTACAATTTTGTATAAAAAAATTGGAACATTTCTGAAATTTAGCTTTTAATATTTACTCGAAGTAATAATTGCTTTTTTTCTTTTATCAAGAAATTGGAAGTTTCGTCTTTAATCTAGTTCGGTTCTATTTTCAGTTTAACAATATGTGCACAACCGTCTCACAAGAACTTTCAAAAATGAAAGAATTCGAAAGGGGACATGCATGTGTAAGTAGCCTTTTTTATAGAACACTAATCAAATAAGAAAAGTACCATAATGCCTGGGATTTTCGATAGGGTGCGTGCTGCTATTCATAGAGTACAAAACAAATGAAGAGGTACCATGTTGCCTCCATTGTTTTCACAAGCAATTTTAGAAATCGAATTAGTGAACATTTTTTTGTACACTACGTGAATTTACATTATATCTATATCAAATATTAAACAATGGTATTAGATTATACATAATAGTTCAAATAAAGATATGATAATTTTCTATGTGTAACTGTACAATGCGAAGAATATACATAACAAATGAAGAGGAACTGTGTTGCCTCCATTTTTTGCACTAGCAGTTTTAGAAAGGGAATTAGTGAACACCTTTTTTGTACAATATGTGAAATAAGCATTACATTTAATATTAAACAATGGTATTAGATTATATGTAATAGTTCAAATAAAGATATGATGATTTTATATTTGTAACTATACAAAGCGTTGTAAATCAGCGGCATCAGAAATGAAAAATACACATTACAGATGTATATAATAGTTTTCAGACATTTAAAGTCGTGTTTCACATTGCTTTATACAGATTTGCACCTTTATGTCTTACATTGATTTATACAGATTTGCACTTTTATGTCAAGTCAGAAGGAGATATCGCCAAGCGAAAAGTCACTCCCACCTTGTCCAGTAAGTAAAGAAGACAGTTTCATTTTCACTTGAACAAATTTCAATACTTTTTTAAAAAGAACAATGTATTTTTATAACATAACATAACATAACATAACATAACATATATTTTATTAGTCTTAAGCACATTAACAGCTCATCGACATTTACATACAATATGACACGTATTTGTAGCATGCGTAATAATTATAATCATATTTACAGAAATAGAAAAACACATACATTATACACAAAACACAAAACACAACGGCTACACACAATAATAAACAGCGAGAATTCATATATTTTTTACGAAAATAGAAAGCTTGGTAAATACGTCATCTATTATGACACTATTATGTTGAAAACTACACATTCACTGTTCGAACACTAATTGGTCTCTCTAAAAAATGATTGTCTGATTCTAAAAGCCTTAAGAATATATAATGCTAGCTTGATAAGTACATTTTTATTGGTCGAATTTAAAAGTTCAATGAACTTGTAAACACTTGCATGATTACAATAATAGTCACTTATATACTTCTTTCTGATGTCTCTATATAATTTACATGTTAAAACGAAGTGGAATTCGTCTTCAATGTCATTCATGTCACATAGCATACACTTTCGCTGATCTCTAGGCACTGCATTTTCAAAGTGTCTTGCCTTTTCTATCATTAAATCATGCGATCCCATACGTATCTTTGCAATTGCTCGTCTGTATTTCAAGTTATTCAATATTATGAGATATGGGGGAATTTCAAAAGTTTGTTTGATTTCCTTGTATAAATATAACGAAGGACTAGTGTTAATATCTATATACCATTCTGCTATGTAAAAGTCTCTTAGTCTCTGTTTCAGAACAGGCGTAAATCTTTCTATACAAACAGATGCTGGGAAAACCCATATTTCACCAAAACCAATTGCATTTAATAAATCTCTCACTTTTAATAACCAATTGTCAATAGCATTTTCAGTCAAATTTAACAATCTATCAAGCAAAGTATTTAAAATACAATTACTTTTTCTACTGCTCAGTTTTATAAAATATTTAACTGCTTTTACTTTTCGATCGATTATCAAAGGGAAACGGCCAGACTCACCATAAACCCGCACATTACTAGTAGACATTTTTACACCTAGTGTCCATTTAATAAATTTTCTATGCACCCGTTCTATGCACTCCGCACTTGACAGGCCCCATATTTCACCAGAATATGTCAGAATTGAGCTCACAAAAGAGTCAAATAAATTAAACATGATGTTTGTTGGTACTTGCATATTTTTTACCAATGAGAATAACGACCCGACCGCTTTGAGTCCTTTTGCCGCTAGCGTCATTGTTGCTGTTCTAAAGGAACCTCCGGATGTAAACACTAGACCTAAATAGTTGAAACTATTCACTATCTCTATTTCTTCATTGCCGTAATGCCATCTTTCATTTGCAGCTATAATGCCTCCTTTTCTAAAGACCATAATTTTAGTTTTTTGGATATTTACAGTTAAGTTCCACTTTTCGCAGTAACTCTGTAAGCTATTTATTGATGATTGTAAACCTTCAATATATACACTTAAGAAGTATGTACATGTATATAATTACCGTTAAGGGAGCGTTAAATTTCATCACGAAAATTAACTTAACAACGATAATGAGCTGATAAGAACCAGTATAAAAAGTTCATAGACACAGGTAATTGACCAGTAACTTTTATCAGTGATCACCTCATATTACAATCATAAAATGATATGAAATATATTGGGAATGCAACCTGTCATAATTCTCTATCATTTTGTATTGTTGTTATATATAAATTCTTTGCAAAATAAGACACAGACTTACAGGGAAGAAAAAATATTCGTAGTGCAACCCTATTCATCTATTCATATAGTTTACAAAACAATAAAATGGTGTAATTACTAGGAAAAGTAAAAGTCTTGTTGATGTATACTAAAAAGAATATATGTTTTATTTGAAAAAAATATTTAAAAATATTGATTTTAGAGACGACTATAAATATCGATTTAAAAGAGACGACTATAAATATCGATTTAAAAGAGACGACTATAAATATCGATTTAAAAGAGACGACTATAAATATCGATTTAAAAGAGACGACTATAAATATCGATTTAAATGAGACGACTATAAATATCGATTTAAAAGAGACGACTATAAATATCGATTTAAAAGAGACGACTATAAATATCGATTTAAAAGAGACGACTATAAATATCGATTTAAAAGAGATGACTATAAATATCGATTTAAAAGAGATGACAACAAATATTGATTCAAAGTTTACACATATTGATTTAACAGATGGCTAATCCAATTAGCAGTAATATTTCTATGCCCATTCAAAATGTTTTTATCCCACATTTATGTGTAGGCACGCAGCACATGGCAAAATGGTTTATGGGCAATGCAAGACACATTGGCCCTGGAAAGATTTGTGAATGATGAGCTATTGAAACTTCATACAACAGCAGGTGTGAAGAAAGATCCTCATGTAAGTATCTTAAAGATAAATACATGGCCATATGTTTATGTAAAATAGTAACACATTCTGTAAGAAATATACCCCTTCAATTAAAAGGGTAAGAACCGAAAAAGAAAGCGGGTATTGTAAACTAGGTTGCAATGTGAAATCTGATATTTTTATGATGTTATGTAAATAACAGGTGCCAAAAAGAATTAAATGGCTACTATTAAAACTAAAGCCGATGACTATTATATTCCTTCGTACACATTATGGTTTCGTTATCAATTTTGATTCATTGATATAATTAAGGTTAACGTTAGAGTTAACGTATTATTTGCTTGTATAAAATGTGATATGATTCTTGTATAATATATGATATGATTTAGCTATGAATGTAATAACATTTAATGCCTAATAAATGTTATGTTGATCTTATTTTTTTAAAATATATTTTATATTGTTTCACAGCTGTCACATATTCTGGAGCATGATTACCTTGACGAGCAGGTAAACAGTATTAGTCAAGTCGCTAATTACATCCGACAACTTGAACGTGTTGGAGACGATGGTCTCGGTGAATATCTCTTCGATAAAAGTTTGGAATAAATTTGTAACTGACTTTCTTATTTTTGACTGAAAATTACGAAAGAAATACAAAAGAGACAACAGAACAACGTCACGTGATGAAATAAAACAAAATGTTAAAACGTATATTTCTGTGACATTTTGCTTGCCTTGAATGTGAATATCAGCTCAAATCTGTAAAATGCGTTGTTTTTTACAATAAAAATTATTGATATATAACTACTGTTGGTTTTGTATTTTGCTGTCTACTTTTTGTACCTGTAGAGGTATTTGCTTATGATAAACATGGAGGTATATACTTTACTAAAATTTTCAAACTCAACTCAAATAGTTCTATTGCATTTAACATACAATATATGTTGTAGTAAGTAGCAACATTACTATAGGCAGAAGACATGCATTTTTCAAACAACATAATAAAACAATTCAATGTGAAACATAAGAAATATCCAATAACCTTATATAAACATATATTAAATGTCATTACCAGTTTAAATGATATTTTTAACGTTCTATTTGTATTTTATCTGGTCTTTTTATGAACAAAAACATGGATATAACCAAGAATATGTCATTTTTAATAAAGTTACTTAAAGTTATTATTCAATGTATAAGTATATAAAGGTGCTGATAGATCGCTGTAGATTTTTTACTGAACGGGTTAATGAAATATTTACGGTGCTTTTGTGCAATTTTAAGTTCCTTACACAACTTGTCAAACAACTCACAATTAGATTCACAATACATATACAAAATTTTATTTAGTATGAAACATAAAACACAGATTTGTAGCAAATACAAAAACAATGTTTACGACAGACATCCCGGTAGAAATACGAGGATAAAAACAGTCATTTGCCGAATTGTTATAAATTGATAGTAATTATTAGCAAAGAACAGTGTAATACAAAAACGAATAATAATAAAAATGGAGCATGCAAAATATATGTGCAATGACATCTTACGTTCGTTGTTGTCTTAATTTTGTACAAAAGCTCGTTTCAAAGCCCAATACTGGATAAAAGTATTTATTCTTTGACACTGTTATGTTTTACCATAGTACCTGTCGGTAATCAATACAAGTATAATTTGATCAAAGAGGTAAAATGACTGATACTAATATATAAAATGAAACATTTTTTTTTATCAAGATACAGACTGTTTTCGGCGAAAAAAGTCCAAGATATTTGATTTTACTCCTCTAAGAAGTTGGAAAAATGAATACACGTGTTATCATGTTAGTAAAGTCGAGCAACGGTTTTCACTTTAGAAAATATATAATACAAATTATATAAATCATCAGAAAAGAGAACCGCCTACATTGAATTTTCAGAAATTTCGAACACAACAGCAGCAACGGTAGTCGCAAACCTGATCTGAGGTGAAACACCGGTAATGTTAAAGATTTGCGTTGAGCGACTGACTCGTTGTTTCCTTATTTAATTGACCCAATAGTCTTAAGAAAAAATAATGCTTATCTTGTATTGAGAATAAATTTAATTAATTTTATGTAATACAGACCATTTGCCTGTATTTTTTCATTTCAAGATTTCAAATACACGTGCTATTTTATTTTTGAATCTTGAATTCACAGTACAGAATATGCTTCTTTATTGATTCATACAGCGTACGTAGGTTATAGATGGCCAAAACATTTTGATGTAAAGTGGAAAAGTTTTGAATACAGGCCATCTTTAATACATGTATTAGTATGGCAATTTGAATAATTATTGTAAGTATCTTTCCTGAAACCAATCATAATCTAAAAATTCTAAGATTTCGCTGTTTAATGCCATGTTATGTCCATAATAATTGTACATGCATATACATCATTTAAAAAGAGAGCAGAATGAATAAAAAATTGTAAATTAGAAAAAAACATCATCCTTGGTTTTATTCTGAGCTTAAATTAAGACCACCGACGCATTTTAGATACCGGTATATGCATAATGTATCATACCGTTTGTATTTTCTGAGATTCCTAAACGATAAAATATGTTATAAGGGCTTTGATGGCGTACCCTCTCTATTTAGGTTCGCAAGGTAAAGGTTTACCTCGAGGTATCTAAGTCTCCTCAATCTAGGTCATTATTATCAATCTGGACCATTGTTAAACTTATATCATCATATCCCGAATATATGTTACTGTCTGTGATAGATAATATGAAATCAAGACAATAAGAAAAGAAAGACTTTATTTCGTAACACACAAAGAAAAATGTGTCTCTTAAATATATATTTAAATTCTTACGAAATAATTATTATATAGACACTTTTAAAAATGCCTTTCTTTTGTAACGGACAGAAGAGCACCCCTTATAATATTATTATATCATTAAATGTCAACGACACTTGTCCTATATAGAAGTTGTCCTTTATCAAGCCCGTCCTATATTATCATTGAACAACATTAAATATTTCATGTACCTATTAGATGAAATTTTTATCATCAAAAGTGTATCAGTTCGAAATAAGATAATCGGAGTTTATCCCTCATCGGTTCATGTATGAAAATATTGTAGAAAGAACACTGCAACCAGCGAATCGTTTTGTTTTAAATGTGAAAAACAAGTATAAGCGAATGGGCGACAATCAAAGAAAACGTAAATCATTGACATAAACTATTTCTTTAATAATTATGAACAGTAGAATTATGTAGTTTCCATAATTAATTTGAACAGAATATGATGTCCAGGAACAAAATAGTATGAGGGTTTTGTATCGTTTCGTGCATGCGCCATTCGCTCTTAAGGAAATTTTCTATACAGATAATCTAGAATTATTCTTTTTAGAAAATAAAACAATACTTTGTAAACTACAGACATGTATAGCTTTATACACTTTTAAAAAGGGCGAAAAAGCAGGATATAGAATCCTTGAAGTAGAAACAAAGAGTTGATATCTAGATTAAACAGATGACATCACGAAATAATGATAATACTTAAGTAAAAGTATTTCAAGTTAGTACAAAATCAAGCTAGAATGAAAACTGAGGTCAACGGATTCCTTTGACCTTAAAATCGCACCACGTATATATTCCGATAATAAATTATCTATAAAATGAGTGTAATCAACCTGTTATCAGTGATTTTAATCATATCATTGCATCGTTACATGTAAATAATTATATAACGCTGGTTTCTATTTATTGACCTTGTTTTCTATATAATTTTATAACACGTAGTCCTGTTTATTTCATTCGGATTTTGTATACATAGATAAAAATCACACAGTCATATAACATATATTACATGTTAGCATACATTTGTAAAATATCAATATGCGGCTGCTTTTTTCTCTGATGGTTAACAAAGCCCAGGGCTCTCGTGGTCAATTTCTACTCATCAAACTCCAAACCGGTGTTAAATAGACAATAAACACGACTGAGACCGATATTATATATTTTAAATAGTTTTACAATCTTTTAAGTTTTTAGAAACTATGATGCTGATTTTCATAACATGATACAAAATTGTCACATTGATATTCTGTAGACGGTAGCTCTATAAAGCCGAGATTGAAATATGTTCTATTGACGATCTTAAAGGTTTCTATATTGAATAATGTTTGCCGCATGAAAGTAAGGCCGGTTAAAAAGAGGAAACAAACAATGTATTTTGTGATGAAATTATTAAAATGAAATCCCTTATATGTAACTAATTCGTATGCTTGTAACAGTAAGTAATTGACAATATCAAATTTCAATTTTTATAAACAGGAATATCAATTTTGATTTTTGAAACTAATTTCTTGACCCATTTCAACACATGCATTTATTTATAATAGATATATAGATTAATGCTGGAGTTTACGTTGACAGTATACAAAACATTTCCAAATGAAAACGTACAATAAGTAAGTTTAAAACACTATGCAAAGTATAATTGTTTATACCTGTCAATAAACACTTTCACACGACCACATAATTTTATCCAACCCCCTAGTTCATTGAATTGTTTGGTTTAAAGTCAACCAATTATACATGTATGATTATTTGGGAGTTATTGATAAACTTAATTATAAAGAATTCAAAAGACCATACCGCGTTCAATCCAAATTGACTGTACTATTGTATTTCAAATATTTATAAAATTTACAACAGGTGAGTTGGGCAATAAAACAATTACTTTTCCAATTACAGGTTTTTCTTTTGTTCAAAAGAAACAATTTTCTAATTTATCCGAAAGAGGTAACAAGGTAAAAATACCCACATTATAAACACAATAGCAATTACCAACTGTGCCGTAATTATATAGTCTGTTTTTTTCCTTTTCATTTGTATAAAATTTATACATTTTGGCACAGTAGTTTGAGAAAAGTAAGTTCACAAACATAAGTTTATATTGATATATATATATTTGCTGACAATAATTTTAACATTTTTTTTCTATAATTCTGAGGATGGAAATTGTCGTTGTGAATCAATCTGTTGTGTTATGAAGATCTATATTAGAATCTTGTCTGTAATATTCAGATGGAGCTGACATTTTCTGCTAGACTTTTCATTTAGTTACAAAATATTTTTGTTACAATCATCTGGATTTCAATATGATTAAGAGGTGTTTGTGAATGACGCACATAAAATCTTTTGGAGATTTAGAATGATACACACTCATCTAGGATGGATAGCTTCGACGACCGGTCAACAGAATACAAATCTGATAGATATTCTGAGATTTACAACAGATTCCTATCTTCTCGAAATGCAACTCCGTTAAGTCGACCAAACTCTAGACAGTGTCCACCAGTAAAATTAGATCCACAACGTTTTATAGCCGAAAATAAACCAAATGATGCTCAAAAGAGAATTGATTCTGCAAGTTTGATTATTACGCCTAGAAGTAGTTCCTCAGCTAATATCCGCTCACAAAGTCGCGGTAGCTCAAGTACAAGATGTTTATCCGCTTCTCGCAAGAGTTCTGCAGCAAACAAACAAAGAAGTAATTCTGCAGTTTATAAAACCGACGAATCAAAAATAAGAGAAGAAGCAGATAATTTCTATAACATCGAAGAAGAAGTTGTGAAAGGAAATCGAATTGCAATTCCATTAGTAAATACTTCTACATTTGATGATATTCTAACACCAATAAAGGAGATACAAACCGAACAAAGTAACACAACAAAAACAGACTGTTCTATATATCCTGAAAATGGATTGCTAATGAATTCACCTAGATGTGTTGACAGAAGCAATATCTTGTCCAGAGGGTCTCACTTAATGCTAGGATCTGGACGAATTAGAAAATCGAATGACACAGAAACGCTGGAATTACACATTGATGACTCTGAATTCTCCGAATTGCAAGAACAAATAACATCTCATGTGGTCAGCGTTACCATTGGGACCAGCGCGGCGAACACACCTGCATGTACTTTAAAAGAAGGCAAAATGTCGCCTAGACCTTTTGAAGTAATACTCCCGAAAACGTATATCACTAAATCGGGTTCACTACTTTTATACAGTAACAGCAAACTTATGAAAAGTACGGACACTCAAAATGACGAAAAGGAAATGAAAGTAAAAGGAAAAAAGTTGTCACCGAGGACACTTGTACCACAGGCCTATCCATACTGGGGAAAACACGTCAACAGGGGGACACTATCAAGGAATACAGACAATAATCATGCTCAAGGTATTGTCTATGTATCTGTTCAGCAATTGCATTTTGGCTACATTATTAGTCTACATTCTATTATATACCTACAGTTATTATCACTTACATAAAGAAAGACCATTTTAGAATGTACACATCTTAATAATAAAGTATTATTATTGTACATGCGTGTTTGCAAAACAATTTTATTTTGCAAAACAATTATAAATTTCCTTGTTTTTTTTTTGATGCATTTTTTCTAAACAAAATTTAATCTAAAAGAATTAACTAATTTTTAACTAATTACGACAGATAGCATTGCATATCTCCCGTTTTAGTGCAAACAGGCTAATGACAGTTGTAACTACATGTGTTAGTGAAACCTTCCTTATGCTCGTAACATATTCATTTGTATTGAAGACCGTTGCTATTTTTGTTTTAAATCAGTGTCAGCCAGCTTCTCTAATGAAAATGTTATTTTATGTCTATTTAAGGGTGGATTAAACGGAATCAGCGTAATTATATCGGCACAAACAAACCAAACGCTGACAAAAAACCATACACGTGGGACTATACTGTGCTGCCCGCCAAACTTATAAATGACGGCGACAAGGAAGGGATTAAAACTGTAAGTAATTTATCAGAGGCCGTCCTGGCGTACCAGAGCACATTACCTTCCGCTAAAGATAAATACCTCGCTGTGATGCAACAATCACGTTCCGGCGGAAAAACACAAGCGGAGAGAATGAATGAGCTGCAAGCAATGCAACTTCAACGTCTTTCAAAGTGGACCCGAGAGTGGGTTGGTATGCATGGTCATGTTCTGTTTAAGAATACAGATAAAGTAGTTAAAGAGACTGAGACCGACAATGTTTTGATTAAAAGGATACGCAAGTCTTTGAAAAAGTATGTCATAACACCGGCGAACACACCATCAATGGGTACTAAACATACTTATGTCCACAGTTTAAATAAAAAGGAATTTGAAAAGTTGTTAACAACTACTCCCAGAGGTATTGAAGTTGCTGATGAGAAAGCTTTGTCGAAATAGCAGTGATCTGAAATAGCTTGTATTTTAGTTAAGCTTCAGTCAATGATTTTATGACCTTTATAAAATATCTAACAATCTTTATAACCGGTGCCAGGACTTGTAATTGTTACCTTTAAATGAATATTTCTGTGACTTTTTTGTATATAAATGATATGTGATAACGTTGTTTAAACAGTGTTTAATTCTTTTGTTTTTCTGTTTTTTTGATTAACGTGAATGTAAGTACCTGTCTGTATTTGATACGATTCCACTACTGTAAATATCATTTTGCGATATCAAATGCTAAACTTTGTTTCACAGCAGATTGCCTTAAAGGGGATTATATGTTTTTAAAGATCCTGTATGTTTTGTGATTGATATTGTTACTGTGTGTATACCACACTTGCAACGATTATATATGTATATAATTATGCAAATAAAACAATTTTCAAACATTGAAGAATATGTAAAATGTGTACTGCAAATATTTGTGCACAATATATTTAATCAATAAATTACATGCATTTATTTCTTATTGGAAAATTTGACTTAGAACTTAAAGAAAATTAATTTCTAATTACCTCCCTTTATTTACATGAAATGCTAAATTGGGAAATATTTTTATAAAAAATGTTTATTGAACTTACAATATTGACAAATCTTAACCTGAGCATCATATTTATGAAATAAAACCATGAAAAAAATGTGTTACAGGATCTTTAAATATGATTGGCAAATACTATTACTCCCGTTTGGATACCGGTTTATGAGGACAATAATTTAATACAAAACAACAACAACAACAACAACAACAACACAGATACTTCGAAGTTTTCATTGAAAACATTATATTTTCACAATAACTTACGTATAGATTTAAAGTGGATGTTAATAATGTACGGCTGAATATTTCACAGAGTCAGGTAAAAGTAGAGAAAGAAACATTGATACTCAATAAAAACATCATTTCTTTATTATGTAGCTGTAAGGAAAAACATAACTATTCGTCTTACATGAATGAGCTGAACATTTAAACAAACGTTAAAGTCTCCTCAAAATAGTTTTTTTTTCGTTTTAGATATCGTTCTAATACTATTACTAGCAATAATGAAACTTATACTATTTAATTTATTAGAACAGCACAAGGTAGTACTAAAATTATGCTAATTATGTTATTTTGATACAGACCGTAAGGTCGAAACGTTTAAAGAATATTTAGATACACTAGAGTTTTGTTAACAGATTAAAATCCCTGCGAATTACACCAGAGATAGTTTATACTATTTCATTGTATCTTGTTCATTTTTGTTTGTTTTACAAGTCATTATCAAACACATATTCTCCCAATCCGTAGTTCTCCCCCATCATTTTAGACAGATTCGCTATATGGTCGGATATTTCTTTGATGATATCAACTTGTGGATCCAAATATTTGTCCTCAATTATATGTGTCATCTGGAAAAAAAGATATTCATATATAAATGAAGTTTTTGTGTTTTTTTTTCAATTCAAGACAATTTAGTTAATATGGCACCGAAACAAGAAAGATGATTTTGGCTAACTTCAGATGTTACAAAATTAAACCACCTCATCTGCTGGAGCTAAGAGATGCATAGATTCCAATAATAAGGACCTATTTAGTCGCCTTTTACAATCACACAGGGTTAAACGGTGGTTGCAATTTGATGCATTTGATGAAAATATCTCTTAATAAGTTCCAGCAACACACGACCATTGGCAAGGACACCAAAACCTACTTTGATTATATCAATTCTTGTAACCAAAATGCAAAATTTGCTCAGATATTTGTAACTTTCCACTTACATGAGGATCATCATATTTCGAAGCCTTTCTATGTAGACTTAATAATCTATCAGTTAACGACTTTTCAATTTCAAATGCAGAATACATCGCATCTAGACCGTCAAGCCAATGTGTTTTTGTTGGTCCCTAAAATATAGATATTATGTATATTGAAACATTTGTTTGTTTGAGTATAAGAGCGGAATACATTTCTACAATTAAATTTATATACCAAATGTAGCGTTTTAACATTTCAACCAATTGTATAGACAGCTGGTGCTACAAAGTTGGAACCCAAGGGTCCTGACTCCGCCCAACTACATTCTATAAATAACAAATGGGCCTGGGTCATGAAAATGAATGAAAAATTAGTAATGCTACCTATGTGTGTCACGTAGCATTTGATGTTCTCTCCTCTTTTTGATATAAAAGCGGTCACGTGGCAATGTTTACAATGAAAACTATTCCATGTTTTAACTCAACTTAAAAGCTTGTTCATTTTCATGACAAAATGCAAGACATTTTTAATGTTTTTATTATTCTTATGATAACGATCATATTTGCCGAAATTTCAAATTATATATGCGGGGATAATGCCACATTTGTTACTTTTGCACGAGTTTCAGAATTTTTGATAGAACATTCCCAGATTGAGCTCAATATGATACGAACATATACTTCCGTCATGTAGCTGTTAATATTGTAAATCATGTACTCACATTGCAGTTGTGTCATTTTAACATAAAATATAATGTTAAATACCACAGAATAGTACAAAATAGTAAAAATAATTATGATATATTATAAAAATATTAACAATTTTATTATGAAGAAAGTTTTTTTTATAATTTTTTATAATTAATTACATGTCTCACAATTTTGATATTTGTATACTTCGCAAGCATTTATAACATTATAAAATTGTATTAATTAACAAATCATAATCAGAATAAATACAAACCACAGTACAAGCAAAATGAATACCTAAAAAACGCCCAAGGCTTATGAAATATAGATCTGAGTCACTACAACAATGTTTAATCGACTAAAATATTATACAATTCCTAATTTTAAAATAGATATATAGTTGTTTAATACCCTGAAATGATAAATCACCCAGTATTGTAAATGTTTTAATTACCTCAACGTTTCTAAATTCCACATATCCACCTCTTTTGTTGAGGTATGCCATGAGGAAATTGGCATGTTCAAGCTCTCTTTCCGACAACTTGCGGAAATATTTTGAAAACCCTGGTAACGCTACATCAGCTCTTCCAAAGTAAGTAGACTGAAAAAAGCAAACAATGACTTTTATTTCTTCTGTTGTTTTAAAGGCATAACCGCTACATTCGACATTAGAGCAAATAGTTAAAGCACAGCATAACAGCATTTTTTCATTTTTTTTAATTGAAGAAAAAGGAACAATGTAAATGTCTTAAGCCATATTTTCATTACAAAAATATCATTGTTAAGAAAAAGAAGCGTTTGTTAACAAGAGAATGATAAATACAGAGCTGCATATTACATTTATTATAAGATTAAATAACGATAATGTGGTAAACAATAAGTTATTATTAAATGTAAATCATGGTAAATAGAATCTTCAAAGGCGCTACAATGTTATGTCAACTTACCATGTAAAGGAACCTGTAACTTGCACTCACGAGGTCGTTGAGAAGTCTTTTGTTGATTGAGACGAGCAAATTTTCGTTTAGATTTTGCGAAACTACTGACACTGTTTTAAAAAAGAAAGGAATAATATATATATTTACTGAAAAGATCTTACAATGATATGATAACAGAATAAACAAAATGCTGACTATATTAATAGTATAATAAGGTGTTCAGGTAAATGAAAAATAATTTAGCTAAATGATAGCACTCAAATTGTAAAAAGTACAATTGACAGAAAAATCTGGATTATAATGACGTCATTGAAAAGCAGGGAAAAACACAATAAAAGAAATCATGTGCCATCTTATGATTCATCATGCATTGTATAAAAATTATTTATTCATATACCTGTGTTGCTTTTACGACCTGTAAACGGTATTGTATATATTTAGGAAAAAATATATCAATATTGATTGCGTTGCCGTACAATAACGCACTGTTTGAGTTTATATGTGCAGGAATATTAATAACAAAGCATTTGAACGTTAAACCAGGCAGTATGAAAATACAACGCAAGAACAAAATCCATTCTAACATGATTGAGAAAATATGTTGAACTCCATTAAGCGTAGAAGTAATTTTCCTGATGTCATTTTGGATTAGCCAAATACTCGAATAATATATGTTTTTATCAAACTCGTGAAATAAATTAAGTATTGAATGTACGCTCATTCAATGTCCCTACTGTATGTTTTATCATGCAACTGTTATGGTAAATGCCCGATAACACTTGCCTGATAATTATTTTTGATATCAGGTCAGTAACCTGATATCAAAAATAAGCCCCGCCCATTTCTAACGGACTTTTTTCAATTGCTTATATTCTCATTTTCATCAGCATGTGAATCTACAATGTCATTGCATACCCTTACAAGTCTTAAATCAAGATGCGATATTTATTTATTATTTCGATTTCAATTACGAATAAATTAGATAACGAATAGGTTTAACACCAACTAAATGAAGTGACGTCATAATTTATATTGCAAATGACATCATCAAAGTTCACGTCATACTATACATGTAAACATAACAAACAGGCTTGACGATTTTCTTTGAGAACTTGTGATTGTTTACTTTATTTTGCCGGATTATTAAATAAGTGAACAAATTGTTTCGTTTAAAAAAATAAGACGCATCTTTGTGAAGCTTGTGTTTGATTGCAAATTGGACTTTTGTTTGATTGAAATTATCGTGAACTTTTGAATTTTACAATTTAAGACAAAAAGTGCAGTAATTTGAGTAAAGTTTATGTGATTCTAAGGGATTTTTTGGATCACTGTTTTAATTAAAGGTAAGAATTTTATCATGTTAGACCTACATTCTGTTTTATCTTTTATCGGAGTCGAAAGAAAAAATGGCCGCCATTTTATTTACAAATTCTAAGTTTCAGGGGCGGAGGAATTTGTTTTCAAGAATTATTTCTTTGAACAAAAATCCCCTTTTTTACGAAATTCGCTATTTAAAAGTAGATTATTTTGTTATTTTGACAGTTTTTATGTGTTACATGATAAATAGAAAAACATGCTACTGTCTTTTGATATCAATTTTATCAGGCTCGGCTGATATGGGCAGAAAGGGCTCGGCAAGCCTCGCCCTTTCTAGCCCATATCAGCCTCGCCTGATAAAATTGATATCAAAAGACAGTAGCATGTTATTCTCTATTTATACATTTTTGAAAACTTATTCTTAAAACATTAATTAATCTTAAACGTTTAAAATAACAAGTAGTATTTTTATCAAATGACAACTCACATAAATGTATTCAATACTAAAATATGTTGTTTAATGACAATATTTAAATACATCTAACACATTAAACTGAAAATAAAAAAAATCATTTACCTGATTTGTCGTCTTTCGTTTGTAACGATTTACTTTGTTGTGCTCCAGAAACTTCTAAAACACCTGGTACTATAACCATGGAAACCAGAAGGCTTCCAATGAAAAACAGGAATGAAAACGTAGCATGTCGATTGGCCTGCATCTTGCTTCAGTATTTAACTTTCTATAGTTAGTGTTGAAACTTATTGTTATCTACAGTGGTCATAATAAATATGCTACTTGCAACTACGAAAGTGTGGCTAGAGATAACATTTTAAAAATAGAAATACCACCATTTTCACAAGTTTCAAAAGGTTTTTTTTAGTGGAATTAGTCGACATAGAGATGTGTCTTCGATATGAAATTTAGGATACTTTTATTATTTCTTTTACGTTTGCTCTTAGCCTAACTTTTGTTCGATAGTTTATAATACATGTAAGTTATGTTTCGTAATATTCGAATAGGTCGATTATCTACCAGGTTTTATCAAATCTTTACGATAGCTGATATTATTATACAAAATCAACAAAAGAGAGACAACTCTTTATTTTGTTTTTATTAGCTAATAGCTATACATTTTTTTACATTTACCAAGCTGTAGCATTTATTTGGAAAAAGTAAAATATGATTGTTAAGCGTATGAAAAGAGATAAACTATTATCACAAAATGCAGATATACAATTTCTATATAATTTCGCAAGATTGCTCCTAGAAGAAAATACTACATGAAAATGGTATGAAGATTAATACAAAACGTGACTTAACAAAACAGTTCATTAATAAAAAAACGAATGCCGTCGTAACAATTCCAATTATACAATAATTTAATATTTAGAGAATATTGAATGAGTGTCAGTTCAATACTGAATTTATTGAACGAGTTGAATAAAATTATATAATGCAGGCCTCTGGCAAGCCGAATATTATTTTATTTAACGAGTTCAATAAATTTAGTAATGCACCTACACGAATATAATATATCCTTTTCATGACAGAACTAAAATACTGTTTAAAGTGAAAAAGAATCATATTTCATTGACGCATTTATAGTGTAACGCTAATATTTAGCGCGTCTTCACAATATGTTTGTTTAACGCAAATGACGTAATATCAAAATATATGCACGGCCGTGCATTTTTACCATTTTATTTCGCAAAAGCGTCACGGGAAAATTCACTTACTGTTTGTATAACATTTTTACACGGAATGATGAAATAATATTTGACATAATTAAACAATAGAAGAATATGATTTAGTTTAGGCTATGTACAAAGTAAGTAATATACAAACTAATTCAAATAGTTAACCTTCCTTATTCCTAAAATAGTTTTTTTTTCACAAGCTGTTTTATGTGATTATGGATAGATGGGGAAATTAGAAAAAAAAACTTAAAATGGTTTATAATTTGATTCCAAGGAGAATGACTTGCTTTCATATTAACTGGTCTATGGGCGGGTCTGATTTTGACAGCCAATTTGTCGGAATTTCGATGCAGAGCTGCAACGCCAGTCTTTATGAGTTGAACTATTAATATACACATGCATAACTATCACATTATTCTTTATAGAAAACACTATTTTTAAATTTCTTATACCTTAAAATGTACATAAAAAAGCAAACATATCTGACCACTGTTTACAGCCAAAACAATCAAACACCATTTTTTTCAATAAAAATATATACAGAATATCTTTTCACGTATATGCAATACGCCACGGTTCTACACATATTATAAACAAACCAAACAAAGCACATTTTTAAAAAACAAAGCATCATCTAAGACCATCTTGACAAAAATCACGCAAATAATTATATTCAACAAATCAAGTACGTCCAGCAATATCACCACCACGAAAATAATAGTTTAGATCACAGTAAAGAAGCAAATAAGCAAAGGATCATAATAAAGCTACAAAACTCCCTTCAATACAATAATATTCACTGCTCAAATGTAAAACGCTATACGCTCCCACAGTGTCTCCCCTAACTTGAAGTAAATATTCCCCCAAAATTCATAAGGATTGACATTAGAAATGAATAAAGTAGATAGTTTACCTACATAACGAGCAGCTTCAGTTTGGAAAGCATATATAGTAATTTTTTATCACAATACGTACAATAAACGTCTAACAACGTATCGCTGTACAAGAGTACAAGAATTAAGATAAAAACGACATCATACCTCACCATAGAACAAAAAACAACTGAAATACAAAAATAATCCACGCTCTTTTACCTTTTTACCCAATCATTTTATCTACAGTATAAAGACTTTTAAGTCATGATATATAAAAATATAAATTATATAAAGATTTTTTTTAATTCTTGTTTATATTCAATATATATGATTTAATAGTCTAGGCAATGTTATCTGAAAAATATACTTGTAAAACGATAAATGAGTAAATTGTTCTTTTCAAAATTTGTATCCAGAAAATTTGGAATAATCTTCAGTTTTCGTGTGCTTCAATTTGTAATAACCAACACTCTGATCATTGTCAGCAAATTTAACATAACCATCAGCATCTCTAGGTAGTTCAACATCGTTAACCGGATTTATGTAATCAGCAACGTCAGTCATGGTATTTTCCTTAATTCCATCGTAAACATCCTCGATGTATTGCCCTTCTTCCATTTCTGTTTGTACGGCTTCAACTTCTTTAGTGTTTTGCAAACCTCCTTTACCACTATTACTAGAATAGAAGATTTGGTACATAATTAACAGTTACATCGAAAAGTTGAACATTCTGTTTATAAATGTTTATAGCAAAATCAATTATCAAAGTATGTTTTTTTTATTTTTCTAATAAAATATGAATTGTAAAATTACTTACAGTACATTCGAAGCGTCCGATTCTGAAAGACATCAACGAATTCGTTAGAATATGTGTTACTACAAGAAATAATTTATCTACAGATATGGTATCAAATACTTGAATATATTTTGTTTTGGACTTATCGTTAGAAATGTATTAAAATAATTTATCAATTTCATTGTTTATCATCACATGATTTACAAGAAATGTGTTATTTCTTTGAATATCCATATGGCAAAACCATTAAAGGCAATTCTTAAGTCTTTGAACTCGGTGCATAGAATTATTCGCTGGAATCATGTTATCTTTGACATTAAAATGCAAACCTTAGAAAAGAGAATTTAAGTAAGAGGACAGTTTGTTTTTAATGCATATTTTGATTGTTAAATGACAACTTACTAGTCTTTTTATGTTTTCTTCTATACCTTAAACAGCAGCATACAGTAGCGAGAACAACAATTGATAAAACGCAAATTAAAGATATCAGTACAACTATCAATGTTGTTTGATCTCCAACTTGTTGTTGATCTCCAACTTCTGGAAACACAAAAAAGTTTTAATCAGACATTACCTCTGTAGTGAAAATCCTTTCAAACATTTTTGACTCATTCAAATAAGAATTAGTATTTTCAAGGGTCATGAATTTGTATGGAAATTACATCAATAAAATCTTTAAAGTTTGTATAGTTTGTATATGTTGTTATAACCATACCATACTGACATCTATACCCCTCGTATCCATCAGCACAAAAACATACGAATCCATTGATTTCGTTTAAACACGCACCATTGTTCTCGCATGGCTGATTCAAACATTCGTCTATATCTATATGAAAAACAAAAATATGTTCAATATTATCATTTATATCATCAGTCACTGATAATTAAACTTTCGTGATAAAGTATCAAGAAATCCCTTAGAGCCCGTCTACACCTATCCAAGTCTTGAAAGCAAGTATAATATTCTCTTGTATTGGATAGTGTAGACACCCTACTTGAGAGAGTTTTAAAGAGAAATTATGTGACATCCAAGAAGATAATTCCTTGCAAGAAAGTTAGAACACGTTCTATTTTTCTACAAGTTTTTGGCTGTCAAGACACTGATAACACCGGTTTGACACAAAACATGTGCCCGGAGGTTTGATAGTGCTGTTATTTTTATTATTTTCTGACTTTTTGTTGTTGATTCAGTGTACATGCCCTTTGAATTTCAGTAAATGATTACAATGTCTTGGTCAAAGGAACAAACCAATACGCTGATACACAGAAGAGCAAAAAAATAAATAAATAAATAAATAAAAATAATTTACATTGTAAAAAAATAAAAAAGAGCTCTTTTTCAAGTAAAGTCAAAATGGATTTAAAATGATCTTGTTCATTTAGTGAATAACTTTCCTCAAATTAAGAATTTGCATCAAAATAATTTTTTGTCACATATTTTCAATTTTAAAAAAGAATGAACGGATTTCATTAACTCCATTCTGTTTTAGCTAATTGCATCATTTTCCCGCTTTTTTTTCACATATTTTACAGAAACATGATAGTCTTGCAAAGACAAAGGTATAAATCCTGGGCTATCTTAATGAGACATTTCAGTAAAAATTGTGCCTGAAAAAATGTTGAAAGGGCCATTTATTTAGCTTATCTAAATGTGACATGTAAGAAACTTGAATAGGTGTAGACACGGCTTTAGATGAAATTGCGCGTGCAAGAAGATGCAAGAAGAACTTCACCATGAAATCTTTTATATTTAATATTTGAAATGTAATTTAAAAGAACGCTGAGCAATGAACGTAGAAAATAATCTCTTAAAATCTAAAGCATTGTTTTTTCTACATAACTGAGTTATAATAGGGGAGTATTTTATTCTGGCCACTCATTCCAATAAGAATTAGTTTTTCCAAGGGTCATGAATTTGTATGAAAATTACATCAACAAAATCTTTAAAGTTTGTATAGTTTGTATATGTTGTTATAACCATACCATACTGACATCTATATCCCTCGTATCCATCAGCACAAAAACATACGAATCCATTCATTGCGTTTAAACACGCACCATTGTTCTCGCATGGCTGATTCAAACATTCGTCTATATCTATATGAAAAACAAAAATATGTTTCCATATTATCATTTATATCATGAGTCACTGATAATTAAACTTTCGTGATAAAGTATCAAGAAATCCTTAGATGAAATTGCGCGTTCAAGAACAACTTCACCATGAAATTTTTAATATTTAATATTTGAAATGTAATTTAAAAGAACGCTGAGCAATGAACGTAGAAAATAATCTCTTAAAATCTAAAGCATTGTTTTCTCTACATAACTGAGTTATAATAGGGGAGTATTTTATTCTGGCCACTCATTCCAATAAGAATTAGTTTTTCCAAGGGTCATGGATTTGTATGAAAATTACATCAATAAAATCTTTAAAGTTTGTATAGTTTGTATATGTTGTTATAACCATACCATTCTGACATCTATATCCCTCGTATCCATCAGCACAAAAACATACGAATCCATTGATTTCGTTTACACACTCACCATTGTTCTCACATGGCTGATACAAACATTCGTCTATATCTATATATAAAAACGAACATATGTTTCAATATTATTATTTATATCAGGAGTCACTGATAATTAAACTTTCGTCATAAAGTATCAAGAACATCCTTAGATGAAATTGCGCGTGCAAGAACAACTCACTTCACCATGAAATCTTTGATATTTAATATTTGAAATGTAATTTAAAAGAACGCTGAACAATGAACGTAGAAAATAATCTTTTAAAATCTAAAACAATATTTTCTCTAATGCATAATTGAGTTATAACAGGGGAGTATTTTATTCTGGGCTCGAGTGAATTTTAATAGGATAGGATCCTAAAAGGTGGTGTAGCGCACCTAGTGTGATCCGACCTAGTAATATCCACGAGAGCCAAATACACGTTCCAGAGTATAGGACCTGGTCGTATTTAAATCTGGAAACAAAGTGATCCCTCGGAAACATTAATCACAACAAAATTACACTAAAAATTGCAGACTTGGTTTGATTGAGTCTTAAACCATTATCAACCATAACGTGATTGCGGAAACATCAGAAACGGCATAAATAAAAGTATAATACAGCTTTAGGTCGGGTCGTATTTGATATATGCATAGAATATATATATAAAAGAAGTATACAGGTATATGAAAATAAAGTACATAGAAGGGGAGCCAAAGTACACATATGTGCCAAAATGGTAAATTATATGCACCCCGAAGATAACATTTAAAAAACACTTGAATTTTTCAAGTACATGTATTACATCCAACTCTTGATGTAATTACAACTATAGTAAAATAATTATCGTTTTCTAAATGTTAACATTTTTCCCATATTTTATTTGCATTGTAAATCTGTTGTACTTTATTTATAATCTATTTGAGTCCGATTGTTTATGAAGCTATAAGTTTATAAGCTTTCCCGAATCCGTTCCTGGAAGCAGTCAGTACTGAGCATTTATTGTAAAAAGTGAAAGTTACCGAAAATAACATCTTTTAAAAATGCATAAAAGTTTTCACGTCTCACGGACGTCTGTTTTCAAAAAAAATAGGAAGATAATTTCAGTTGCTTTTCTGGAATATTTATGATAATCTCATTGGGCCTAAAAATCAAATGACACTAGAAATGTGTCATCATGCCACAGATGCCAAAAATTTCAGATGTTTAATATTTAGTTCCAATAATATTTAGTTCCAAATTCGTTTGCACAAATTATTTTTTTCATTTTAAGTTCAAAGCCCTTAAAACTATTTAATGTTAACACTACCCATTTTTTATACAAAGTTCAAGGCACTGAAACTATTCAGTATTAACCTTTTTGTAAATTACATATGATGCATATCTGTAGCCAAAATAATGGGCACATACATTTCCACAAAGGTATGAGTGCTGAAACTGAAAATTCAAATTTTTTCCAACATTCAAGAAAGATAACTTTGTCCAAAATCATTGAACCACGACCAAATTCAAACTTGAACTGCTTATTCCTAAGATGTATCTATATGTCAAATTTGAGTTGAATGTGTACAACTATTGGGGAGATAATGAACGGAAACTTAAAATTTATGACTTTTTTTTAAAGAGGGATAACTGTGTCAGCTATCATCAAACCATGTCGAAATTCAATCTTGACAAATGTTTTCTTATGACATATCCATGTTTTTAATTTGTTGCTGAATATGTACAACTGTTGGGGAGATAATGAATATGAACTAAAAATTACCTTTTTTCAAAGTTAAAGGAGCATTACTCTGCCAAAAAGCATCGAACCATGACCAAATTCGATCTTTACCTGTGCATTCCTTTGACATATCCATATGTAAAATTTGAGTTGAATATACAACACTGTTGGGGAGATAATGAACAGAAACTGAAAATTTCATATTATTTTCAAAGTGAAAGGGGCATTACTCTGCCAAAAATTATTGAACCATAACCCAATTCAAACTTGGCCGGCACATTCTTTTAACGTATCAATATGTAAAATTTGAGTTGAATGTTTAATACTGTTGGGGAGATAATGAACGGAAACTGAAAATTTCATATTGTTTTCAAAGTGACAGGGGCATAACTCTGCTAAAAACCATGGAACCATTACCAAATTCGAACTTGACCTGCGCATGCCTTTGAAATATCCAGATGTCAAAATTGAGTTGAATATGTAACACTATTGGTGAGATAATGAACAGAAACTGAAAATTCATATTATAGTGGGGCGGGAAATAAGGTCTCTGCTGTCAAAATAGTGCAAATTGTGATACAAGCATGAAACTTTCAGGAAATTATCTTTAGACCATGTAGATTTCAAAAGTGAAGTGGGCCCAAAAATATCTCTGCTCATTCAAGATGGCCGCTATTTTCAAGATGGCCGCCATATAAATTTGATGTACATAATAGATCATTCATTCCAATTTTTTGTACAGACCTGAAACTTACAACAAAGCATGCATATAGTTTCCCCTTTTCAAAAATTTAAATCTTTAAGCAATTTCTCTTGCATATTTCTTCAGAATCCAAGATGGCGTCCAATATGGCTGCCAATTTGAATGAAAACTGATATATCTCTTTTGTAGTATAATTTTTTGCACACGGTATGCGTATTTCCATATAAAATTGTTAACTATATTAGAAAAAATATCAAATTTTAGGTTAACCACATTGTTAGTCATGTTTTTAGTTTTTTGTACAAAAAAAATCTTTAAACAAATCAAAGAAAAAGTGCCATTTTTTCATTTTTCTCTAACATGGTTTTCTAGGTCTATGTACAAAATTCCAAAAGTTACATAGTTTCTTAAAGTGTATTTGATATTCAATCAACACTATGTTTTATTGTATAATTGTAACAAAAACAAACAAAAATGTGAAGGTTATATACTTATTAAAAGTGGGTGGGGTAAATCTATCAGTCAATTGTAGTACAAAATAACGTTTTTAAGAATTCTTATGCAAATATTCACTGTAAAAGTATTTTATTGTATTAAGGTATTTTTGTTTTCCTTCAGGTCTAGAGGCTGTACTAAAATATCAATAAATACAGGTACAATCATATGTATACATTCAGTTATTAAATGTATTTGCATGATATAAGTTGTTTCAATAGTCATAATATAACTTGATAATTGTACAGAAAGAAGACTGAATATTCATTAACGAACCATATGTTAGATAAAATCATGCCTGGACCTTAGTGAAATGTTGTCTATTTATGAATACAATTATTTCCTGCACAATTTAGTCTTGCTAAAAGCTTGTAACAGAATGATTCAAAGTTAAATTTACTTGCACATCATTGTAACCAAGTATAATTGAATAAGTACCGTCCATTTCTAATAACTTATGTAGACATGATATTTTCAAAAGAAACAAAAATTTAGGCGACTGATACATCATATTATCTAATAACTAGGTGTGCTAAAATAGGTATCAATAAAACCGCTTGACTCACATAACAAACATAGCTTATACTTTGGAATATAAACTAAATGTGTTCCTACTTTATTTTTCCCATAAAACAAGAGAGCATTGTTGACCCTAGATCACGCGCCTAAGACCCACTGCTGCAAAAGGTCTATAATTCTTTTATACTGAAGAATGCTAAAATCATATAAGGAGTATCTTTTTTTCGCCAGCATGATTTAAAGAATCATGTCCAATAACTAGGCTCTCAGAACTACAAGAAGACTCATATAACTATATTCCAGTAAGAGTCCATGTCAACTAAGTGATTTTGACCCTATGCCAATTGTTTATAATCTTTATATAGCATCACAATGTTATGATATACGATATTTTCTCTTCTCTGTGCAAATAGTTTCGGAGAAGAATTTTAATATATAAGTCAATGTAAACTAAGTGACAGGGAAAGCCATTTTGGACTGCAGGAACATGATTTAAAGGCCCTCACGAGGAACACAGTTTTTAAAGACTTGTGTAGGGAATCGCATTGAAGTTATTTTGTTGTTGATGTTATTAAAAAAAATCAACAAACAAACAAACTGTAATGCCTAGAGCTTAGATAGTCAAAATATAACCTTGCCAAATAAAGAAGACCTCTTTAAAAGTTACATAAAACACTTTTGTATCATTAAGTGTACATGCAATAAAAAAATCTTCTCAAAAATCAAAATGCACAGAGCACTGGTACTAAGCTGGCATGTATCACCACCTTGAGTCTACACATTTAATGAATCATGCTCATAGAGCCACCTTGGTTCACAGACTTGTATAGGAAAACACATTAAAAACATCTAGTGTTAAACTTCATTGACTTGAAATAAGATATTTGGGATGTAGACTGATATAACATGCATAAATTTGTATGATGCTACTGCAGTCTAAAATGGTTTTGCAATGGTATCACTTAATTTACAAAGACTACTGTAATAAATATGTTTTCTCTTAACCTACACTATCCGACGCATATACATTAATCATATATCATCATAATTATGTTATAATAATGATATATCATGGACAACATGGTCCAAATTTACCGAACACAAAAGGTCACTAAGTTTATATGGACTCGTATATAGATATGGTTATTAAAGTTCTCTCGTGTGAAATAAAAAATTGAAAGCAGATATTGAGCATGTTTCTTTAAAAGCAACCGGATTCAATTATGACACAAATCATGTGTGTTATGACATAATTGACACTCCCAAAATGATCTTGTTACCTTTTTTCCAACAATGATCTTAGGTGAGTGATCCAGGGTCATCATTACCCTCTTATTGAAAGAAAAAAAAAAGATATGATTACTTTAGGAAATACTAGTACACTTAGTAAACGTTTGTATCTTAACTTTTCAAAAAGTTGCATGCAGGCCAGGCCATATCATTGATATATATGTTTCACATCACATACATTTTGTTGGCTTTTAAGCCATGTTTATATTATAAATATAAAATTGTGGAGGAGTCAAAAATATGCGTTTATAGACTACCTTTATACCTTACATTCAAGTACATGTTTGCTATTTTAAGCACGTTTAGTTGATTTATTGTCTTCTTATATGTCTTTACGATTAACAATTAATATATGATATCAAATATATTGAAACAAGAATTATCATGCAACCAAATTTAATAACTGAATGTATACACATGTTTGTATGTGCATTTCTTGCTCACCCACCAAATGGCCGGAAGGAAGACAAAAATACTTTAATCTAATAAAAAGTACTTTTTAAGTTGGAACATTGGCATAAGAATTCATAGAAAAGTAAAAAGGCAAAGAAGTAGAATGAACTTAGCTATGTAGATTTTCTGTTGTTTTTTCTTTAACAATTATCATATAAAACTACCCCACCCACTTTCACAAAATATAAAACCTACAGATTTAATGCTTTTTTTACATTCTTTACAATAAACATATAATATTAATGGAATGTCAAATACAGTTTAAGATATAAAGTAACTTTTTTAACTTTGTACATTACTTTAGAAAATCAAATTTGAAAAATATGAAAAAAATGGAATTTTTTCTTGATCTTTTTTAAAGATATTTTTAGACAAAAACTTTTTAAATGTTTACTTTTATTGAGATTTACATATAATTTGATTATCTCTGATATGTTTAAACACTTTTTTTTATCATAATAAACATAATTTGTGCAACAAATTATACTATAAAAATGATATAACAGTTTTGCACAAAATCGACGGCCATATTGGACGCCATCTTGGATTTGGAAGAAGTATGAAAGAGAAATTTTGTGAGATTTAAATTTTTGAAAAGGAGAAATTATATGCATGCTTTTGATGTGAGTTAAAGGTCTGTACAAAAAATTGGAATGAATGAGCTAGAATGTACTCAAATTTATATGGCGGCCATTTTGAAAATGGCGGCCATCTTGAATGAGCAGAGATATTTTTGGGCCCACTTCACTTTTGAAATCTACATGGTCTAAAGATGATTTCCTGAAAGTTTCATGCTTGTATCACAATTTGCACTATTTTCTCAATTTCCCGTCCCACTATTATTTTCAAAGTGAAAGGGGCATTTCTCTGCCAAAAATCATTGAACCATAACCCAATTCAAACTTGGCCTGCACATTCTTTTAAAATATGATAAACAAGATCAAGAAGGAAAGGCGGCGTTCAATGAACGCAACCCCCATATGACCCAGCAATAAGAACTAGTGGCAAGGAGCCCAGGCGGACCCAAAACAAAAACAGGACAGGGCAAAGAAAGAGCACGGACAGGTTAATCATTAAATGACAAATAATTTGTAACTGATTAGGAATTCAAAGAAAAGAATAATAGGCCCACAGAGGGGAAGGGACAGGAGACCGGGGGAAGGAGGAGGGGGGGGGGGGTAATCAAAGAAATAAAAACTAGAGGTAATGGAGAAGATACTTACCGTAGACGAGAAAACAACAAGGGACACAAGCAAAAGTGTCACCAAAACAGTATGAAACAACATAGACATACATCTGAGGAACACAGAGGGGCGCCGCCTTGGAACGGTCAGCAGCATAATAATGACTGCTGGGGAGTTTAAACCGGTTAATGGTGCACCAAACCTCGCTCTTAGCCCCACCATGTTCCTATCAACGAGACAGTGTAAATAAAATTAATCCCCGCCAAGTGAAATTCTAACAGTTGTCATGGTTACAAAAGGTAACGTATCAATTAACGTATCAATATGTAAAATTTGAGTTGAATGTGTAATACTGTTGGGGAGATAATGAACGGAAACTGAAAATTTCATATTGTTTTCAAAGTGAAATGGGCACAACTCTGCCAAAAATAATGAAACCATAACCAAATTCGAACTTGACCTGCGCATTCCTTTGACATATCCAGATGTCAAGTTTGAGTTGAATGTGTAATACCGTTGGGGAGATAATGAACGGTAACTGAAAATTTCATATTATTTTCAAAGTAAAAGGGACATAACTCTGCCAAAAATTATCCAACAATGACCAAATTCAAACTTGACATGCGCATGCCTTTGACATATCCATAAGTTAAGTTTGAGTTGAATGTGTAATACCGTTGGGGAGATAATGAACGGAAACTGAAAATTTTATATTATTTTCAAAGTAAAAGTGGCATAACTCTGCCAAAAATCATCAAACCATGACCAAATTCGAACTTGACCTGTATTATCTCATGACATATCCATTTGTCAAGTTTGAGTTGAATGTGTAATACTGTTGGGGAGATAATGAACGGAAACTATAAAATTTCATATTATTTTCAAAGTAAAAGGGTCATAACTCTGCCAAAAATAACAACCGTTACTAAGATAATGAACGGAAACTGATAATGACGGAATGATAGAATGACGGAACAGGGTAACACTATATGCCTCAGCCATTATATGTCGGGGGCATAAAAATCTAACCTCATTTTATTGCAAATTAAACTAAAATGCATATAAATGTATACTGTACCTATCTCACAGTTGATACCACGCCATCTTTCAGTACAATTACAGGTGTAGGACCTGTCACCATCAACGCATATGCCATTATTCAAACAGGGATTTGATTGACATGGGTCGGTATCTTTATAAATATATATACAAATACGTATAGTTTAATTAAAAGTACGTTTGAAAAAGAGAAGAATCTTGATCTAGCCCTTTCACATTTAAGATATTATGCTCATAAGTTAATGATTGAAGAAGGAAGATAATGAAATATTGAAAGAAATTAACGATTTCATTTAAAATGAAATATAAATGTAGCGGAAAAAAATTACCATTTTTACTTCATTTTCCGTATTACATTGATCTACGAAGAGAATATTTACCAAAATAATACTGCTCTTGGCCAAATATACAAGTTTAAAATGTTAATGGATAGCTCGCAACAGAATGTTATATAGAAATTGCCTTAATTTATTCACTATACAAATCTAGCTAGATACACAACTGGAAGCTTATTCCAACTAATTTCAAACATTATATTGTATATTCTTAGCATTTATTTTATAACTATGATATAATATATGAAAAATTAATTTTCTCGTAATTAGATGTTTGTTGTTTTTGTTTATATGTGTATGTATGTTTGTGCTTTAATAAAATCTTGAAAATCTTGAAATCTTGTTTACAGCAGAATATGTACCAGATAGCCTAGACAGTATCGATCTACACTGTGTATAGACGGCGTTAAACGGGATAGAAAGTGCAAACTAATATGAAATGACAAAGTGTTTTTCTCTGACAAGACAACAATTGAGTTTCGCGAACATTTTAAATAACAAATGATATTGAATTTCCAAATATCATAGTTAATCATATGTCAAAAATTAAGTAATACACTTTTTAAAGATCCTGTAACACAAATTTTATGGTTTTAAATCATAAATATGATGCTCAAATTCAGATTTATCAATATTGTAGGTTCCAAAAAAAGCATTATTTATAAAAAATATTACCGAATTTAACATTTCATGTAAATATAGGGAGGTAATTAAAATCCTATAAAGTTTAAGTCAAATTTTCCAATATGAAATGAATGCATATATTTTAATGATAATATGTAGTATGCACAAATATTTGCAGTACATATTTTACATATTCTTTGATGTTTGAAAATTGTTTTATTAGCATAATTATATACATATTTATATGCATCCCAAAGATAATATAAAATACACACTGGAGTTTTTCAAGTATTACATCCAACTCTTGATGTAGTTACAAGAATAGGAAAATAATTATCAGTTTCTAAATTTTTACATTTTTCCATGTTTTTTTGCATTGTAAATATATTGTACTTTATTCATAATCTATTTGACTTCGATTGTTTATGAAGCTATAAGTTTATAAAAGCTTTCCCGAATTCGTTCATGGAACCAGTCAGTACTGAGCAATGATTGTAAAAAGTGCAAATTACCGTTAAAGCCATCTAGCACCGGCTTAGGCAGAATGCATGGGTCCGACAAACATTCGTCCTAATAGTATGTCTTTTGTCAATAAATTTAAAAAGGTTGTTCACTGCATAACAAATCAAGAGTGCACATTTTTTACATATGTGTTCGATTAATTGTGATACAAGTATCCCAATCATAAAAATAAACAGTGGTCATGACGTGCTGGTGATATTGATGTTGTTTTGATAGATTTTATTAACGTTGTACGTTTAAGAAACTTATTTAAATAGAAAGACCATCAATATTCAAAATTAAAGGAAATCAAATTTAAATTGAAATAATATAAATTGAAATAAAATGCATATAAATGTATACTGTACCTATTTCACAGTTGATACCACTCCATCTTTCAGTACAATTACAAGTATAGGACCTGTCACCATCAACGCATGTGCCATTATTCAAACAGGGATTTGATTGACATTGGTCCGTATCTTTGTACATGAAATCAAAAATCATTTTAGCCACATTTACAATTGAATAGAAAGATTAGTACAAACAAGTTTTACTATATTTATATAATCATGTAAACAATCAACCTAATAAATAATCAACATTTTGTAAAGCCTTAATCAAACATCTAATCAATCAATAACATTCATATTTTTACACACGGTTTATTAACACAATGCATTCATTACATTAACTTTTTCATAAATATATTATTTTGTTGCTAAATATGCACCACATGTTAAACGTATGTGACACACATGTTTTACATATGGTAGAAACATATGGTTTCTCAAGAAAAGTACCCCATATGTTTTACATATGGTGCAAACACATGTTTTTCATTTGTATACACATGAATAACATGTGTTTTTCATATGGTAGGAAACAGTGTTTCTCCAAGAAAAGGAAACTGTATGTTACATTTATGGTATAGACTTTGTTTTTCACATATGGATTCACATGAATCATGTTTTTCATTACAAATGGTAAATTGTGTTCCAGAGTTTGGTTTGCTGGAACTTGATAATTCATAAGAATTTAACAAATGTTAATTGTTCAACACTACACGTAAGTGAAAATATATATATGTATATAATTATGCTTGTAAAACAATTTTCAAACATTGTAGAATATGTAAAATATGTATTGCAAATATTTGTACATATAAAATGTAATTATTAAAATATATGCATTCATTTCTTATTGAAAAATTTGACTCAGACTTTATAGAAAATAAACTTTTTATTACCTCCCTTTATTTACATGAAATGTAAAAATCGGTATCGTTTTGGAACTTATTAAATTGATAAATCTTCATTTGAGCATCATATTTATGATATGATGGTCACTCCCTACGGGTCACTTCAATTTGGGTTCTTCATTGTTAAAATTTCACTAAATAAACACTCATATATACAAAGGAAGAAAAATTCATGAATAAAAATAAATGGCAGACTATTCTCCCCATAACCATAAGTTGCACATATATGCATGAACCAAGAATCTTTTAAGAATTTATGTACAATCATTTAGAATCTAATAGAGACTGTAAAAAGTGTAAAGCTTGCAGAATATATGATACATAGATTTATCATATGAAAAACACATGAAAGTTCACATATATTTAACATATGAAAACTTATTCATATGAAAAACATGTGATAACCATGAGTTTAACATATGTTTGTTGACACATGTTTTTCATATGGTCCTGTTTACATATGTTAATCTTACATATGAAAAACACATGTTCTTAAACACATGTTTTTCAAAACACATGAAACACAGATGTTTTACATATGGTAAACATATGGGGTACCAAACATACAGCAAACATGTGGTGCATATTTACCTGTGTAGGCTGTAGAAGAAATATTGGTAAAGAATGTCGTTTAAAGTAAATATAGATAAAAGATTGACAGAGGCAAAAATATCAGACAACAAACAAGTATTGCCACCGAATATGCTGAACTAGAGAGAGTTGCCCTTCTTGTTTTACTTAAGATAAGCATTGAAAAGCTTTTTGTTATAACTGCTAAGAATCCAATTTCTTTTTCGTATAAACTTATGATGATGACATATAATAACAATCAGTTTGTTAATAAATGGACTAACGATGTTAAATGTCTTTTACAAGACTTAGGGTTTTCTTATTTATTCGATAAGCCTCATTCTATTTTTCTTAAAGCTGTTATCCAACGTATATATGATCAATATTTACAACAATGGTTTTCTGAACTCGATACGTATAGTTTAATTAAAAGTACGTTTGAAAAAGAGAAGAATCTTGATCTAGCCCTTTCACGTTTAAGATGTTCTGCTCATAAGTTAATGATTGAAGAAGGAAGATGAAGAAATATTGAAAGAAATCAACGATTTCATTTAAAATGAAATATGAATGTACTGGAAAATGTATATCATTTTTACTTCCTTTCCCGTATAACATTGATCTACGAAGAGAACATTTACCAAAATACTACTGCTCTTGGCCAAATATACAAGTTTAAAATGTTAATGGATAGCTCGCAACAGAATGTTTTATAGAAATTGTCTTAATTTATTTACTATGCAAATCTAGCTAGATAAACAACTGGAAGCTTATTCCAACTAATTTCAAACATTATTTGTATATTCTTAGCATTTATTTTATAACCATCATATTGTATATGTAATATTGATTTTCTCGTAATTAGATGTTTGATGTATTTGTTTATATGTTTATGTATGTATGTACGCCATTATTGTTTATGGCAAAAAACATTATGTTTGTGCTTTAATAAAAACTTGAAAATCTTGAAATCTTGTTTACAGCAGAATATGTACCAGACAGCCTAGACAGTATTGATCTACACTGTGTATAGACGGCGTTATAGACGGGATAGAAAGTGCAAACTCATATGAAATGACAAAGTGTTTCTCTCTGACAAGACAACAATTTAGTTTCGGGAAAATTTCAAATACAAATGATATTGAATTTTCAAATATCATAGTAAATCATATGTCACAAATTTAGTAATACACATTTAAAGATGGTTTTAAATCATAAATATGATGATCAAATTAAGATTTTTCAATATTGTAGGTTCCAAAAGGCATTATTTATAGAAATATTACTGAATTTAAAATTTCATGTAAATAAAGGAAGGTAATTAGAAATTGATGTTCAATAAATTTTTTTTGTCAAATTTTCATATAAGAAATGAATGCATATATTTTAATGATTACATATAATATGCACAAATATTTGCAGTACATTTTTTACATATTCTTTGATGTTAGCATAATATATACACACACATTATATATATATATAATTTTACCTAATGTGGTTAACCACTTTAATCTCAACATACAGGATCTTTAAAATTACTCTACCTAATCAAACTTGTTGAGAGAACATACCTTTGCACTTAACAGTAAGTTTAGGATATCTAAATCCATCCGTTGTAAAAATACAATCCGTAAAACTATAGCAAACAAAATTCGTCCTCCAGGTATGCTTTAAATAATCCGTAACAAAAGAATCCAATATTTTGGAATCATCCCTGTATAATATATAATAATACAGATTAAAGTAAAGTGACATACAGAATAGCTAAATACTATAAATTTACACGTTTGTTCAATGTGTTTATTAGATCTGCTGATTAACAATTCATTAATGCTATATTATCTTCATGTAAATACTTACACATATCCTAGGAATTGACAAACACCAGTTTCAAATTCAGACGTATCTATATGGTCTGGCATCAAAATTGATCCCCAACGACCACCAATTTGTAGCTCTACAACGCCTTCGTTTGAATTTAGTCCATTAACTAATCGCATTGATGTGATATTAAAATCTAAGAAATAATAAAACGGTTAAATGTGATTGACGTTTACTACGGATAATTACATTTTTTCGACAACATAAACAATAAAACATATCTTAGTACTTTGACCCCCCCGCCCACAAAAACTAAAAAAGAACAAACAATTACGCTAGAATATTATAAATTTAAAATGGATAAATGTGATCAGTGTTACAAATTTTCTAATATTTATTTACATGCCGTGTTTTTAACGTATAAATTTTATTATTAGCTTTCCTATATATCATGTATATCAAAACAATTGTAACATTTGTGTGTATATTTCATTAATTTTGAGTATAAACAATCGTTTTGCTTTTGTGGATTGTTAGCTGAATGTTATTATTTGTTTGATAACAATAATAAAATTGAAAACATTTTTCATAAAGATGATATCATAGATTGTTTAAGGTTTCTTTATTTCTGAAAAAGAGCCCTTTCTAATAACCTAGCTTTAGTTCATAAAAATGTTCATAAAAATGTCCATAACTCGTTAACCATACGGTAAACTTTGTTGTCTGTATGTTTGCATACATGTGTCCATCAAGGCATATAAGAAACCGATGTTTTAAATTTTACAGTTCCTTATAGTGCCCAATAGAGGGATTTTTTACCTTAATCACAACATAATAAGCAAATATAATTGAAATACATTAGTTTAAAGAAATACATTCTGGTCATTATCAAATAAAAACGAAAATTGATAACATTACAGACCAATTTATTGATAAAAATACGTGATTTGGCTGTTGACAATAGCGGCGTTTTCACATCAAAGTAACGCTGTTATTGTGTAGAACAATGCTGCAGAAGTATAGCTGATATATGTACTGTTCGTTAGTTTCGTGGAATTTTATCGTAGAAATGTAAGAAATAGATCTAGACCGATTTTTTTTTTTTCACAAGACACTTTCGCATCGGACTCGTTAATTTTCATTCAAATATATAAATACATAAAAAGTTACATTCATTTAATAAACACCAAGAAACATACATTTCCGTGCGTCAATGTCATTCATAAGTCAAGTGAGCATCGCACTTTCTCAACGCAATCGCGGTTAATGCTTACACATTTCTCATATAATCTGATGTCTATACACCCATATGTTGACCGTCGTAATGCAACACTCAAAGGACAATGTCCGAATAGCGTCGGTGGCGCGGCGAAACTGATATCGATATCCATAGGAGCAAGAATGGGAGAATATGGCAAATATTCTAACACTTCAAATTCCAGACTTATGTCAAGTATGATAAATGCAGCGCGATGAGCGGGAGCATATCGTTGTGGAACACAGTATCGCGCTGATCAACCCCCGACTTTTGAACGTCATTTTTCTATTCCGAAAATGATGCTTTTTTGCACTAAAATTGTAGGAAAATGGAGCCCGGCAACAAGCAAGACATGAGTTACTATGGTTACGAGAATTTATAGAGCGTTTATAGAGAATGTTCTTTGGTCTTTACACAATGTATACGTATTACGTTAATACAGAATAACGGTAAATATAAAGAGAAAATATTAGAAAAAATATAGTAACTGCAAAATTCCTCAAATTTATCGAAAAGCCCCCGTATATGTTAGCTAACAAAAAATCAACAAGATCTGAGATATTATTTTTCATTACAATTATTTTATATTTTGTTTCATTATAATATTTATTTTTTTAGAATAGAAAATAGTTTTTCGCCTGACATATAAATTAAATTATAGAGTTTCCGGAATATCAATGAAAAAATAAATGAATTCAATTATTATTAGACTTACCAAAACAATAAAGCCAGGTTCCAATATCAGTTTCACTCCGAACGTACGGTACAAATCTAAAGCTTGAAGGTTTTTCGCACTGCATGATGTCTGCTTCCGTACCATTGCACGACAAATATCCCGACCAAGCATTTTTGTTGATATATGCCTCCCCTAATAAGTGGTTCCCCGAACTAAAACCTACATTTCTAATGTAAAATTCGTTTTCTCTGATTACACAGAATCTATTACAGTAAAAAGTGTTGGTTTTTACCTTCATGTGTTTACTAAATATAGAGCGCTTACGAAACATCGGTAGTTCTATTCAGGTGCCTGTTCGTGCCGTTCGGTCTTCCTCCACCAGTAAAGCTGGAAAGTCGCAATATGACCTAAATTGTGTCAATGTGACGTAAAACCCAAATCAAACAAACAAACAAACTAAATATAGAGAAATGTGGACATTTTTAAGTTTGTCTAAAATATGATAAACAAGATCAACAAGGAAAGGCGGCGCTCAATGAACGCAACCCCCATATGACCAAGCAACAAGAACCAGTGGCAAGGAGCCCAGGCGGACCCGTCTAACGTCTAAATTCAGAGTAAAATTAAGAAATAATTATTTAACATGCATCATTGCATCATTTTATACGATTCCCACTATAATAAGATATTGTTTGTATGAACGTTAAATAATGATAAAAAACAGGTTATAAACGGCAACATTCAACAGGCCGAAGATCTATTCATAAATGCTCATGAAATACTTAACTAAATGCTTCTATTTGTTTTGATTTCAGGAGTAACCATTCATGTTTAAATAAAATAACAAACAAACAAACCGAAAACCAAACGTTTCGCAAAGAAATTGTGCAGTTACGTCATTGAATCCATATCTAGGTTCCCAAGAACTAAGATATCCCCAAGAACCGTTGTAAAATATCTCTACAGTACCTTCATCGTTATGCTCGTTCCATGTAGTCAATCTAACAGCTGAATAAGATTAAAACTTTTAAGGTTTTTGTATTTAACTAATCTTACAGTAAATTTGTCAATGCTAAAAAATCTGATTTTTTCCATAGTGGACATTATGTTTGTGCTGTCATATAATCGATCAAACACTAGATTTAACAATCACCAATCCTGTTTTTTTTTAAAGAATATTTGAAATGTCTTGTGTACAATGTATATTGTAAATTGAAACATGTATATATATTCTGAGAAATAAAAATGTTTAACCGGGCAGTTTATATTTAAAAAAAAAGAAATGATGACGGCGGTAAACTATTTTACGGAGGTTAGTTTGCTGCTTGACACCGTTTTTCAAATATATATAAGTCATACACAAAAATAATACAAATAAATTTCTACCACAAAAAAATAAAACCATGTCCATTCACTTGAAAAATATGCTTTCATGTTTTCTACGTCAGCAAATATAAAAGCGTAATTAAAGAAATGTTTCAGCAACTGTCCAAAATTTTTTTTTTATGTTTTCGAATGTGTTACTCACCTTTGCATGTTATATAAACAGCTCTTGTACAATTCTCGATGACAGCATTAGACATTGTGCACTCATTTAGAGAGCTCTCGTTTCCCGTGCATGTTAGTGTATTGTTAAATAATGGTATTGAGCCGGGATCACCTTCGGTAAAAGCTACCAAACCGCTAATAACAATTAAATAATTGTTATAAGTTATATATCTATTTCCGTCTCTACTTGTTTTGTTTATTTCATTCTCTATACTGTATGTATGAAATAACAAATTCATCAAAATTATTAAAAAAAAAGAAAGATAAAAGGCAAACTTTTATAACATATTTGCAGGCTTGGTTTGACTAAGCCCGTTTAAGGACGCTAGTGTTAATTAAATGCAAGGTAACATTCATCATGCCCCTTTTTAAAAGGTTAAGCTGGCTGAACATGCAGATGATTATGCTATATCTATAGAACAGTGATAATGGATCAAGATTTTGCTGCATAAACAAATATTTTAACCTAAATGTTAATGTTTTTTAGTTTAAGAATGTAATTACTTGTCTTATTTTCATATGAATATGAAGTATTTCTTTACACTTGTTTACAAAAATAGAAGGTAGAACACTATATCTACTTACTTATATCGTAAATGCTTACACACCACGTCTCCTGCACTGCTGTCAAAACCTTGGTAACACATTGAATGTTCTGTGCCGGAAAACGCCGCTAGAAGCATGCCTGTATTTGGTGACAGTCCTCCCATCAGTCTGTAATCTATTTAGAGAAAAGTGGAAACAGCGAAGATCATCCATAACGACCAAGATGGAAACTTCGCTGCCTGGTTCATTATGTCAATTTATAGTTGGTATGCATGCTAATATACTCGCTACCGCAAGGATCCCTAAGCTCCAAATGAATAAAATTCTAAACATTAAAATACAAATTTGTGTAAATTAGAGCAGATATGTCCATACGTTCCAAAGTTAGAACATAATGCGTGTTTACTTAAAAAAAGCAAGAACATTGATTAATTAAGTGCTTCATATTTATGTTGGGATATTGAAATTCAATAATGTCAAAATTGATTTAAAGAATATTATCTCGAACACAAATATTATCTCTTGGTGATTGACCTACAAAGATCAGAATGATAACATCTCTGATTAATAAATATTCTTAACATGATATTAGAATCACAGATAAACAACGAAATTTCTCTAAGGTGTAGATACGGATTAATAGAAGTCAACAATGCATTGAAAATGATATCATCCATCTTAGATATAGATTCAGACATAAGCATTCTTGAATCATAGAACAAAGGCAGAAATTGGTTGAAATAATTAGAAACAAAAGGGGAGTCGTAGTTAAGATATTTAAGCTTCCAAAAATGTCCCCTGAGTGCAATATAATGAAGACCGGATACATCAACTAATTATAAAGATTATAAAAAGAAAAGATCATTATATCTATTCTATTATACAGATAGATAAACTCTCAAACCACCTGCTGGACCGGGTTGTTCAAAACATTGATTAAGGTAGAACATCCCTAATGGGCACTATAAGGAACTGTAAAATTGACAACATAGGACAGTTATATGCCTTAAATGTCACCCGTATGCAAAATTTAAACAAAATTTACCGTGCTGTTTATGAGTAATGAACATTTTTAAACTAAAACTTTGCCATTAGAAGGGATTTTTTTCAGAAATGAGGAAACTCTAGATAATCTATAATGTCATCATTATAAAAAAATGTTTTCCTATTGCTAATTGTTAGGAAACAAATAATGACGAAATGTTTTAATATGTATAAAATGTAACCCTACCCCACCCACTTTAAACACTAATTTGACCATTTCCTTATGTAAAAAGCCTTATTCATAAATTATCCCTAAAATTTTCCACAATGAGGGGTGTTTTCAAAGTTGCCTAAAGTTTTTTTTAAATGTATCTGTTGGTCTAAAATATAAATATGAAATACTTTTACCGTGCATTTTTTATTTTATTTAACTTTGAAAATATCTGGTATCATATTTGCCATTAAATTTGGCATTATTTAGCAAATAAATACCTACAGTAATTATATAATTAAAATGAAACGCTTTTTTCTTCCATTAGGGATCTATGAGATTCATGAAAAATGTTAAAAAAGAAACAAAAAAGAAAGAAAAAAGTTGCCCCTTGGGTTTAAACCCACGACCCTCAGTTTCAATACACTTGACAGTGATTGTAGCCTATTTGAATACTCTTCAAAGTGGAGGTAGTGCATTAGAGGTAGACAACTTAGGGGGCAGGGGACCTAAAAATGGAAAATTTTGTATTTCAGTGTGACCAGAAACACAATTCCAAATATTTCAAAATCTGTTTCACAGGCAGATAACCAGTTGCACAGCATTATTCAATGATAAATGACATACATTGAAGAAAATAATAGTTTGCATGCATTGCTCCTTCAAAAAATGACTGACGGCAATTTATATTTACCCCCACCCAGCCAAAATCACACCTAAAATATACCAATATAGGCAATCTTCATGAAGATGCAGCATACTCCAGAATCCGCCCGATTCCTTAAAAAATATCAGTAACACGCAGTGCAAGCTATGGCATTTTCAGAAATGATAAATAAAGTGTCTGTCATACGTTTAGATTTTTCACAAAATTTATCTGAAATTTCTTACTTGTTTGGCGCCAACTGTCAAAGCTTGATTTTTAACTTTTTCACCTCCATTCGGAGAGTCAGAAATACATACAAAGCTACCAAAATGCTTAGTTTCGGGTAAAAACCCAAAAATATATCTCATTTCCTACACACAAACAAGAAAGAATTACAATGACTGAGAAATATCAGAAGTTATCAGTACCTTTAAAACACCATGTCTGAGTTATTAAAAAATTTGACCGGGGCCATCATTCGAATATGTCCCCTGCCCCCTTATCCACTAACTAGCGACCAGCTGGTCAGGGTATTGCATTGTAACATAGCCAGCGATTGGCTGAAAAAAACCGTATGAGTCAATTTATATGAGGTGATTGGATGAAAGTAGGGTATTTTTAAGTAAAAAATACTAATTTAAAAATCAGCAGAAAATTTCAATGAAATCGGGGTAATCCTCTTTGAAGTCATTTTGCGAAAAATTTGGTTGGCTACCCCTATATAACAGGAACATTTTTATGTGTCAGGCATTTCATTCTGCTAGAAAAATTTGCTCTTTAGCATGAAAATTAATTTTAAGGTAGGATTAGGGACCATTTCTTATAATGTAAGTCTATGGAAATATCAATGTGAGTGTCTGACCAGCTATCCATTGGATAAAAACATAACCAGAGGATTGCGTATTTATTAACTGGTAAAATGCAACAATGAAACATGGCCGGTTAGCGATTCTTAATATAAATTGGCCGATTTATTGTTTAAGAATCAGGAAGTTTCAAAATAATTAATTTTTCATGTTTCATGCTTTCAAATTTTTGGAATTAAACAAAAGAGAGATTATATTCAAAATAAATATAAGTACTGACACTTATGTTGTAGACTTTCTTTTTCTTTTAACTTATGTTTCATAGACTGAAATCTTTATACCACACTGAAACAGTGTTTGAATTTATTTCACCCTTTGTATTATGTTTTTTACTACTAAGTATCTGTTATAACTATTTGTCATAACAATTACTTAGTAATATTAGAAAATAGAACTAAACACAAGAAACGTTTAACAGTTTAATATGATGCCTAACTTTCATGATTTATTAACAAACATCAATTTTACTATGCTCAATATAAAACTCTTTTTTTTATTTTTAAATGTAACCACAGAAACTAAATAATTTTAAATATCCAAAATATAGCACTTTAATTTTAATCCAAAAGTAGTTTCAAGAAGACCTTACACACTAAGAACCTAAAGAATTTTCTGACTTGTATGCTAAATCATCTAACCTTATATACTAATAAAAGGCGGGAAAATAAACAAGAAAAGCATATAAAGCATGCGGCGGGAAAAATAGAAATGAGTTTACAATGAAATAATACATTTTAAGGAGTTTTCTTATTACTTTAACAAAATCAGGAGCATATTCAAATGTAAAGTAGTTCAATTTAACTTTGCTATAAAAGATTATGAAATTGCAAATTATCAAATAAATCAAAACATGTATAACTTTTTAACTATAAGTTTGCGACGACTTATATGTTTCATTGTCAAAGAAAGTTATGCCTGTAGAAATGAATTTTCGGAGAAACAACAAGAAATTCAATTGAAAAAGGGTACCAAAAAGAAATGTTTCAATTTAATCATATGCATTTCATAGGAATTTTCTAGTTTAGAAACAATAAACATATTTGTAAGAAAAAACTAATGTCAAAACAGTTTTTATGAGTTTTACTTTTATAATGATGATGGCTAACCAATGGTTAAGGGCATTTTTCGATGGCCATAGACTGGTTAAAGTTAACCACTGGATAACGCATTTTATCCGTAAGATAACTTTTAAGCAACAGATTTATCCAAAAGACAAATTTTAGCCAGTGGATAATGTTTTTATCCGTTGGTTATCACTTATCAATGTTGAACAACCCGGTCCAGATAGCATACTAAACTTACTTTTTAACTCGTATGCGAGGAACGTTGCGAAATGAAAAACATCCTTTAACCAGCGTAGAGGAATATAGTGCAATTCTTTTTCATTTAAAAATTGGGGACAATCGTTCTTTCAAACTTCAATCCGAAAGCAGATACTGTTTTGCCATATAAATAATTTCATTGCACAGACAACAACACGACAAATACTAGTACGCAGACCAATTTAGTAAAATTGTATTTACTTACCTACACAATATAGCTTGCTGCCATAATCTTGAAGCGATGTACCTTCATCTTTTATAAATTGGGTACGTCTAAAGTCGTCAGTTTTGACACATTCATCAATACTTTGTTCATTTCCATTGCATTCTAATTTTTGCAACCAAAAATGACTGAACGTGTTTCCGTATTGGTAAATATTGCGGGCACCATATCCAAACATACTACATATTATAAATTTAAAAAAAAAACACACAAAAAAAAGCATTAGCCATGTAAGTATATATTTTTGTTTTTGTTTCCAGGTAGTTTCTTTTTCCTTATCATCTTAAAGAAGTGATTTTAACCAAATTGGTCTTTCTAATAAGTATTTGTCTCTACAACATTATACGTACACGATCATTTAAACAAATATTCGTCTTTTTTGTCTTTATAAATTATCTCGCTTTAATGAATTTTTCGCCGACAATATTTCTAAACCTTAAAGTTGGGAGGAAAGGGGACTTAACCACAACAAACAAATAATATTAAAGGTGGTTTTGTTAAAATTGTTATGTTTAAATTCCTAAAACATTGTCAGAAGAAAAGATAATGTGAGATTTTATAACATTTTCGGTTGATCACCTACCTACATGTTATATTCAACGTTACATGTAGAAAAACGATGTTGCCGAAAATGCCTACTCGTAAATATAACTGCTGTGTTTATATATTAAAGGAAGTTTGAATAATGTATATAATATTTACGTATTGCTTCAAATCAATAGTTGTGCAGATTACAACAACATACCTTAACTTGAATTTTCTACATAAAAGTGAAGCTGTGTCGTCAGAAAATCGAAATTCTGGGTTTCCTATTAATCCCCACGAACCATCGTAAAATATTTCTACAAAACCCTCTGGGTCTTGTGAAGTGGGTTTCGACAGTCGAAATTCATAGCCTAAATTATAAAATCAGCTTAAATAGATGTCTTTAACGATTGATATCGTTAATATTTAAGTTCAAATAATTAGATATGTAACCCGCTGATTCTTATACATTGTTGAGTACAAAATTGAATATTCATTGTTGAGTACAATATTGAATATTCATTGTTGAGTACAATATTGAAATCAATTAAACGATAACAAAGCAGTAAATTTTTTAACAGAACTTTGTTACTTTGGACTCAAAGCTGTTTGGCGTACAATATAGATTTGATGTGGCTTATCTGACTCTGGAAATGAAAAAGAAGCTGAACTATGATTGGATCTAATAATGCTTTCTACTGGAACATCACATGGTGTAAATACTGGAACATCACATGGTGTAAATACTGGAAGTTTATTGGTTACATTCTATGAGATAAAAAAAAAATACCTTCTACAGATTCAGCATGCAAAAGTAAAAATGCCACAAGAAACATCATTTTCATGATTTCCGCCATCTTATCTAGATCTGAGGAAAAGTCATCTAATCTAGATCTGAGGAAAAGGAGATTAAAAATATAATTTTAGTTCAGTATTTAAACAAGTATATATGTGAATGAAATCTTAAACAGTAAGGAAAATATTACATCATACTAATATACAATCGTCATATAGTAATATTTGCATCGATAAAGTTTAGCTTGATATGATGTTTATGAAACGTTCTCTTAAATCATTATAAAGTGTTCAAAAGAAAAAGAAATGGTATGTAGTTATAGAAAGATAACAACAACAATAGAGTTATTATTGAGTAATGTTTCCTAGTAAGAAATATACATTTAACGCGAAGCCGTGTATGTAGAACTTGCAGTTTCCTAGTCCTAATGTATGAATAAGTTTTAATTACACTTTGAGTTTGCATTTGAAAGATGATAGTCAAGCACACTCTCTTTGTGTTTGATGATTGTTTGAATTGGACCCTTTAATCGAGAGCAACAAACGTTTGTGTAACGTCATAGCTATTTAGTCTGAGAGCAGACATGCTAAGTGACTTTAGGTCCATGTTCAGATATAGTTATTGGGACATTATGCAGACATATTGAGGGCTATGGTGACAATATGCAGACCAACAGTTTGCCTTTGGCTATTGTGCCCATATGTAGACATACATTTACGGAGGGCTATTGTGTCCATAATGTAGACATACATTTACTGAGGGCTATTGTGTCCATATGTAGACATACATTTACTGAGTGCTATTGTGTCCATAATGTAGACATACATTTACTGAGTGCTATTGTCTCTATATGTAGACAAATTGAGAGCTGTTGTGCCCATATGTAGACATACATTTACTGAGGGCTATTGTGTCCATAATGTAGACATACATTTACTGAGTGCTATTGTCTCTATATGTAGACAAATTGAGAGCTGTTGTGTCCATAATGTAGACATACATTTACTGAGTGCTATTGTGTCCATAATGTAGACATACATTTACTGAAGGCTATTGTGTCCATAATGTAGATAACATTTACTGAGGGTTATTGTGTCCATATGTAGACAAAGTGAGAGATATGGTGTCCATATGTAGACATACAGAAAAAACATACTAGGTTCTGTTTGACGTGTATGCAGATATACTGAGATTTGGTCTGCAATCAAAAATACTCTTGAGAGCTGTTTGGTTTGCATGGAAACAGTTGTTGTTTTTTTATCTGTATGCAAACTTACTTTAGACTAATAACAATGATCTATCACATATATCAGACTACTTGAGAAGCCCATATTCAAATATACTGAGTGGTAACTGCTAAAAGTTGTCTTATCAAAAACTACCCTGACTATATGATAAAAAATATTGCTTATTTATACGTTTAAAATGCAAATGCTTGTATTGATATAAAACTGCCAAATTTATTAAAATGTATGAAGTGCCTAATTTATACAAAATAGATTGATATTTTGTAGGCAAAAATAAGCATAGATCATAATGCGAACGCCTATATAGCGTCAGATTCATTATATATCAAAAGAAAATGTGTTTCTTGCTCACTCAAGTGATCATTTGATGTTTAATAAAACAGATGACTTTATTGTACAAGGCAACTGTTTAATGCAAAAAAGAATATATCTTTAAAACTAATGATAACATACAAACATTTGGTACATCTGTGTAACAGTTTCATGATAACCGTTTATATATATGGCCATATAACCTGTCAACAATCTTTATAACGAATTTATAATACAGCAAACATCATTTTTTAGACAAAAAAATAAAGATTTCTTCATGAAACGACAACAGCCGTGTATATAAAACTATATAAACGTCACGACTATCCAATGAAAAGCGACGTTACAAACGTGCAGTATTATAAATAAACACTTAATTTGTTACCAAAATAACATTCGAAAAAAAGTTTAAATGATTACAACAGCGAATTAGGATTATTTTTTGTTAATATTTTACCTACCGTCAGGACACCGACTAGAACCTGACGTTAGTACGACATCAAAAAGAAACGTCTAATAGACATCGGTTTTTGGACGTCAGATTTACGTCGTATTTTGGTCGCCGATGTCGTGACCAAAATCTAACGTTAATCCGACGTTATTTTAACGTCATGTGTTTGCTGGGAATGCATCATGGCATCCTGTTTTCCTTGTGTTATGCCACTTATTTAAATTTGAACACGCTACAGGACATATAACCTATATGTTACCTTGATTTTTAGTTATTTTGATCTTACTATCAAACAATTTGATCCCCTGATTGACATAACTATGAACGTTCTGTATATAATCTTTTTTTTATTTCATGCTTTCCAGTGTTTTATTACTGCACTTTTCGTCTTGAATTGTCAAATTCAAAAGTTCACGATAATTTCAATCAAACAAAAGTCAAATCTTCAATCAAACACAAGCTACACAAACATGCGTCTTATTTTTTAAACGAAACAATTTGTTCACTTGTTAAATAATAATCCGGCAAAATAAAGCAAACATTTACAAGTTCTCAAAGAAAATCGTCAAGTCTGTTTGTTATGTTTACATGTATAGTATGACGTGAACATTGATGATGTCATTTGCAATATAAATTATGACGTCACTCATTTAGTTGGTGTTAAAACTATTCGCTGTCTAATTTATTCGTAATTGAAATCGAAATAATAAATAAATAAATATCGCATCTTGATTCAAGACTTGTAAAGGTATGAGACTACATTGTAAAATTCACATGTTGATGAAAATGAGAATATAAGCAATTGAAAAAAGTCCGTTAAAAATGGGCGTGGCTTATTTTTGATATCAATACCATATTGACGGAGTCGCAAAATCGGCACGGGTGTGTGATAAATCATGTTTAAAAACGTAACAAAGTTAGAGGAATTTAACAGAACTATATTTCAAAATTGATGATGTGACGTCATAATGTGATGACGTCAAAAAAGGAGAACGCGCGACGTTACGCGGCAAATTCAGTAAAGAATAGATAAAATCACTTAAAAAGCATGAAATAAAAAGAAAATTGATTTGTTTTACATATAAGATTGAAATATATTTCATTCATGAACACCAGAATGACTACGCCACTCGTGAAAATATTGCATCTGGTGTCTACTCAGTGAAATTATATTTCAATCTTACATGCAAAACAAACAAATATCCTCTATATAATAGCATGCAAATATATAATAAAAACAATGTAGAATTAAAATACTTATAACATATTTCGTCATATTCACTTACGATATTTAAGAACTCGCTTTAGTGAACGCTCATCAATTAACAGATATAGTGGCAATTATCCAAGATTTTATTAAACATGATTGATTTCGGATTGCTTATAAATGGATACTTTGACAAGCTACATGTTTCTTTACATCTGTGGTACAATATTCTGCCGACACTCATATAGATGGAACAGAAAACAAAAGCGCATCATATCAAAATCATCAAAAATGCTTTGTGTGTCGATGGTGAACAAAATGTTTACATGTTACGTATAGCAAGTGTGTAAGATGTGATGTCTGAAGGAAACGTCTCAAAAGTAAACCAATTAAAAGAGGTAACTAAACAAATTCCTCGCATATACAGGAAGGTTAAAAGAATCTTTACGTTCAAATTCCTGAAGCTATATCAACAATATTCTGCTCCTAAAGTTCATCTTAAAAAATGTTTGGTACAGTGTAACTGCAAAAACAACAACAACAACAACACTTAAATTCAGGGACCTTATCATAACCCATAAAAATGTCATATCTATTATATATAGCATTAGCTTCATGTTGGGTTATTCATGATTCAATGTAGACATTGGAATTATATCAAAATAGCGGCGAGAGCGCCTGACTTGACAACTAGATAACGTGACGCAATTAATAAGCAGTGATTGTATACTAAAAACACCTTAATAGCACATGGGCGGGGAATCAAAACTGTGTCGTATCCTACAAAATGTAAACAAACGCCGCCATCTTAGAAAAAAGGTATGTTTTGTTTATAATTCTTTTTGTTGAAAATGAATGAAAACCAAATATATGTATTAACACGCTCCACTATTTTCCGCTTCGTTCTGTTAATGTTGCTTGCACAACTATTTTGTATAACAAAAGTTTTAGCGAACTTGCAACTCGAAGCAGAGCAGAATTTTTATGAAATTTTGTGGATGTGACGCAGTTCATATTGCTTTATACATCCTTTTTCCCCAAACAAAAAAATACATCAACAAATTATATCAAAATTGTGAATAAATCTGAAATAAAATATGTTTTCCTGATTTGTTAATACAATGAAATTTTGTTCATGATTCATTAAATGAATCATAGATAAATTGTGCTTTTACTAGAAAGTAAAGACCTCATTTATTATAGATTAATTACAAAAGTCAGATTTATTAACCATTGATTACAAACATGAAATATATTCAATACAATTTATTGCAAATTCATTACACTTGTACTGGAATATATATGCATGTATAATTTATTCATGATTTATTGGAAATCGAACTTTTCCCGACTGCATTTAATACCATTTATTACAAATTCATTACACTTTAAAGTTCTGAGATATTCACAAGTTGTTCATAATTCATTAAAACAGAGATTTTCCAGGATTAATTCAATACAATTCATAACATATTCATTGTACTTCAGATGTTCATAATTTGCTTATAGCAGAAATTTTCATTGATGTATGTACTTTTGTTTTACTGTTCATAACAACTAAACCCCCTCTCAACGCTCTATACAAATCATTTTTTTTTAAATTTTCCTTTACTCATTACCGTACTTGTTTTTAATCAGTCACTGGAAAAAATATATGTTTTTTTTTCAACCTTTTTTTCAAGTCTCTTATTTTAAACATCAACATATTATTAATTCCATGCGTAGCGCTAGATTTAATTTTGAGTGACCAAGATCAGTTTTTGTCTTTCTTATTGTTAATACGCAACATGCTATATAATTAATCTGAAAAACATATCCATACCCACGGCTTTTTTATGATTAGACCTATCCTTATCAGTAAAAAAAAACCTGTCGAATGGATTAACGTATATGCGTAAAAAGGTAAAATGTCGTAAAAAAGAGACTTAAAGGGAAAGACAAGGTTAGAATAAAAACTTGATTTCAGAAAAAGAATACTATAAATAATAAATCTGCAATTTTTCTGCCGCCAAATAATAATATTAAACGAATGATAACAAAATTTAAATCGCTAAATCACCGATTTCTAAAAATCAGTAGGCGCGGCCATGTTTGTGTATTGCCCGTAACAAAACAGGTGCGCGTGATGTCATTTCCCCACATCTTTAGATTTATGATAAATCTAGTTGAATCGTAGCGAAATATTAATATAATTAAGTATTGACCAGACAATTTAATTTTCACAGGAGGTGTAGAGGAGATTTTTTTATGGTTCAAAATACGTAACAATATCAAAAAAAATAATAAAGAAACAAATAAAAAATCAACGTGTACCGGTCGCACCACGTACTTCAGGCCAGTGATGCCCGTTACTCCAAACAATGCTATGTTCATTAAAGTCTCATCTTAATGTAATTAAACAATATTTCACAGACTTAATAAATGCACATGTTATCATTTAACAAAGTTTCACAATCAAATAATGCAATTAAATAAACAAACGCACCAACGAATAATTGCCTGTTAATTATTGAACGGCGATAATTATCATTATTATAAAAATCCTACTAAAACGTGTTCTTAATAGTACATGTAATTAATTTTTGCAGTTTGATTCTGACTTTCAAATTAAAAGGTGTGAAAATATGTTATAATTGATGTACACATTTCAAAAATATAAGCAACTCTTTTGAAAAGTAAATTGTTAACATGTCTGTCAACGTATGATGCTGCGTGGTATTTATTTACATCGTAATCGTAGCCTAATATTAACTGCAGGCAAAACATTTTTATTGGCTGCTCAAAAATCTAATTTGCATAATTTATTCACACAATTGCTGGTTCTTACTACTTATGTCTAATACTGTGCATTATCCATTTTAATTGTTCCTAATTTGCACCAAATGTTCCTGTCACACTGTGTACTGACGATTTTTATTGCTCCTTGTATGCCTCTGTGCCGACAGACCTTTTGATCATGCACAATGTTGCCCTGATTGGTTAATCACCCTTGTCAAATATTCTAATGACGAAATAGACATCTATTTTTTTACGCTTCATCAGTGAACTGAATGACCTTAGGGGAAATTAAGTTCCACACCTGTCAAACTACAGCATTTCATAAAAAAGTAACACATTTTTTTTCAGTTACCAATAATCATTTTAAATATTAAGTAGATTTATGATTTTTTTGTTTTATTGGATTAGATTTACGGTAGTAGAAATGCGTATCTGTGTGGGAAAGGGATTGAGTAAGTAGATAACGTGGAAAAAAGCTATAGGGAACTGGATAAGTTAACCCGAGAATATGCGTAATTACAGGGGAATGGTCAACCTGTTGCTGTTGGTACCAGTTCTGACTGGGTGCCTTAATAACCTAACGGACAGTTTTTTTTCATACGATATTAGTCTGGCTGCCGATTTTCCTGCGCCATTCTCATTTTTAGCGTCAATGGCAGATCTCTGCATATTGGATTAAGTTGATATTTTACGCTGAAAAAAAGATACATATGACCGGCGATGTACCCTATTCGGACAGCTTGTCTAGCGAAAATTAAGTACAAAATAAAAGGATATATCGTCAATTTGAAGAAGTTTCTCATAGTACCCAAATGAAATTGATGGTTTATCTTTGAAAACTAAGCAGTCATTGCTTAAATCATGTGGTGGGATCATCAGCAAGCTTGAAAATCGGACAAATGATAATTAATGTCGCGGCGTCTTCAATTAATTAATTAAAGCAATTCAGTTCCATATGATGTTTTCATAAATAATATATAATGTACGCAATAAGATTAATAAGTTCTTCATCAAGATATATTTCAGTTGTACCAGCGTGTACACCTATACCGGAAGTGGGTGTTACACGTCACAATCTCGGTCTCGTCTGTCTCGCGAGAATGACAGAAAGCCAAAATGGCGGCGCCCATGAACTTATTTCTCAAGTAAAAAATAGTGTCTTAAAACACGAATTTCTCACTTATAGGGTTGATGTCAACAGAAAAACTGTCATGGTACCTCTTTTTAAATGATGAATATTTATATTAGACAGACATCAATCCATCCATTCCTATTCCTTTAATATTCTCGGACTTTACATCTGTTTTTGAACAGCATGGCTCCAAGCCGCGCGATTGAACGATAAGATCTTGCAGGGAACTGCAGCCTACCAAGCTTCCCCTATCAGCCGACAACGTAACAAGATTGATAGGAAACGAAATTTTGTGCCATTTCAGAAAAAAGATATCTTACCATACAAACAGTTTTCTTTCTTTTGGATATAACTAATGTCAGAAACAAAATAACTTACAACAGATTTTGTCATTGCAGCTGCAAAATTAGGAACTTTATACAATACTATAGTAGCTAGGAATAACATTTCCTTGCATTAATTCTATGCATAGCAAAAAGGCGGTTATTTTGGAAGGTGAAAACTTGTGGAGTTACACAAAAATATGGATACAAAACAATCGAGGCATCTAGACTACTGATAGACGGTAAGTTCAGAATATTCTTTTTGTTCTACACAGCGTTTTAACCTTCTATATAGATCTATATCATATGTTAGGTGACAAAGAAATAAAATTTACTGGAGGTGCAGATTAGGATAACGATTGATTCGCCCCATAACGACTCGCCCCATTTTAGTGACGATTCGTCCCACGCCCTAATGGCATCACGTCATTATTCATTTGATTTGGATTGAAAAATATTTATGATACAAGATACAAGTTTTATAATATGCACGCATGTACATGAATTTTTTATGAGGAAATCTATGTACAGCCCATTTTAAAAAACATAAATCTGCATTGTTTCACACTGAGCTCATCTGCACATTTGAATGCGATGAAACGAGATGTTCTTTTTTTATTTAAAGTAGCTTCAGAAGACTATTTTTCTTTTACTTAGTTATCTCGCAGAAAACTGAAAATAGCAGCAAAGAAAGGACAGAACGTAAAAATCAGCATCTTTGATGAGATGATAAAAAGCAGATGAACGGGAGATAATAAAATGCAGATGGACGGCTTCTTTGATCCTGAAGAGTTGGCTATTAGTTATGGGACGTTCCAAGGAAATTACATTTATCAGTCTTTGAAGCGTAAGTATAGGGCTACATGCATATATATTAATCATTTTTAATTTTTAAATATTAAGTAAATGATAAATAATAATACTTCTCATTCTGAATTTTGTCTATGTACATTTAGTAATTCAATGTCATAGCCTTTCAATTTCGTTTTAAATTCAATTGAAGCACATTGTAAAAACTGTGGGCTTGCTACAAAATATTTGTTCATTCCTCTGTTGAAAATAAAATCGAACATTCACCCGTTTGTTTTATGAACAATTATTTATCTGTCATCAGACTGTGTGAAATATACTGCTGGTTTTTTTTTCAAAAGAACATGCACAGTCCAAAGTGTTTGAGTCCTTTAGTGTATTTGATTACAATGGCTGAGTTGAAATTTGTATTCAGATTGTATTGCAAATAGAACAAAAATATATTGTTCTTTTTTGCAGAGTGATATGTCAGAAGTCTAAGTTAAAATTTTGATTCTTTATTTATAAATATGTCACTCTTTATGAGAATTTTATTTTCTATTTCAGAGCATGACATTCATTGCCTCAGTATAGACATTCAAATATTTAATGATTATAGGAATAAAAGTGTATAGGTCCAGACAGACACTGAAAAGGAAGGCAAAGATGATTTCAGACTGACATAAAGCCCTAGTTTCTAAAACTAAGAATATATTCCTAACACTAGCACGAATATTTCCAGAATTATTCCCCTTTTGGCTCATATTTGTTTCGAAAAAATTGGATTTTTTTAATTTTAGAAGGATTCATTCCAAACTTAAATTTTAAGTTTCATATCAACTCCCATATCATTATAATATGACAAACTCGTAACATATTTGTTTTTATATCTTTTAAAATTTGCCCTGCTCCAGAAGGTCATGATCGTAGCTAAATAATGAAATTCGAAATGTAGAGATATTTATAAAATGATATGAGGTCATTACCTGTTTTATTTGCAGGGATATATTTATGTAATGATCTATGCACATTATGATTTAGAGTTTTCAATGTTATGATGTGGTGGCATAGCATTTTTTCTTGTTGTTTGTTCTTTATTTATTTAGTCAGCTTTTGTTTGTAAAAAAATAAAAAAAAAACAAATAAAATTTATCAAGATATATTATTATTATTATCATCTTATTTTTCTCCGGAATTGACACAAAATCCATTAGATGAATATTCGCAATCAAGTCTGATTTGTTAATGATTCGTTAATACAATGAAGTTCGGTTTATGGAAGAGGAAAGAATACAATTTATTAGTGATTCATTAACAATTTATTTGCAATTCATTAATGAATCAATTGGTTAGCGAACCTAATTTATTGCCAATTGATTCGCCTGATTTGTTGACAAATCATTGACTAAGTCAAGAAAATGACCCAATTCATTACCCATTTGTTAACCTGATTTATTAACAATTTATAATAAGTTTGTAAATGGACCCAATTCATTACCAGTTCACTGATTTATTTACAATTTATTTATAATGCATTGGCTTATTTGGCTAGTTTTGACTGTCAGGTTAAGCAATGGGTATAGATGTAGAAGTATACCGTGCCAGAATAGGGATGTTCTTAACCAAGCTTAGGCATAGTCATTAGAGAACTTGCTATGTATTTGTATTTTGCTACAAAAGAAAGAATACATTTTCTTAATTCAGACTAGAATATTATTATATTGACTTACAAACATAAAATATTTCTGAAATAATTGTGTGTATAACTGTTCTATTTTCTTGACAATATATAAATCATGTTATTGCCTCACATGACTGTTTTGAATTTGAATTTGCATGTCATTTCCATCTATAATAAATTGTGAATAAATGGTAAATTTGTTTATCATTTATGATACTGATTCATTCCTATCTTTTTTTGTTTGGGTCCTTGAAATTATATATAGATTTTTTTCACAGTTTACCATAAACTTCAAAATATAAGTTTGCATAATTTACTAATATTTTATTAAAAAGAGATGTTTATTTTCCCCCAGAAAATATTAATTTATACGAAATGATACGACGCAGTTGAAAATAAAAAATGACACGACGTAGTTGTATTTTCGCTGCCGGCAGCATATTGGTTCAGCTATTTAATTATGCATTAAGAATGATAGTAACGCCTATTGCGATTTCTTTATCATTATGAATGCGCACATTTTACCTTGTATACAATTTTAGTCGAGAGCAAAGGTCAAAACAAAAAATTGCAGAAAATGACATCAAAGAGTATTACCACCTGTTTACACTTTAAACTTCTCTGGCACACCACTTAATGTGACTTTATGAACGAAATATCAAAGTTAAACTGATCTTAGAGAGTAAGGAAATATTTCATTTCAACAAGAAATTTAAATGTTATTCTCTTTATAATTGAATAAAATATGTGTTACCTTAAAACTTCATGCCAGTAGTTTATAAAAAAACTACTGATTTGTACAGCTAGGTTAACAAATTATGTTAAAAAAAATCAGACAGGTGTGTCCAACCGAGGCCAGGATGTTTACAAATCACTTGCACTGAACTGCTGTGAATTTGAAAACCCCCCAGGGACTTTTGATTCTTGAGTGTGGAAAACCTATCTAGCTAGTTTTAAATTGTTTAAATCAGACAGGTGTGTCCAACCGAGGCCAGGATTTTTACAAATCACTTGCACTGAACTGCTGTGAATTTGAAAACCCCCCAGGGACTTTTGATTCTTGAGTGTGGAAAACCTATCTAGCTAGTTTTAAATTGTTTAAATCAGACAGGTGTGTCCAACCGAGGCCAGGATGTTTACAAATCACTTGCACTGAACTGCTGTGAATTTGAAAACCCCCAGGGACTTTTGATTCTTGAGTGTGGAAAACCTATCTAGCTAGTTTTAAATTGTCGATGGTTCTCTGCAGGCGCAACTTTTGCCTGAAATAATACACAAAGGCGCACCTGAGGTCCTTATCCCAAGTAAAGCTAAAGTGTAGAGAATACCACAAAAAAAGCATTAATTACCTAGAACATTCAGACCACAGTTTACTAATAGCGTAGCTTTCCAAAATGAATTTTGTGAATCAAGTTCATAGACTTCTATATTATTTTTGCAAAAAATATGGATAATATTCAACATACAGGAAAAAATAGGATATTAGTTCAGATATTATGATAAATAAAGTAACATGTTTAACTGTTTGTATGTTTGTTTGTTTCATTTTACGACTTTTTCCAACAGTATTTCAGTCATATAGACCCTTTCATTTAAGCGATAGCAGTCAGGGAAGAGTTTCTTCCCTTGCCGGATGTGACGTAAATTGGGGATAAAACTAGGCAGGTCGCATAGAATGTTAGCTTATTGAAAGTTAAATGCGTAAATACTGATCGTTCAATTATGAATATAACGTAATAATTTATGCATACATAATTTCAATAGCAAGACAATAGAAAAAAATACAAAAACAAAGATAGAGATAAATTCTCGCTACGGAGTGAAACAGCGAAATTTCAAAGTGAATATATTTATTAGATCTAGATTTTCTAGATTCTAGGTTTTCTAATTCTTGAATAAAAAGCTAATAAGTAAATCAAATTTTTTATATTTTGTAAACACCCATACACACTGAAACTGCCTATTATAAAATTTAAATGGCCATTTTTGTGTTATTTTCTGTCATTTACAAACTTCTGGCGTATTTGTGACAAACATGAAAATAAGATTGCCAATGTCTTTTATGATGGTTTTTCAAGCTTTAACAGAACAATAACAGAATGCACTCTGTGACAATACTTACTGATTCTTTTTCATTATGCCGTATAAAAATATTTCAAAGAACCAGTGAAGGATATAATTTTATAAATATTCCGGAAAGAACGAAAACCATGTGGCATTGACTTTTATTATTTTAGATTCGAAACAGACGATAATAAGATAATTTTCATATTAAAAATCTATTCTTATGATTATAAAAATAAAGACCTTTTCCCAGTAACTTATTTCATAGATAAATAGATGTGTATATATAAGCGTCACTGGTAGTAACATATTAATTAACAGGGTGCATTTTTTAGAGTTATAACATTACATCAGATAACGTCACTTTTGTTAGTTGTCCAAATATTTATTGTCCGAATTTTGTTATGGATCATTCTAGGGACTTTATTGGTCATGCCTAACTGATTTGATACTCGATCCAGAGTCCTACAAACTGGCACAGACAAAAATACTGAAAATTATAATTCAGTTTATCACGAATTTCTGTGAACGTGTTTCACAACTTGTTTTTTTTTTGTGTGTGATTTTTTTAAATATTTGATAAGCAGAGTATGAATTGAAAAGTTGAAAATGTTACTTTACCAGCTTAAATTGGTGTGATATACGATTTTTTGAGAGTGCATTTTTTGCCGACACAAATAGTATACAGTCATGTACATTCAAAATAACTTTTACTTTTTATGCCGTTACATTTTTTTTTGAAATAACGTATATTTATATTGTTGTTTTTCATTGTCTTAGTAATGCTTAAATCAAAATGATTTTTGATAAACCATTATCTTGCAATTAAATATTACGCAGCCGTTTTGCGAAGCTACAGAACCTTTACATTTTTGAAACTCAAAATATCTTTTTGGTATTGTATATTAGCAGAGACATAGATATATTATCTATATCTCTAGTATAAGCAAGTTAGTACAATTTAACTGCCTGATAAAATTTTCATTATTAAGAATCTAACGAAAATTGTAATCATGATCAGTTACCCAGGAATATGATCTACTATTAAAACAAATCGTTAACCTTTTTATAGCAAACATTTTTATTCATTTCACCATTCTTTTTATGTAATATCTTATTCAATTACACAAAATTAGGCAATTTCAATCTGCCAATCTTACAAGAGAAAGGATTAAGATCTTTATATCCCTCTATTATTGTACTTATTAATCGTATCGTCATTGTCCATCGTATCCCCCGAAGACGTCATCCAAGGGCGACAAATTGATGAAAGGGTCTATAGGCGGGTAGTTTCCTAACAATCGTTCCTGGAGAACTACACCAGTACTAAACGTTCAAATTAAATGATATATTTGACATGACACAATGCATTCTAAATAATCAAAAGCATCAGAACATTGCTATAAACCGCTAATTATCTGATGTTTTTTTTTATTTAGTGCAAGTGTTTATTCGGTAAAATAGACATATATTGCCAAAATTATCTCTGTTGAAAAGACTGCCAAAAATACAACTGCGTCGGATCAGATTTTATTTTCAACTGCGTGTATCATTTCGTACAAATTAATATATTTTTTGGAAAATAAACATCTCTTTTTTAATGAAATTTTAGTAAATGATGCAAAATTTTATTTTTATATTTTATTATATAGAGTTTTTCAGGCAAAAAATAAGTATGAAAAATAACAAAGGTCAATAACTCAAAAATTATGATGGGTAGAGTTATTATTCTTCTGCACTGCACACCTCCTGAATGAGATCTATCCACCTATGAAGTTTCATGTTGATATCTCAAAGGCTTTTAGGTAATGCTAAATAATTAAGTATGAAAAATAACAAGGGCAATACTTGAAAAATAATGCAGGGTATGTTATCATTCTTGTGTGCTGCACTCCTACCCAATGAAATGTATCCACCTATGAAGTTTCAAGTTGAAACACTTTTTGAGATAAGCTCCGGACAAAAAGTATGAAAAATAACAAAGGACAATAACTAAAAAGATATGCAGGGTAGAGTTATCATTCTTGCTCACAGCATTCCTCCTTAATAAGATCTATCAACATATGAAGTTTCATGTTGACATCTCTCAGATTTTTAAGTTATGCTCCACTCAGGTGTAAAGATAAATATGAAAAATAACAAAGAGCTATAGCTTAAAAATTATGATGGGAAGAGTTATTATTCTTGTGCACTGCACACCTCCTGAGTGAGATCTATGCACTTATGAAGTTTCATAATGATATCTAATAGGCTTTTTGAGTTATGCTTTGGACAATTATTATGTTTGAAAAAAGGGCAATAACTGAAAAATTATGCACGGTAGTGTTATTATTCTTATGCAATGCACTCCTCCTGAATATCATCTATCCACCTTACAAATTTCAAATTGATACCTCAAATACTTTTTGAGATATGCTCCGGACAAAAATGTGGGACGGATGGACGGACGGAAGAGGACAGACGGACTGAGACTATTTCTTATTATTGATATGCATTAGTCTTTGTTAATTTCTAACATTTCCCCGATATATCTACCTTTAATAAAAAATCTATTTGCTCCGGACAAATAATAATAATTGGTTTTTATTTTATTTGCAATGGCTTTTGACGCTATTGTGTAGTCTACATTAATTAAACAAAACGGACTCGAAATTATATATGAAAGAGTGTCTTTGTCTACCTTTGGTTGTAAAGTAATTATACTTTGTTTTTGAAATTCCGTAAGATTTCTGTTATCATCAGAGTAGTTAAGAGACTTGATTTGTTTCAAATAAAATATGGTTAATACCAACAAGGAAAAGTGGCGTTTATTGAACGTAACCCAAACACGACCTAGCAACATAACCAGCGGCCAAGAGCACAGGAGGACCCCAAACCTAAACAAGTCATGGCACAAACCAGGTCACGGGCAGGGTTATCTTTACATAAAAGGAAATAATAGTAACCGACAAAGAAATCAAAAGCAATTGATTAATTAATAGGCCCACAAAGTAAAAGCGCACAGGGAAAGGGGATTTAAAGTACGGGAAAAAAAGGTGCAAAAACTAGGGGCAAAAGGGAAGATACTTACCGTAGACGAGGAAACAACAGCGGATACAAACAATGGTGTCACTGAAACAGTATGAAACAACAAAGACATACTTCTGAGGAACACAGAGGGGCGCCACCGTGGAACAGTCAGCTGCGTAAGTACTGCCGGGCAGTTTAAACCGGTTATTTATATAATCTTTAAATTGGCTTATTAGTTTTTTTCTGCCTTTATCTTTACAAGGTTGCAAAACAGTTTGTGTTTTTCTCTGACTTTCCATCCCTTAGCCTATCCAGCTAGCTTACGGAACGTCGGTGGTTCTACTCAGGTGCCCGTTCGTGCCTGAAATAATGCACAGAAGGGCACCTGAGGTCTTTCTCCACCAGTAAAGCTGGAACGTCGCGATATGAACTATACTGTGTCGATGTGACGTAAAACCCAAAACAAACAAAAAACAAACATCCCTTAGCAAGATACCTTTAATTCTTTTGTCAATAATATTATAAAGTTTTGCCTTCTCAGATTTAAGATTTTCCATTAAAATATTGTTATTCGTTTTTAACTCAATTTCTTTTACCAGATCCCTAATTTTAGAGTTGATTTCATGCTCATTTTTAAGATCGTTTTTCTTTCGATTTCTAGTTAATTCATTTTATTTTACCCACAATCATTTCTTGATATTCTACAAACTACAAGACATATTAATAAAAATATCGACTCCTAAGCTGTAAGTACTATTTCCGCTTAAGTAAGATTTTCCGTTCCGCTTGGAATCAGTGTTTGAATTATAAAGAATTTCTGCAATAACGGTATTGCAAATTTATGTTAGTAAAGACAACCAGGGTCTGTCAAACAGAAGACCCTGAGCCAACACTTTTACAGCTAATCCTTTAATATACATATTTGAATTGTGAGCATATTATATTGACTGTAGATTCATTCGTAAGTTTGTGTTTACAAACTAGAGTCTGTATTTTCATTTTTGCATGAATTTATAAATTAACATTTTATATGTCATGCTTAGTTGTATAAACGGCGCATAGAAATACATTAATAGACATATTATATTGAAATAACGAATACTGCTTTTCTCCTACCTAAAACAATTTACTGATTTTTTATGTTTTTTTTTTAATGTAACTTCCATTACTTCGCCAAACGGCGGCGACGTTTGCGTGACCGAAGACGTTTTAGCGCCAAAAAGTGGTTATTTTTAACTAAATTTAATTTTAAGAATGTCAAAAATTCTTACAGTGCCCTCCATGAAACTTCATCAGTTAACAATAGCACTAAAGCAAAGTTTTTCTTAAATAAATATAGATTCAATTATCAAATTTTCCGAAAAAATAAATCCATTAGAGTAGAGTAGAAAATAAAATAAATCTAAATCGCTAAAATGTTATAGATAAAAAAATATCAAAAACAAATTAAATTTTTAATACGGAAAAAGGCATTTGTGTACAAACTCATTCCTACCTTTACAGTTCGCCTAAGTCTGTCTGCCAATGAAATCGCACTTTTTGTTTAAATTTTGCTAAAGTGTTTTCCATACAGTGCTGTAACTCAACTGCATGTATTAAATTTATACGTTAAATGAGCCGATTTGATGGACTCCGCCTATTTACATAATGCGCATGCGTGCTCATTATTTGTTACGCTTCTCGTGTTTTTATACATTAAACACGTGCTTAAAGTAGCTGTTTTATGGCTATTATTATGGAAAAGGTGTTTTGTTTAAACTTTGGGATTTTAACGTTCTTCTATGGAGAAATGACAGGGAATTTGGTCAGAAGGATTTAAAAACATTACCTGTCATCTTTTAATATACATGCATATACAATGAATCCACAGAAACATGTTTAAATCAAGAACTTAAAAAACAAAATCCATACAAAAACTGATCACAAATCTTTCACAATAAATGGCAGTGTTTCTGACATTAGTATTGTCAACATGATAAAAAATACATGCATTATTATAATCACCTGCAGCAAAAAAAAGAGAGTTAACATTATCAATATTGTAGCCATATCATATTTGAATAAATATATATTTATAATAAAATTTAAAATCAGTTCAGAAAAAATAGTCGATGTTCCTATATCAATTTATTTAACAGTTGTTTATTTTGCATACACTTTCCATAGCGACATAAACACTTTCAGAACTAGCAGACGACAGGTCTGACATATGGTAGGTTTAACAGTTAATTAAAATACTTTGAAGTCCAAAGATGTGTTGAATTTTATACTGTGACGAAGCTAAGATCCAAAGCTTTCTATTGGTGTAATCAATCGGACATTTAATCACAACAAACTAGCGGTTTAAAAACAGCTTATTTTGTATTGTTTTAGCATAAGCGATATCGATTTTACTCGAAGATAAGGGAAGCAACTCGTATTTTTTCACTCGATATACCTCGGTTATCTACGTAGATCATATTGAAAGTGTTTATGGGTGTATTATATAACTACTTTATAATGTACATTTGAGGTTGCAACACAATTTTTGGTTTTGTCTTAACTTTATTCAACTTTCTCCATAAAAGTATATAGTAATTTCCTTGATTTTATGACAAAACTTCTGGCATTAAAAGGGTCAAATGTTATGCGCTACTTAAATGTAATATGTAGTTATGTGGCAGAGTGGGGTCATTTTTAGATCACTAGGGAGCTAGCACTACAACATACTCTCTTGCATAGTTCACCAAAGTTTGTCTGCCAATGAAATCGCTCTATTTTGTTTAAATGCCGAAATATTTTCCATACAGTGCTGTAACTCACTCAACTGTATGTATAAAATTTATACGTTAAATAAGCTGATTTAATGGACTCTGCCTATCACATAATGCACTCAATTTGAATAGGCGGGGCTAACTGTAAGTCGGTTGTACTGTTATAGGTTATATACAGAGTTTTAAGAAACTAATTTTCGTCGCTTCACTTCGTTCGCTCGAAAATTAATTTCTTAAAACTCTGTATATAACCTATAACCTATACTTAAAGTTTCCAGTCGCTCTACAGCTCTAATAACTATGCCTTCAGAAGATAAAAGACGATTTAGCGTTTTAACCAGGAAGATAAATAACGTATTTCAACAGGTTCTTGTTATAATATTTTAAAATGTTCAAAACATGCAACGCAATTGTTTCATCCGGGTTATGTCTAATACTACGTGATGGTAAAGGACAATATCTGCATCCTTGATCCGAGACGCAAGTGATATGGGATCGTATTACACATATACTTAACTTATATATAATATGTATTTATATAATATAAACCTAATATAATGTTTGGTTTGGGACAATCTTTTGTAATTTTTTTGAATCATGTTAATTTTAAGTGTGTCACGTTGTATTTTCAAAAAAGAAAAACTGAGACAAAAAGTATGAACGAGGAGGACATCGGCTGGTGGAGCGGACTCGAAACTGCGACCTTTATATTACAGGGCTAACTTCTTATAGGCTCCCTAAAAATTTCGATTCTGAAAAACACGAACAAATTCGTGAAATAAAACATGAACTATTGCAACAAATAATTTTCCTTTGCATATTTAGTTTGAAATATTTGACTGCAATTTGCTTTTGAACTAAGGAATATGCATACAATTTTATCAATTACGTAGATTCTTTGACCACCTCTATCAAAAGAAATCCATGTGAGCCATGATAGTACGACAATGCGACAGTATGAAGACATGATAGTACGACAATACGACAATATAAAGACATGACAGTACGACAATGCAACAGTGTGAAGACATGTTAGTACGACAATGCGACAGTATGAAGACATGATAGTACGACATTGCAACAGTATGAAGCCATGATAGTACAAAAATGCGATATTTAAAAGACATGATAGCAATGTAACAATATGAAGACACGATAGTACAACAATGCAATAATATAAAAACAAATTAGTAGTACGACAATGCAACAGTGTGAAGACATGATAGTACGACAATTCGATGGTATAAAGATATGATAGTACGACAATACGTCAGTATGAAGACATGATTGTACGACAATGCGACAGTATGAAGAAATGATAGTACGACAATGCAACAGTATGAAGACATGATAGTACGACAATGCGACAGTATGAAGACATGATAGTACGACAATGCGACAGTATGAAGACATGATAGTACGACAATGCAACAGTATGAAGACATGATAGTACGACAATGCAACAGTATGAAGACATGATAGTACGACAATGCGACAGTATGAAGACATGATAGTACGACAATGCGACAGTATAAAGACATGATAGTACGACAATGCGACAGTATGAAGACATGATAGTACGACAATGCGACAGTATGAAGACATGATAGTACGACAATGCGACAGTATGAAGACATGATAGTACGACAATGCAACAGTATGAAGACATGATAGTACGACAATGCGACAGTATGAAGACATGATAGTACGACAATGCGACAGTATGAAGACATGATAGTACGACAATGCGACAGTATGAAGACATGATAGTACGACAATGCGACAGTATGAAGACATGATAGTACGACAATGCGACAGTATGAAGACATGATAGTACGACAATGCGACGGTTTTAAGACATGTTAGTACGACAATGCAACAATAATATAAAAACATGATAGTTCGACAATGTGTTGGTATAGGACATGATAGTACGACAATGCGACTGTGTCAAGACATGGTAGTACGACAATGCGACAGTGTGAAGACATGATAGTACGACAATGCGACAGTAATAAGACATGATAGTATGACGATGCAATAGTATAAATATATGATAGTGCGACAAAGCGACAGTAATAAGACATGATAGTACGACAATGCGACAGTGTGAAGACATGGTAGTACGACAATCCGACAGTGTGAAGACATGATAGTACGACTATCCGACAGTATGAATACATGATAGTACGACAGTATAAAGACATGAAAGTACGACAGTGCGACAGTATAAAGAAATGATAGTACGAAAATGCAACAGTATAAAGACATGATAACACGACAATGCAACAATATGTAGAAATGATAGTGCGACAATGTGACAGTATAAAGATACGACAGTCTGATAGTGTGAAGACATGAAAATACGACAATGCAACAATATGAAGACATGAAAATACGACAATGTGACAGTATGAAGACATGATAGTACGACAATGTGACACTATGAAGACATGATAATACGACAATGCAACAGTATGAAGACATGATAGAACGACAATGCGATAGTATGAAGCCATGATAGTATGACAATGCGACATTATGAAAACATGATAATACGACAATGCGACAGTATGAAGACATGATTGTACGACAATGCGATAGTATGAAGACATGATAGTACGACAATGCGACGGTTTTAAGACATGTTAGTACGACAATGCAACAATAATATAAAAACATGATAGTTCGACAATGTGTTGGTATAGGACATGCTAGTAAGACAATGCGACTGTGTCAAGACATGGTAGTACGACAATGCGACAGTGTGAAGACATGATAGTACGACAATGCGACAGTAATAAGAGATGATAGTATGACGATGCAATAGTATGAAAATATATGATAGTGCGACAAAGCGACAGTATGAAGACATGATAGTACGACAATGCGACAATTTTGCATTATGTCTAAACTTATTTAAATCTTGATGCATTTTTTGGTAACGTACTTATAATGTAAATTGTTATGTTATTTCATCAGTTTTCTTATTCATGCTTACTTAATGTCTGGATAATTTATATCGGTAGGATATTTGCTTATATTTCCATCACGAAACTTCTACGCTGGCAGAATTTCTTCGGATTGCGTGATGAGACCACTAAAGCACTTTTAACATACTAGTACTTTAAATATAACATCCCAAAAGTCCAGAGCAATGTCGTTCAGATTTTGTTTTCCTATGTCTTATCCGACTTTTATGATATAATCAACATAACTGGAATAAGATGTAAGTGTATTTTCAGGCTTTTTGACCTCAGCGGAGTTCCTTTAAAATGCACTAAAAGCAAACGTTTATTTTTCCCCTCTTTTAGTGTATATTTCTAAATTTCCCTGTGCATAGTTTGCTGTTTTAAATGCCCCAGCTTATCTTTTTGAGAAATTCAAATTTTGAATTTTCAGGCTTTTTGACCTCAGTGGAGTTCCTTAAAATGCACCAGAAGCAAACGTTTATTTTTTCCCATCTTTTAGTTTTTTTACTGTCACAGGTTGACAACTATGGAGAAGACATACAACTGCATACAGAACAACCCAGCAACTCAATATAATATTTATAGTCTTATTTACAAGGAAATGAAATGCAGGATTTCTTATAGTTATAATATAAACTACGAGCAAAATTATACAAGATATATTAAGGTTAAAAAATTTAAAATCAGTTCTAATATATGAAACGTTCGTTTGATTAACGTTTCACTTCCATTCAAAAATCAAGGCTAATGATTATCCCATCGCAGGTAATTGTTGCTAGTCAACAGTTCAATACTCATCCAGAACCCAAGGGTGTAGAAACGCGGTTGGCCCTTTCACGACTACATTCCGTCAGTAAAATTATAGCCGTTTCCAATAAATGACACACATGAACATTTTATGCTGAAGCAACTTGCTTTAAGTATAAAGCTTAGATATAAAACACCATATGGAAAACCATGATGGATAAAAAATCAGCATGCTTCATAAATATAAGTATTTAATATTAGACCTCGTTATCATACTACGGTGATATTTTGTAAACACAGACACATTACAAGTACAAATGTTGCTGCAATGCAGTAATTGAGAAGCTCCGCGCAAAAAAATGCGCTCATTACAGATACCTTACCAAATTATTCCTACGCACAGGTCATGTTATATTCAGATTAAGTACTATTGTAGATTTTTTCCGAATGTTTTGTAAACCTTTTTTTGCATAATTATAGAAATCTACTTAATTTATGCACTGTCCATAATTAAAAAGAGGGGCCAGATATTTAATTTGAAATAATGCTTACACTGATGCCTACCTTCTAAGGAAAGTAATTCCATTGAATACAAATGATATGTGACATGACTGTACTGTGTTCTGTTTGTGTCACTACTGTAGTCAGTAACATAAGATGATAATAATATCATAGTCTGTTTTTTATTATTATAATTGTAACAAATATACACATAGTAACAAAAGGGACTAATATTATAATATAGTAATATTACATGCATTTTTATCATGTCAAATTAAAAAAAAATGGTTTCTTTCAATACTGGTAGAAGATTGTTGCCTGAATTTTAGGCAGGTGTGAGGAAATTCACTAACATCATGTTCGTGCGAGTCAAAGATATAAAAGCTACTTGACATTGGTGATATATAAAAAGCTATTGTTAATTGGTTTATTTGGAGATCAATATATTTTTTTGCCGAATTGCTTTAAAACCATTCATAAAAGAAAAACAATACACCTCATGTTTAAACTGCAGATCAAAGTTTCTGTTGTTACCAATGATGCGATCTATCTATCTATAGTCTATGCTAAATGAGGGTCCATCCACCCGTGCGGGCACAAAATGCAGCTTTCGCTGTCGAGTACGGACCCCGGACAATGTCACCAAGCATAAATTGTAGATAATTTACGTCCGGGCATTACCATTGATGCCAATGAAATGTAGTTTTATATACTAAAGTTATAATTATTTCAAAACAACCAATATATCAACATGTTATTACCGGTATTAAACATTTAGTTTCATAAATATAAGTTAAGAATAATTATCAAAAGCAAAATTAATAAAGTCTTATGGCTGAAACCTTCTTTATATTAACAAATTTAATCACTTATAGTATACCTGATATGCTGTGTGTAAATGTAATTCAAAATGTAACAAATTATAATTTCATGTACTACTAAAAAAGGGAAATAACAAATTTATAACCTAAGTGTAAACAATCAGAACATTTATATCTATTTATAGCTTTCGAATTCATGTACAGCAGAACTGCTTTCCGGTTCTCATTCATTAATTTGATATGCTGCGAATCACCGAAGGGGGAACCAATATAAAAATCGTAAGGAGTTATTGAATCCGAATTTATTTTTAGCTGTAAATCGAAGGGATAATTGATAAAATCTGGGCCCATGAGCAAAAAAAAGTAAACACAAATAGCAATAAAAATGCTTCTTTAGAGACATCAATTGAATACGTCGCTACGTTTGTTTTCGTACATAGTAAGTCAACACTTAATTTATAACAGTCATAACAAAATATTTAATTAACTCAGAAAACTGAATTATCAATTCAAAATTCAATAATTATATGCCATAGCCAAGCAAAGCTACGTCGAATTCCTCCACACGTTACAGTTTGTAAATTTGTATACATTAAACATTCCATTTCTCATCGAAAATACAAAATAAGCTTTTGAATTTTACCTATAGGTTAGCGTATACTAGTAAGCATATTATAACACAAAATTCGTTCCATTCTTGACTTATTCAAGTGGTTTGGTGTACCATTAACCAGTTTAAACTCCCCAGTAGTTCCTATTATGCTGCTGACCGTTCCAAGGCCCTATCCTTTGTGTTCCTCAGATGTTTGTCTTGTTGTTTCAAACTGATTTGGTGACACTTTTGTTTGTTTCCCTTGTTTTTTTCCTCGTCAACGGTAAGTATCTTCCCCTTTTACCCCAAGTTTTATTTCTTAAATTTTGACACCCGCCTCCCAGAATCTTCTATCCCCTTCTCCTGTGCACTTTTACTTAGTGTGCCTATTAATCAATCAATTATTTGTTTTCTTTGATTTTGATTCCCTTGTCGGTTGCTATTAATTCTTTATATGTCTTTTTTAGTAATAAGATTGTCCGTGCACTGCCTTGCGCCCTGTGCTGATTGTGTTGGGCGTCCAACTCGGCTCCTTGCCGCTGGTTCTTATTGCTGGGTCGTGTTGGGGTTGCGTTCATTGAACGCCGCCTTTCCTTGTTGATCTTGTTTATCATATTTTACTATTTAACACTTAGCTATTTAGTGTTTATAATTATTTTTATAAACCGTTGATTTACTTGACAAATAAATAGAAGCCGATAAGTCATGGTTATATTGAATTTAAATTTACTTTAAACGTGCTAAAAACTAATTTTAAACACCACATTTAGAAAAAAAATGCTAAAGAATGAAAATAGTTTCACGTGGTTTTGACTTTAAGATATGAAGAAAAAGAATTTATTAAATATTTTAATATGATATATTATCATAATTTATTTAAGGGTTTCAATGAATTTAGTTTTGAAACTTCACGAATATAATATTCTATTCACAAATATATAATGAGAACCTTTTGCAGTTAAAAAGAGTCATTTTTCGTTGACGCGCCTATTGTGTAACGCTTACCCAAACGCGCATAAATTAAAGCTATGTTTGTATAGAACACACATGTCGTCTTGTTAATGTGTTATTACACTAGTGTAATATTATCATCTTGTCATAGTAACGCTCTTTATTAAAAAAAAATCCCTATGAAGTAAAGCTTATATATCTACATGTTTGCATATTATCAAACATCATCAAGATCTGAGATTTGTTGAAAGTAGCGAGCTATCTTAAGGCAACACACCTGTTGTGAAAATGCAGGCAATCACTTGCCGACTTATTCGTGACATCCTTTCTTGTTCTGCATCATAATTCTTTGGATATTTCCCTTGTATCATCGGCCATGTTGTCTTGCTATAGCCCTCATTATGTTTTCATTTTCTTCGTTTCTTATATAAGTTAAAACATGTTGAGACTTGAAACTATAAGTAAAGGGGATGGAATGTGGACGCGTCGTCTTCTGTTAAATACATTTATTGTCTGAAATAAATATATAATAATTTATTTTAAAGTGATATTAATGAATACATCTACGGATGTTTCTATCTGTACAATTTAACTATATTGAATATTGAATTCTGCTTAAGCCAGTACTAGGATGGACAGCAGCTTGCACTAATTGACTAGCGCCGATTCTGCAGCAATTTTAATTTCATCGTATTCTTGATAGAACTTGCATTACTTTCTGTAATATATATATAAATAATATATATAAATAAATAAATAATAAAAAATATAAATAATAATAAGTAAAGCTATTTCCTTACTTATAACAGATAAAGAAACTTTTCCCAGTTCCCCATTGTTTCCGTGTTATGACTATGCGCAAAACGTGAAGTACACATATCCAGACTGCAGCTGATTGAGATATTTCACAGTTGACTGTCTGTCGGTCACACATTACGGCTGTTGTCAATTCTTCGAAAATATTTACAATGTCTAAGATGTACTTACGGCGAGGAGGACAGCTATAATGTGTGTGGTGTTTTTTGTTTTGTTTTGTTTTTTTTATTTTATTTTTATTTTTATTGTTTTTTGTTGTTGTTTTTTTTTGGGGGGGTTACGTCACACCGACCGACACAGTTTATAGTGTATGGTGACGTTCCAGTTTTACTGGTGTAGTAAGACCTCAGGTGCTCTCCCGTGTATTATTTCAGACACGAGCGAGCTATGTTAATCAGTCTATGTGTAATAGAGCATTGACGATCACAGACGTTCAACAACGCCGTCGACAGGTTACAGGGGTCAATGTCTAGAGACAGATAATCAGATATCGAATTCACTCGGACGATCTTAATGCGACATTGAGTGGTCAGATAGCCATCGTCATGTACGTTTGACAGACGCTTGTAAAGTTTCCCACGACCGATATTCAGGTGGGCATGTTTGGCATGGGATTTCATCTCTTTAACTGCCAAAACACAATTCGATGAGTGCCATGGCAGTTTGACTTACTAGTACTATCGTGGTATAATATTGGTTTCGCTTGTGTCCCGTTTGCTCAGAGTCACGGTCATGAATACTCTTCTATGGGTCCATAGGATAAAACTTGTCACCGATGTTTTCAAGAGGAATATATGGGTACTTTACCATGGCTAGCGATTATCCCGGACTGATTACATATTGAACATGTGTGGGGCATTCTTGGAAAATATGTTGATAGACCTGATCCTCCATCTATAACGTTACGTGATCTTCATGCGGCGCTGCAGGAAGAGAGAGACAGACTCTCAGATAGCACACGATCTGTCGCCCTAATAGTACAACATTGTATAAGTAGTATATTTAGTGATTAATAAGACTTGAACTGCATATATAGCTTGTTGCCACAACATAGGGCGGTCCCACAGGATATTAGGGCATGTGAAAGTGATGAGGTTAACAAAAATGATTTTACAAAGTTAAATTTGTTAATGACTTTGTTAAATTGATTTGATTAACACAAAAATCTACGGGTTTTTATAATTATTAGCGGTAAAGGTTTATGTATCTATCTACAATTTGAAGAGTATATATATATGAAGCGATTTAAGTTTATACCCACATGTAAGATGTTCTTAACAAGTAAACAAATCGATCTTTTATGACCGTCCTCGTACTTCTTAACAGAAAATTGTGAAAAGCAGTATAACGTAAATATGTTTATTTTCTCGGATTATATAGAGAATGTTTTTTTTATTCATTATCTTTAGTGTCTATCAATGAGAATAAGTCATATTTTTAATACATCATATCCCTGTCAAAATGAATGAGTAAATTTCAACTACTTCAGTGGCCTAGTAGAAAGAGTTTTAGCCTCTCACTCATGTGGATTTGAGCTCAAATATCACGTATGTCATAGTTAACGACAATGTGACAGTAAAGAGCCACATTTGAAGTATTCCTTACAACGGTTTTGTCTTATTTGTTGTTTTGTCCAAATTTGAATTAAATCTATGATTACGCCACTTTAATTGAAATTCAATCATTTGCCCTTAAAGGTAAATATCATGTAAAGGTCATGTAAATTAAGGCTGTCTATTAATTTTTTAGATATATCTTATATTTCTTTTTTAAAGAGAAAATACTTTTATAATTTTGAATAAAATATGGCTTCAAAGATGATGTGAAATTTTCACAAATAACATTTCAAAACTTCGTATTTTTTTCTTCTTTAGCAGTTGTCATAAATATGTCTCTTTCCCTCAGGCATTATTTCAAATTTATGAAGATTCCATTATATTCAGTTTACATAAAAAGTTGTCTTTCATTTTTATAAAATTAACATATTATTCTCCGTGAATTGATGGAAAGGGTTTTTTCCCTGTTAGTAAGTCTAAATGCAAGATACTATTCAGTATCATTCATATGAGTTTGATGTGAAAGTTCATTGCAAGTCTTAAATTGTGTAGGGGAAAAATGTGTATTTCACAATGTGCGACCGAAAGTGCACCAGAAACCATCATTTCATCATTTAGTATTTAAAGACAGACTAGGATCTAACTCTCGTCCATGTGTTTAAATCTGACATTTTCCTGGAAATGTAGAAACGTTACAATAAGGGACAATACATCAGAAACCTCTATCTAATATGTAGATTTTTTTCAGTAATCGACTTTAATTTTTTAAAAAAACCTAGCTTGTTGTTCTTATGTCTGAGGTTTTGTGAAAAGAAGTTAACAGCTGTATTTGAAATTAAAGGGACTCAACTGAGGGTGTGTTTTATTTGACGGGACTGAAAATAACTTTTCATTTGTTGTAAGTCTTACACAACACCATATGTGCAAAATTTCAGATCAATTGCTCTCTCCAATTTTTCAGAATAATTGTTCTTATTCTTAGTAACGCTTATCACTCAAATCAAGCTAAGAATAACACAAAAATGCGATCTGAGTATATTTCTAGATTTCCCTGTGCATATTTTGCTGTTTTAAATGCCCCAGCTGATTAATGTAAGAAATTCAAATTTTAAATTTTCAAGCTTTTGGACCTCAGTGGAGTTCCTTTAAAATGCACTAGATTGCAATTTCCCTAGGTTAGTTTTTTACTGTCACATGTTGACAACGATGGAGATGACATACAACTGAATACAGAACAAACCAACAACTCAATACACTATCTATAATTTTATTTACAAGGAAATGAAATGCAGGATTTCTTATAGTAATACTATAAACTACGAGCAAAAAATGTACAAGATATATTACCATGAAAAATTTCAATCAATGCTTATATATAAAAGTTAAAACATTCGTTTCATTATAAGTGGCTCCCATCCAAAAATCAAGGATCGCAGGTCCTTGTTGCTAGTCAACAGCTCAATACTCTTCCAGGGCGCAAAGGTGTAGACACGCAGTTATCCGTTCCACGCCGACATTTTGGTTGGTAAAATTAAAGAGATTCCAATAAATTGATACACCTAAACATGTTACGATGAAGCAACTTGCTTTAAGTATAAAGCTTAGATATAAAACACTATATGGTAAACCATGATGGATAAAAAAATATGTTTCATAAATATAGGTATATAATATAACACTTAGGTATCATACTACGGTAATACACAAACACAATATAAAAATGTTTCTTTAGAGACATCAATTGAATACGCCGCTTCGTTTGTTTCATTATATAATCACTTAATTTCACACATTCGCTCATAATAATCTATTAAACATATACGTACAGCAAACTGAATTATCAATTCAACATTAAATAAATATATGCAATAAGCAAGCAAAGCTACGTCGAATTCGTTTGTAAATTTGTATACTTTAAACATACATTTCCTCATCGAAAATACAAAATAAAGTTTTGAATTTTAACTACAGGCTAGCATATATTAGTTAGTATATTATTATACAAAACTAATTCATTAAAGCGGATGCGCAATTCTTAACTAATTCAATTGGTTAGCTTACTTATTAGCACTTACCAAGTTAGTGTTTTGAATTATTTTTATAAACAGTTGATTTACTTGCCCAGTAAGAAGAAGTCGATTTTTCCAGAGTAATGGTTATGTTTAATTTAAATTTACTGAAAACATGCTAAAAATAATTTGAAACACCATAAAAATAAATGCTTAAAATGTATGAAAAATCGAATAAATTACTTCTGCTTACTTTGAATAAGTCTTACAATAATTATATTAGACAGTCATAATACAAAATTACCGAAAATCAATAAAAACCAGAAACCTTGGCATGATTATAAAAAAGACAATGTCAATGCCACGAAACCTGTGTTTTCAATAATAACCATGCTATAAACTTTCATTCCAAATATATTTGTTTTGTTACAAATTTGATTACAATAGTCATTTATTTATATGTTTATCATAGTTTCATCTATACATAGAAACATAGACATATATAAATATACAATACAAACAAAACATACATGTACAGCCATTTTAAATATAATTACAGGACCGTTTACTTCTAAGGGCGACAACTCCCCAGCCCATAACAAAGAAGTACACTGTTTTTTATGCACAGGAGATTTATCTCCCTTAGCTACACACATTTCCTACAGAACAAAATACTTATATTTCACTTTTATATACATAAAATACATGTAAAATCACTTATAGTATCCTTGTTTATCATGTTTAAACTTAAAACGGAATGTAAAGGGATTGAAGTATGATACATTGAAGTATAATAAAATGCCAAAATGCTCCACAGTATAAAACATTGATGTAAAATAATGGTGTGTGATTGATCAGATCAGAGTACATAAAGATTGACAAGGAAACTTTAGGCACATACTAAAACATTAATATCATTAAAACAATCTACTACAGGGGTACTATAAACACTAGGACAATATATCACATATACAAGACAGGGTATTTTATGATCACTAATGATATAAAACAATTTTTCTATTATTTACTAGGATGTTATAGCCTTGATAACCTTATCAATATCAGTTAAATTGTCACAACCATTACAAAGTGTGTTTACCGATTGAAGTAATTCTAATCTAATTGAATAATAAAGAGGGTAATGAAACAATACATGTGCTTCATGCTCAAAGATATTCTTACAATGGAAGCAGAGTCTTTGTTCTACTTGTAGTCCATTATATCTTCCTAGTACAATACCTATTGGAGCTGTCCTACTTCTAAATTTTGCCAAGGCACCTCTGTAAGATCTATTATAAACAACTCTTACATAATGTTCTATTTCAAAATTAGCTTTAAAAGTTTTGTACAATATATTGTTTCTAACTCCAGTTATTGACCAAAGCCATTTTTTAATAAAAGTAACTGTGATAGTGACCTTGATCCTGGCGCAGGGCGGAGGGGGGCACACAAGTGAGGTCTTCATATTAGCTTGCTACATACCAATTATTTTACAATTTGTCATTCAGAACTCTAGTTATTGACCGAAAACTACTTTTTGACAACACGCTTGCCCGTCATTTGCCTCCCTTTAATTGTTTGAGCGCATAAAAGCAATTCGCCTCAGAAAGGGCAAACATGCGCTTGAATAATACAATACAATACAAATACTTTATTCGCTTTAAGGCCTCCGGCCCATGCAAAAACATATATACAGAGAAACAATTTACACAAAATTATAGCATGTGCACAATGTTTAAACATATACTATATAAATTTAACTGAAAATAACTTTTAAGCATAATTTTTTTTTCTGGGAGTTTCTTAATTATCATTTTGTATCTAACACATATTAATTGTTTAACTTCCTTTTTTCAAAAGCGTAATACAAAAATGTTGCTGTACCCTTTATAAGATCATCATTTTTTGTAGACATTAATATATTAAATTTGTTTCGGGTTGGAGCATTTAGTTACTTAATCGGTAAATATAATTTTCTAAGTTCTGAATAAAAATCACAACATAGTAAAAAATGAAATTCATCTTCTCTTACATTCTTAGAACATTTTGTGCATAATCTGTTTTCCCTCAATATCTTTTTATGTCTACCAACCTCAATTTCAAGATCATGTGACCCTATTCTAAAATTTGAGTATATATATCTAAATTTTCTAATGTCTAGAACATCTAAATAACATTCATATGAGAAATTTTCCTTAAACATACCATAAAAAGACAATTTTACATTAGAGGTTACAGATGAATGCCACTCTTGTAGGTATATATCTTTTAACCTATTTTCAAATTGTGCTATAAAGTATTTATCTGATGTAACAGATTGACTTTCCCATACATATCCAAAACCATGACTTTGTAAAAATTTTCTTAAAGATGTAACCCAATTGTCATGTCCCTGTATATCATCATTAAACATCATTAAGTAACACTTTTTAACTAATCTATCGTTTGGCATTTTAATAATTTTTAACCAATAGTTAATACACCTCTTAATGGATATTAAATACATGGGATACCTACCGCAGTCGCCTAATACAGCTACATTGGATGCATTTTGTTTACAACACATAAAGCGTTTGCATGCATAATATTGTACTCGTTCTAGCTCTTCAAATTTACCCATGCCCCAAATTTCAGCCCCATAAAGTAACTGAGGACATATCTTAGTATCAAACAGTTTAAAAAATACTTTCTTATTTAATTGGCCACAATCATACAAGGATTTTAAGATTGATATAAAAACCCTCTTACCCTTTATGCATAACTCGTGTACCATTCTTTTCATAGAAAGTTGTCTTGTAAATGTTAAACCAACGTAACTAAAAGCATTAACAACTTCAATCTGCTTATTTTTATAAGTCCATTTTTCAATTTTACATAATGTACCACCATTTTTAAAAACAACTATTTTTGTTTAACTTTCATTTACTTTAAGTTTATATGTATCGCAAAAAATGACAAAGTATCTAACTGTTTTTGTAAACCAGAAACTGTATCTGAAAGGAGAGCAATATCATCTGCAAACATTAAAGATAAAAGTTGTGTCTCAGACGGGTGTAATTGAATTCCTCTTATGCCACTATCATCTAAAATATGTTGTAATTCATCTATATAGAAAGAGAAAAGAATCGGGCTGGTCAAACAACCTTGTTTTAATCCTACTGAACTTAATATGTAATCACTTCTTTCATTATTACATCTAATACATGCTTTAACGGTTCTATACATACTTTGAAAAGCTATATACAATTTTCCACTGACACCCCCATTTCTAAGTACATTCCAAAGAATTTGTCTATTTATGGTATCAAAACATTTATGAAAATCAATGAATGCAACAAATATCTTTTGTTTTTTATTTTTAACTAGTATGTCGGTTAAAGATTTTAAAATAAATGCATTATCCACAGTTGAGTATCCTGCTTTAAAACCACTCTGGTTTTCAGAAATTTTACTATATATTTGTGCAAAAAAATTCAAACGAGCCACTAAAATCCCACAATATATTTTACCTAAAACATTTTGTAAACTTATACCCCTATAGTTGTCCACATTGTTTATATCCCCTTTTTTGTGAAGTGTTGTTTAAATAGATTCACACCAGGATTCTGGATACTCGCCTGTAGCAAATAGTCGATTAAACAATTTAACAAGTATATGTATAAAGCTATCTATACCGTAAATGAAAAACTCTGGGATTAGATTATCAGGACCTGGTTTTTTACCAGTTTTGATATGCTTTACAGCCATTCTTACTTCATCTTCAGTAATCTCAGAATTAAAAATGTATTGATCAACTTCATTATCTATTTCTTCACTTATCATTTCTAAATTTTCACCAGTATTTTCATCACATTCATAAGGGTTTAGCAGGCCTGTAAAATATTCAAGCCATTCCTGGGTAGAAATATTGTTTACTGTCCTACTTTTCTTGCCAGTCATAGATTTAAGTTTTGACCAAAATGACTTAGGATCGTTAACTTTTGCTGTCAGGTCATCAAGGTTTTGTTTATTGTATTCTCGCATCTTCAAATTACACTTGTTTTTAAACTCATTTCGTTTTAAAAGATATCTTTGCAAATTTATGTCAGACCTACAATTCCTATATTGTCTTAACAGTTTATATTTTTTATTTTTTAAAATCTTACAATCTAAATCGAACCATTTTGGTGATGAAAGAAGCTTAAAATTTGACTTTTTTTTGAAATGCTTACCAATATCAGTTAGACATGTACTAAAATTAGATACAATATTATCGATCCCAACTTGAGTGTCCTCAATGGATTTACAAAAGTTCAACATTACATCTTTTGTGAATAATTCACTCAGTTTCTCTTGATAAACATTCTTATCACTATATGGGATTTTGTAAAACATAAAATTGTTATTCCCTTGGGCATTTAATTTTTCTCTTTCATTTTTATACATTTTCAGCTTTATATTTAATGGAAAATGCTTTGATTCGCCCCTTTCATCAATTTTAAAATCTGTAATATTACTTATCAAATCTTCTGAGCATAATGCATAATCAATTACACTGCAGCCCAAAGTAGAAGTATACGTAAAATGACCAATCTAATAACCAGGATTTTTCTCAAAATTGAAAACAAACTTGGTTAAAATCTCTAAATTTATCAACAGTCTTTTCAAAATTGTTTGTCCGCTGTTAATATATTACAACTTCGTAAACGTCAGTGCAAAACATACACCCTAAAATATTACAAAGTTATAAATTAAAAAAGAACAATAAAATTATGTATGCAAATTTGTATGGTGATAAGGAATTATGTCTTTATATTATTTTTTATTACATACATATGTTTTAAAAGATCAGACATATTTTGATTACGTTGATTTTGTAGTGACTGTTCTATCATTTTTCTTTATGCACACTTGTTTTATCATTTGAAACACACGCCTATTAAAGATAAACGCGAACATTATAAAGACGCCCTGGCCAGCATTCAGTACAATAAACATATAGGAAAACACTACCATGTTTGTCCATGCATACAATAAGCCGAAAATCCATGTTGCTCCAGTTATTGTAGACAGTTTTGCAAATATGAGCAAGTCATTCCTTTCACGTTTAACATTTTTAACTAACGAGGGTGCTCGCTTCAATTTAACAATGACAGCAATAAACATACCTGCATTGGTTAAAATCACGTATGACACCGGAACACCAACCGTTATCATTATTCTTAATTGCGAGGATATGTAGCAGTACATTCCACCGTAACCAAAACCTTCTGACAATATGGTTGCTATGACAACATTAAGAAGAACAAACACTAATGACATTGATATAACATAGACTATGTAATAGACACACGTTTTCACACCAGAACTACTAGACACTATCCTCATTCCTGTCAGTGTCTTATACATATGATACGTACATATATTCATGTAGAATAATGCAGTAAGCCAACTAAAATGCACAAACATGCCAACAACAGCACATGACACTGAATGCCTTTGAAATGAACCAAAACTTCCGATAAGAAACAATACTTGTGAAGACAGCAAACTTGTGATCAATGCCAGCGTATTTTTTCCAGGAACGTTTCGACGTAGTTCATTAAAATAACAATACGTACAAAAAGATATAAATAAAGAAAACAAAGACAAAGAAGAAAATATGATTGATAAAATGAGCTCAACTTCAAATGAATCGTAGTATTTATGACCATTACTCTGTAAACCGCTTACGCATACAATAATGTTTTCGGTACCTTCATAATAATACTGATTCAGGTCGATAACTTGCCCTGATAGGTTAATACCATTTTCTACACGCTGCACTGACTCCTCAGAAAGTGATAAATTAACTTTCGGACATGAAGTATAATGCAGGGTTTTAATTATAGACCGTCTACTTCCTGTTTGGTTGAAATTACATGAAACCATATCTGATTTATAAGCTAGTATTACTGTTAAATTATCTTTGTCCGGGAAGGAACTATCATCTAAATTCTTCAAAACAAGTTCAATGTCTGAATCACCCGTATCATTCTTATGCTTGGGCTCAATTTCAAAAGTTTCTGTTATATTCTGAGGAAAGTCATGCACATCTTTTGCAGTCATACTGAATACAAAATTTTGATTTTCGAAACTTACATGCAAACGTTTGTTATAAATATTTTGTACTGAATCAGCCACATCTTCAATCGTTAGTTTACCTGAACTTTCTATTTTCATATCCAGCTCACCATGAATAAATGCCGACTCGGAAATATAAAGCGTGTCCGATCCAAAACGAGCACTTGACTTGAGAAATAAACTTAATTCACACACTGAATGATTTGCATCAGTAAAATTAACGTCGCTGTTAACTACCTGTTTCACAGCGTCTATTAATGAAAGTCTTACATCAAAAACTTCTTTAATCGTCATCTTCCTCTCACTATGTATCCGTAGATTGATTATATATATAACATCAGTAATGATGTACTCAAACATGTTGACACACTGTCCATTCTGAACACTTGATAACGGATTGCACAAAGTGTTGGCGTCTTTTTCCTTGACAAAAAATAAGTAAAACATAATTATGTTAATTACAGATACAAAAATTCAATATACATTATGTAGCCTTGCAAATACATGTGTACTTGCTATATATGTATACAAGGTATGTAACACTTAACGAAATATTGTTAGTGTTGCTGTTACTGCTCCTATTGTTGTTTTTGCGGTGTTGTTGTAAATTATTAATAAATAATGGCATTAGCAGGCTAATTTTTATCATATTACCCAGTATAAATTTTATCCCTAAAACACACGAAAATCATGAAGGGCTTATGTGTTTAAACAGATAGATTAATTTCGTATTATGTTAGTGACAAATACTGTACCATATAAGGAATTGCAATTATTTTCTTTGGTCCCCATCTTGTTTGTGCATTGAGTAGTACCGTTTCTACCCAGGGCGTTGCCTTTTTTTTTTTCTTTTTTTTTTTGTTAAAATAATACACTTATCCGTTCCTCAAATTTCTTTTTCTTGACAGATAAATTTCTGTTCAAAAAATTTAAAGCAAGTTAATTTAAAATTTGTCTTAAAATATGTAGGTATAGAATATTAAAATGATAATTATGTTGTATTAGCTTTCTTTCGACCTGAGACGCTGCTTGAAGCAAATACCTTACAAATCAACTACAACATAACATTTCGTGTTTAAAAGCCTCACGCAGAGTTTGTTTTAAAAAAAACGTATTTTGTATCAATCAAAATAAAAATGATTGATACTCATTCCTCATACAGTTTCTAATATTTTTTTATGAATTTTCAAATAATTTTGTAGAAATATTCTTTTATAACAATATTTGATATTTGTTCAGGCAGGAAAACGTCCTCAAAGGAAATTTACACTTACCTCAGAATAATAAAATCCTCGAAAGTCTAACGGTCTAATAGAACGTAACTGAGTATCATATAAGCTAATTAGTCCAGTAAATGAATAAAACCCTTGTTCGCCTCTTTCACCTAAATGTCCGGAGGCTCCCACGGGCAAATTATCATAACCTGCTTGGCCGTTAATAATGACGCCCATAGCTCCATTTTGCTGCGCTACTATTGTTACATTCATTTATAGCAGGGAACTTTTCATTGCACAATAAACAAAATATATTCTGATAATTCCGACCACCGTAAACGACAATGGATCTGTAAGTTAAACAACCTGCCTCAACATTGTGATCGTATCGTTCCCAATACCCTGTAATATTGCACCGTGAGACAGCACTTCTACAAGACATCAATGGAACAGCCTCGTCTCCAGGTATCTCAAACTTTATATTACAAACTGTTTTAACGTCAGAAGGTACAAAATTACTTTTTATGTCACTGTAAAAATGATCTCCACATTTTACCATTGGTTTCCAAAATTCGCAATTTGCTGGCTCAATATTATTGCAAAGGGCGCAATAAACGTTCCTGTAAGTAATTGATGTCACATGATTATAAACTGGGAGATAATTTATGAATTCTTCAAAGTTGATGTCGTACACACGTGTACAGTTATTTTTAAGTTCCGAGTCTTGTGTCCATGGACATGTTGACACCATGAAATAACCAGTTTCTTGTTCACTGTAAGTCGGTATCACACGTATAGGTTCGCAAGTTGGTATTTCGGGAAATGAATCCTGTATTGAAGTGTTCATGGGTTTACTGAGATTAAATACTGTAAGGTCCATACCAGTATATTGTAGATAGTTTGGTGGGAGGATATCAGGACAACAATTTCTTGTTTCCATGCATGTCTCGGAATCACAGGAACAGTCCTCACAACATTTATCATCTCTTATACTTGCATTCATCCAGCATAAATTAATGCCCGGACAAAACCGTATTTGATTTGAAATTAAAAACTGTCTATGGCTGCCATTATTCGGCGAAAGATAAAAACTGGCTTTCTCCTCAATAATTTCCTCTAATGCCAGTTTTGAATTATTAATAGAAATAGGACTGGAAAAGTTTATAATTATTTTCTCAATTTCTGGAGGAGACGATAAGTCCACTTTATACGTTTTTAACACTATCCTGGTTTTGTTATCATCTTGTGATGACGGTTCAATTGGCGAGATAGTCATCCCCAAAACAGAAACATTTGTCAATTTCGATATTGCCAAGTTAATGTACATGAAACTATACAACACACATTTAAAATATCCCTTTTCAGAAGACATCTTGAAATTTTGTTGATCTTTTTTAAATAATATTGCATAATTCCGACCGCTTCTACTAGTCATGGAATGTGAAGGGATTTTTTGCGTTTTACGCCACATTTATACTCATAGCTAAATGTCATGAACCACAGCTTAATATAATGGGGAAAAACGTTTTACTAATTAGATTTCATAACTAATAACCGTTTTTATATAATATGTCCTAATTTGTTCATTCGTGATTGCTATATTGGGATACAGTAAAAGGGCCATGCAATTATTTCGGCAACGATGTAAGTTTAGTATTTCAATACTGGAGTATTTGACATTTGCAGCCAAATTAGCCTAATTCAGCATCATATAAATAATTGAAATGATCTCCTAAACACATTTAACAGAGCTAATAGTTTCCAAATAAAAAATACAAAATGCGATCGTTTTGTTAGATTAGGATTACGTTAGCCTGCTTAACGTGCGTACTGAATATAGTAATAAAGTTGGCTTTTTAAAACAAACAAACAAACAAACAAACAAAAATAAACATCCTCCTTTTATAGCTTAGCAATTAGTCAGCAGAACGAGGACAAACATTTAAAACATTATCTATAAGTCTGACTATTGCAAAAGTGCAATGTATAACAAGTGAGGTCTCCAATGCAAATAAAGGAGAAAAAGTGAACGTTTTAGTGTACCTAAGAGTTCAGTTCCTCCTTAAGTCCGTACCCGTTAACGACGGACTCATAAATGTTATGAGATAGCCAGAAATGTATGTATAAGTTTTGAACCTGAATTACACTTTCGACCGTTGTTTTAATCTTTACTGAATATCAGCTAATCACCACACAAGAAAGGGAACAAAGCAAGCAGGGTTTGGAAACTATATTTGTTACAAATGTAAAAAAAAGTGTTTTAAGCAACATATATGTAACGCCAGTAACATTTGTAGTATTTTAATAAACCCATTAACCTCACGGAGTCATTGTCATAGGCGTCTGTTTCCAATGTAAATTATTGGGACAACAAAAGAATATTCATACACATTAAAATTATATTTGTTATAGCAACTTTTGTCATAATAATATTAATTTCTAATATCTATGCACATTGAGAAGTTCATAAAACTTCATTTGATCCGAGATCATATAACCTTCTTGACTATTTTAACGTTTAAAATTTGTGTTGTTTGAAGGAGATCTATTTTATCTCAACTGCCATTATTTTGCCTTGTTTTTCTTTAAGACTGACAATTTCATTTATTGTAAAGCCAAACGTCACAAAACCCTAGTTTAAAAGCTTAAAGATATACTATGCTCAAATACTGATATTTGTAATATAAAATAAACATATTTTAACTTCAAACAAAGTAGATATGTCATGTTTAAATTCTAAACACCACAAGTGGTCACAGTACTAATATAAAGTGTCATTTAAGAATAATCAATGTAAATAATGTTATATGGTCCCACCAGCTTGACTCATCCCTCGCTGAATATTTCTTTGAAATAAACTCCCTGTATTCCATTACAAAAATTATATGAAACATGTTTTTCCGATACGCCTCCCTGTTCACTGTAACATCAAAATGTCCTCCTCACACATGACTTCAATGTTGCATGACTGGGTATAAAATGATTCCTAGCCAGTCATATCTCTATGTAAAAGTCATTTTTTTACTCTCCAAACAAATTACAAGAAAAACTTTCAATTTCATATCATTTTTATTCTTCAAAGTAACAAGTCAAATTCAATAACAGATAAATATTTCATCAAACTGAAAATGTCAATGAGTGGTGCAATTAACATAAAAGAGAGTGCAATTAATAATAGTTACTAATAACTGTGATATCATTATACTAATTACTAATATGACATTTAATGATATTTTCACATGCTACATCAAATATTTGATGTAATATCACACACTATAACATATATAACTTGTAAAATGCATAAACTATCAATTAATTTAGGAAAATGAAAGAGTTATTGATAATATACCAACAGCTTTTTGCTGATTAAACAGTGTAGGGTTAACCGTTTGTTAGTTTTTTGTGTTTTTTTTAAATACCAAACAAGGGCAACATTGTCGCAATATACGCCCATCACAGAAGCTTTTGACAGAGATGTGGGCATTATAGATATGCATATAGGAGATAAGCTCTGGGCAATATCTGGATATATAATTATCTCTAGTGATTTTTTATCTCAACTTTGACCCTTATGTGAGACCTTGACCTTAGCCACAGGGACCTAAATTTTTAGTGCGACACTACGCCTAACAATACTGAACATTTGTGCCAAGTTATATTGAGATCCCTCTATGCATGTAGATATTTTGCTCCGGACAAGCGTTTTTCAATGACCTCTTAGTGAGACCTTGACCTGTGACCTAGAGACCTGGTTCATGCACGAGACACAGCTTCTCATAGTGGTGAACATTTGTATGACGTTTCATAACAGTCTCTCTGTATGTGTAGGAGATATGCTCTGGACAAAATCTCTATATTTTATCATCTTTAGTGACCTTGACCTTGCATATAGTAACATTAATTACATGTTTCACACCAGTAGTCATGAAAAGGATCATTTGTGTTTCAATCCCTCAATAAATGATAACTAAATGGTCCCAATACACATTTTTATTTTTTACCTGAACTTTGACCCCTATGTGTGACCTTGACCTTGGCTGCAGGGACCTAAATTTTGCACATGACACTCCACCTCACAATAAAGAACGTTTGTGCCAAGTTATATTGAAATCCCTCTATCTGCCAATTACCAGCTCTTACTATTATAAAACTATCTGCCATACCTACTCTTACTATTGTAAAACTATCTGCCATACCAATGCTTACTATTGTAAAACTATCTGCCATACCAACTCTTACTATTGTAAAACTATCTGCCATACCAATGCTTACTATTGTAAAACTATCTGCCATACCAACACTTACTATTGTAAAACTTTCTGCCATACCAATGCTTACTTTTGTAAAAATATCTGCCATATCAACTCTTACCATTGTTAAACAATCTGCCATACCAATGCTTACTATTATAAAACTATCTGCCATACCAACTCGTAGAATGCATTCTGTTCTGGAAGCACAGATTATAATTCATTACATTTGGCAAGGAAAATGAAACTAAAATATGATCAACACGTTAAGATTACATTAACTATGGTCCATATATAAATTATCTTATTTTCTTCATCTCACATTCAAATGTCATGTTACCGTATATTAGTAAAAGCAGTTTAAATAAACAAGGGATTTTAACTATCCACTAATAAACTGACACCCAACTGACCATGTTTCATACATAAACAACACAAATGCCATGGTGAAAATTAATTGTAAAGTACTAAATGGAAGGCTACACATAATTATTCAATAAATAAATTGAATCATACAAGTTAGTAACTTATAAGACCAATGAAAATAAAATTTACAACATATTCTTGTACAAATGTTGATATGAATTCCTTTAAAAGGCCATGTTTATTCATGATTGTCAAAGATGGAAGATGTTTGGTTTATTATAATAAAACCTTAACCACCAATCAGATAACTTGTTATAGATCATAAGTTTTACGCACACAGGGAGGTCTATATTTAAATAAAATTACTTTGTTCCTCAAGTAATTATCAGGCACCTGTCTTAGCTTACTTTTAATTACTGAAGATTAATGGACATCAGTATAATATCATATGTACAATGATAAAGTACAGTAGAACTCTGATGTGTCAAACTTTAATTAGTTGACTTTCTCAATGTGTGGAAAAAAAGTCCTGATTCTACAAAAATAAATTCCTAATGAAAAACATACAAGATGTATATTTTTAGCACGTTTTAAGATATTCATCAAACCTGTCCTGGCTTTATTGACAAACAAATGTATGACACAGCCGCTGTGTTCTAATAGGCTCCTTATTTGTTTCTATGTATGAGATTATGTTATAATTATAACTACTCTAATTGCAATGGTATGATCACAATATATTCTCCAGTGTATATTTACAAATTAGTCTGTAACGTATACTTCTGCTGATATTTACATGTTGATTAGCTAAGACCAGATGTCACGTGATAATCATATGGGATATAAAGTTACTGTAAACTTAAATTATTGCCCTCTCATTTTGTTACTGATCATGATTTGTTATATTATACAATGTGCCACAATATATATTTCTTGTTGAATGCAACATGATTTGGCCTGCAACACCAACTAATATTTTGCTATCATCTTGCAGAACTATTGCTAATGCTACATAAATAATTTAGTACACATGTTAAAAAAACTGTTACCAACAGTGTCACACTGTAGATTACTAACTTGCAGAAACATGATTTGGCATGTTACACACTGTAAGAAACAGTTTTATTTCATATTTTGCCATATTTAACGTTTCTTTCTATATGCAACAAGATGTTACATCAAAGTTACACACTACAAAGTTTTTGTTTTTATTCATAGTAATACACTAGACAAATATTGCCGCACTTTTACATGGAATGTCACATCAAGTCTCATTAACTACTATTCTGTGAAACAGTTCTTGTTCTGAACCTGCGAGGCATTCTACGGTTTTCAAAGTCCTTCAGGAGATCACTTGATAATATTTCGTTTGCAGATGGTCGGTCCTCAGGCTTCGGAGACAGTAACCATTTTACAAAGTTAGCCTGAAATTATTACACATTGTTACAGTAATAAAATTGCAATTATGACACAATAAAACTGTAATAACTTATAGCATCAAATAAATATATGTACATGTCATACATTATTATTATAAAAGAAAACAAAATCAGGAAAAAAAAACATAGAACTTTAAAAATTTAAACCACAAGAAAACTGAAATGTAGTTATCACAAATGAAAATTTACTTTAAGAATATACTAACATAATTTTAGTATGATAGATTTGTTCAATCTGTACAACCAATAATATATGTGTTGCCAGAAGATACTATGACTGTGTAAAAGCTACAAGACAAAACCTAGTTAGAAACAGATAGCAAGAGGGCAATGATTTTACCTGTAGCCCTGCGCACATGCCTTGAAATTTAAGCCCAAGCAATGCTTTAATCTTTTATTTCTCAAAAGCTTTTTTATTTTGGTGACTGCCCTGTTAAGTTTATAAAAATTTCCTCAATGATGATATCCCTGAATGTTCTATTGCTTCTGTTACTTTCTGGCAGTAAGCATGTAGTTATAGTGATTCAATAATTTTGCAAGGAAGTCAAATACCCCTTTTTATTTTGCTACTTTTCTGACAGATAATTTCAAATTTACTTTCATCTGGTGAAGAGCATCCAACATGCTCTAAATCTAAATCTATTCTTTAAACATTATCAAACAAATGTTTGTCTTGTCTAAAGAGTGGGAAATGTAATTATTTCAAGGCTTAATGTATCTTTTATATTGTTCTGGTTAGACTTTATACCATCATACCAGCCAAGCAAAAAAACCTGATAACAGGTTTTATACTAGGCAAGTGAACAACACAACTAATGATTGACAGCAAGTGAACAACACAATTTATGATAGACAGGTTTAATACTAGGCAAGTGAACAACACCTAGCGAACAACACAACTTATGATTGACAGCAAGTGAACAACACAATTTATGATAGACAAGTTTCATACTAGGCAAGTGAACAACACTTAGCGAACAACACAACTTATGATTGACAGCAATTGAATGACACAACTTATGATAGACAAGTTTAATACTAGGCAAGTGAACACAAAACTTATTATTAACAGGTTTAATACTAGTCAAGTGAACAACACAACTTATGATTGACAGGTTTAATACTAGTCAAGTGAACAACACAACTGATGATTGACAGGTTTAATACTAGTCAAGTGAACAACACAACTTATGATTGTCAGGTTAAATACTAGTCAAGTGAACAACACAACTGATGATTGACAGGTTTAATACTAGTCAAGTGAACAACACAACTTATGATTGTCAGGTTTAATACTAGGCAAGTGAACAACACAGCTGATGATTATCAGGTTTAATACTAGCCAAGTGAACAACACAACTGATGATAGACAGGTTTAATACTAGCCAAGTGAACAACACAACTTATGATTGTGAGGTTTAATACAAGGCAAGTGAACAGCACAACTGATGATTGACAGGTTTATACACTTACCTCATATTGCATCTCTCTAGAAAATCTATCAGGAAAGTTTTGTTGGCGTACTTTCAGCAATGTACTGACCCGTTCCATCTGTGTGGCAAATGGGTAGAGCAATTCAAAAAGGATCACACCCAGACTGTAGATATCTACCTTGTGTGAATACACCTTACCACTTGTCTGTAAGTAGAAATATATATAAGATAATAAATAAGCTGTTATATAGAGTTCACACAAAAAATATAAGAACAGTCATATAGAAAATCCCTTGAAAATGTAAAAAAAAAAATTCCATTGAAAAGGTAGAAAACCTCCTGTCATCCAAAAAAGAGGAAATTAAACAAAATATATCAAATCCTTTGAAAATGTAGAAAATCACATGAATTTGTTTTTTTTTTAAATCCCTTGAAAATATAGTAAATTCCTTGAAATGTAAATATACCAAATGGGAATTTTATAATAATTGACATCAACTTTGGGCAAGATTAATATGGTTATGGGGAGATAACTCACTTGTTCAGGGCTCATATAGAGCTGTGTTCCCACTTGAGCTGTATGTTTCCTATATGGGTTACCCCCATATAACATTTCATTCTGCTCCTCAGGTAGGGCTGTGACCAGACCAAAATCTCCCATCTTTATGACCCCGTCAATAGAGAAAAATATATTGGAAGGCTGAAATAAGAACAAAATCACAATAATATCATGTTACGGAAATAACAAAATAAATAGCTGAACTGAAAACATAGCATTAATACAGCAAAAAATACAGGAAATTTCATAGAAGCTGTCAATAAGGATTATATGAACTCGCGATTATCCAATGAGAAGTAATGTTACAAACATGCAGTATTATTAACATACTGATAAATGTCAAATGGTAAAATAACAAGATGACATAATTATTATTATTGCATGATATAATGATTGATATTTAAAGGTTATTATGCAAATATTTTGACCGGAGACTTGTAATCAGGTAATTCAAGTTCCTAGCTAGGTTTACAAGTAATAGAGAGGTACCCAAGGGATATTGCCTTGCAAAAATCTATGAGAGTGAAATACACATCAAAAAATAAGGTTAATTTTACTAACAAACCCTTATCGGATATAACCCTAAAATTGTTGCTTTTTAAACAAATCTTTAATTAATAGAAATTTTAGTTTCAGTTTCATAGAATTTTTTCTACACAGTATCATATTAATCTCATATTACAAATATAGCAAAGTTATGGTAAAATAACAGCTATTTTAACAGTACAGTTATGCCACATTCCCTGTGTAATGGTGTTTTATTATTTAAGTTACACAAGTTTGTAATATAAAATGAACAAATCTTCCAGCATATGATATATGTCTGTATCTGATTTGTATCTCATATATATCTTCCAGTGAGATATTGAAAAATAACAGTGGAATATAAATCATACCATGCTGAAAATTAGTATCCTGTTCTGTATGCAAAGAAGAACATATCAAAGACAGGGCTTTGATGACGTGAAAGATAAATGTTAGATAATGTTAGACTAGCCTCTATAATGTTGGCAGCTCGATTTTAGTGTAATGATATCTAAATCCCTTTAAGATTTAAAGCAGCACGCCTCCAGATTCATGTTAAATTTCATGAAAATTTTGATAATGTATTTGACAGTAAAATATTGTGAGGTGAACAAATAAAGTTATTAACATATTGCAATGCAGTAATTACAGCCATATTACCAAAAAGAGTCAAATTGCAAAAGCCTTACTGCGTGTAAAGTGAATAGTGATATAATCTGCAAACTTTAATGCATACAGTAACTTTAATTGTTCGTGTAACCTTATTGATTTATACATTTCAATTCACCTTGAAATTGGCTCTGAGGCATGAGTAATGATTTCAAATTCAAGGCAGGCAAATCCATAACAATTCAATGATTAACAATAACATATTTAATTACCTTTAAATCTCTGTGCATGAGTCCACAGTCATGAACATATTCTATAGCACAAACTATCTGATCAAACATGTCCAGTACCATGTGCCTATCTCTGTTCAACGTATTTGATGCCAACCAATCTTTCAACGTCTCGCGTTTACAAAGCTGCATTTGTATATACAAGTAAGACAACTTTGCTTTATGATGTTTCTCATTCTTATCAACATCTTTTGTCTCATGCTTAGCTGAAGGTTTCACTTCTGATTCAATAGTGAAATTTGCAACGTCTTTTGACATTGAGCGCGAGTTTGTCCTTGAATGTGTTTTTGAACTATTTTTGGGACAGAAGCATTTGCTTCCAGCACTTGATGAAAGTTTACATTTTCCGTTACTACAACTTAGATGGGAACTCTCTGTGAAATCAGACTGGTTTGTTATGTCAACACAAACATCTTCTGCTGAATTCTTAGAACTTTTATCACCACACCCTGAATCCTCAAATATAATATGAAATGAATTATTTGTGTCTTCTATAGGTATATCATCAATGGACTCTGATATATTAGAAAATAATGGAATGTGTTGGCTAGTTTTGGAATTATTATTGGTAGTGGAATTTTCATCAGCACTGTGTCTAAACTCTATATCAACGGACTCGTCTATATGTGCACCTGCCGAGTTAGGAGTTCCCATCCCACAACTAAATGAACCACTCTCATCATCGTCCTCCTTCAACCATAACGATGGCTGCGTACTGAACGACAGGTTCCCATCCTCATCAATATCCCACTGACTCTCACTAACATTATGAACTGAAAACTCTTCACTACCTCCTCGTTTTATATCCAACTCATTTAATTCAAGAATATTATTTCCAAAAGGATTTTTAAGCAAATGTGTTGGGCTCTGATTCATATTTTGTACAATATTTGTCTCTACTTTGAGCAGATTGTTGTTTGCAGGGTCAATTTCTGATTTTGAAGGTGAGCCTTTGTGAATAGAGCTTGGTGACTGTGTAATGACAGAAGGGGAAGTAGCACCTTCACTGAAAAAAGAAACGGAAAATTGACATAAAAAAAACAACTGAGTTTAAAATACTTAAATGACAGATATTTCACAATATGCTACAACATTTTAAAGAATATTTAAAAATTTGTTTTTATCTGTTTGACACTGCTTAATTCTGACCACCACATAATGAAATGATTAACAAGTATTAGATAACTATCCTCAGTGCATGACAAAAAGAAAACAGGCATAGATCTGTGAAAAAGTGATTTAGAGTTATGGGACCTGTGCCTGTCATGTTAGATAATCACAAAGAACAAACTGAATGTCTGGTTTCTAAATTTTTACAAGCAAAAGGGAGAATATTCAATCCTTTTATTTAAGTGAGGAAGAGTAACTTCCCTTTCCGGATGTGACGTAAATGTGGGACATCTATCACTGGCCAGAGCTAGTGTATGATTCTTCAACACCAAACTGAGCTAACTCAAACCAATATAGACATCACCTTAGTGTGAAATACCGCCCTGGTTTCTGGATTCTTCCAGGTCAAAGGGAGATAACTCAATTTTATCACTAACCTGTACTCTAATTGCTGGTCTCTTTCTTCCTGCCAGCCAGGGGGAGGTGACTCTATCCAGGCATGATAATATCTAACTATACCAACATGATCAAGTTTGGCTAGAGCTTTAACTTCCCTTTTAACTTTCTCCTTTGCATTTTCACTGAAATTTATATCATACAATATACATTATAAAATTGCAGCACATAATAAATATGAAATATAATCCATAAAATGTCAAAGGTTATACATATTTCCTTATATTTTTGTACAATTTTGTTAAATATTTTCCTAAATTAAGGTTATACTAATTATTGAACAGTTCGAACCTGTGTTCCTATTTCATTGATCAAATTTTCATATTTTACTCTTTAAAGGCATTTATATATTGTAAAAAAAAATCAAAGAAAGTAAAGTAGAATATCAATTATTTTCTTCTATATTTTAACCTATATTTATAAATCCAAATTTGTATCAACCCAAAATTTTGTACCTTAAATACAGAATACTTTCGGGGATAATTGTAATTTCATAATAGAATTTTATTGATTTTACAACTTTATATCATTTAAAACTTTTTTCATAATCTGATGATGAATTAAGCTTAGTCATAACAAAATAATCATACATAGTTTGAGTTAAGTTTTAAGTTCAAATGGTGAAAAAAAATTTCGGCACATTCTAGTCAATACTTATTGCGAACTAACATTAACATTCAGATTAAAATATTTTATTTATTTATTTTCCTGCAAATTTATATTGTCCTTTAATTTGAAAAATACCATTAAAGATACTGATGGAACAGTATTTACTGGCAATTAAAACAGTACGGCCGAAGTACCAGTTTATCAGTATCCTACCCTACCATCAGAGTGTGAACAAACAGGCAACATCAATATAATACACAATAAAGAATACAAGTAATAAAACAATGTTTCTCAGTTAAACAGCAATATGTCTCTTATCTTTCTTACTCTCACAGGCAAAGAAATACTACAAAAAAACTATTCTTATCTTTCTTGCTCTCACAGGCAAAGAAACACTATAAAAAAACTAACATATTCATTGTGGTTTTGTCAAATAGAACATTTTTGTGTTTTCTTAAAGTCATGGACAGTCTATTTTTTCAAAAGGTAAAATGTAAATAATGTGATGCCAAATAATCTTACAGTAGACAAAATAAAATTTCAATAGATCTTAAATTTGTTCATTGACCTACCCATTAAAACCACAAAAATTAGTGCTCCATGAATAATAATGATTTTGCAGTAATTTAGCAGCCAATAATTTTTGAGTCATTTATTCTGTGGAGACTCATAAGGTAACAATAAAATCTTGTTATATAAATATTTAACTGACCTGTTAGGTAGAGAAATCCTCTTGATAGCATAATGACATTCATCTACTTTATTTGTGGCTTCAAATACAACACCAAATCTTGTTATATAAATATTTAACTGACCTGTTAGGTAGAGAAATCCTCTTGATAGCATAATGACATTCATCTACTTTATTTGTGGCTTCAAATACAACACCAAATCTTGTTATATAAATATTTAACTGACCTGTTAGGTAGAGAAATCCTCTTGATAGCATAATGACATTCATCTACTTTATTTGTGGCTTCAAATACAACACCAAATCTTGTTATATAAATATTTAACTGACCTGTTAGGTAGAGAAATCCTCTTGATAGCATAATGACATTCATCTACTTTATTTGTGGCTTCAAATACAACACCAAATCTTGTTATATAAATATTTAACTGACCTGTTAGGTAGAGAAATCCTCTTGATAGCATAATGACATTCATCTACTTTATTTGTGGCTTCAAATACAACACCAAATCTTGTTATATAAATATTTAACTGACCTGTTAGGTAGAGAAATCCTCTTGATAGCATAATGACATTCATCTACTTTATTTGTGGCTTCAAATACAACACCAAATCTTGTTATATAAATATTTAACTGACCTGTTAGGTAGAGAAATCCTCTTGATAGCATAATGACATTCATCTACTTTATTTGTGGCTTCAAATACAACACCAAATCTTGTTATATAAATATTTAACTGACCTGTTAGGTAGAGAAATCCTCTTGATAGCATAATGACATTCATCTACTTTATTTGTGGCTTCAAATACAACACCAAATCTTGTTATATAAATATTTAACTGACCTGTTAGGTAGAGAAATCCTCTTGATAGCATAATGACATTCATCTACTTTATTTGTGGCTTCAAATACAACACCAAATCTTGTTATATAAATATTTAACTGACCTGTTAGGTAGAGAAATCCTCTTGATAGCATAATGACATTCATCTACTTTATTTGTGGCTTCAAATACAACACCAAATCTTGTTATATAAATATTTAACTGACCTGTTAGGTAGAGAAATCCTCTTGATAGCATAATGACATTCATCTACTTTATTTGTGGCTTCAAATACAACACCAAATCTTGTTATATAAATATTTAACTGACCTGTTAGGTAGAGAAATCCTCTTGATAGCATAATGACATTCATCTACTTTATTTGTGGCTTCAAATACAACACCAAATCCACCTTTACCTAGAACTTCTATATGATCAAAATCAGATGCATATCTGTGAATAAAAGTGCACATTTTAAACTGACACATGCATAAATATTATATGAAATGATAATCATATAATCCGATCTAACATGGCCATGACAGACTTATAGGGGCGTCCGTGGCCGAGTGGTTAAGGTTGTTGACTTCAAACCACTTGCCCCTCACCGCTGTGGGTTCGAATCCCGACAGGGACTTTGGATTCTTTCATGTGAGGAAGCTATCCAGCTAGCTTACGGAACGTCAGTGGTTCTACTCAGGTGCCCGTTCGTGCCTGAAATAATGCACGGAAGGGCACCTGAGGTCTTCCTCCACCAGTAAAGCTGGAGCGTCGCGATATGACCTATACTGTGTGGATGTGACGTAAAACTCAAAAAAAAGAAAAAAAGAAAAAAAAGACAGACTTATAGTAGCTCAATATATAGTCACTATAGCCCATTGTTGACACAAGATTATATCACATAACAATCATGAAACTTATACATGTATATTAGTTTTATAGGAAACACTGCCTCAATATAAACTAATATTTTCTATGAAACAACTTATACAATATTTTTCTGCAACTAGTTAATTTTTCTTAAATAACTGAAAATGAGAAAAATCACAAAAATAAGACAATACAATTTAAGGGGAAATCCTTTTATCATGGGATAATCCCTTTTGGGGGCAAATCCATGTTTTAAAAGCAACTTTCTTCTAAATATATGTACAAGAATTATGACCAATACTATAACCTGGGGTATGAAAACTAGAAGTTAATTATATAAAATACAGGCAGACATTCTAGTAGAGCCACTTAGCTTCCACAAGAGACCTGGTAATGTTCTACATATAATGAATTCATTGTCTTTGGAAAGATCTAAACAGCCACAGTTGAGAAGAAATTGATCCTTAGTTAATTTATTCAACCACTTAGTGAGACACTGACCACTTAAACAGGCATTAACTACTTGTGAAGAGAGGCCCTGGCTTACTTTAGATCATTACTGTATAATTACCTTGATATGTATTCTTCAGAATTCTGCCTGCTTGGTGGGTTGCTGGTACTTCCATCATCAACATCCTTAGCATTGGAGGAATCTTGAGAATTTAACTGTAAATATAAGTACATGTTAAATTAAGGGGACTCATTCACAAAATTGTTAGAATTTTTTCCTCTTTAAAGAAGTAAATATATATATTTATATCAGGCATTTTTACATATAGGTAAAACTGATGATTTTTTAATCAACAATCATGATCTTTGTTTGTTTCCTAAAAACTTCTATAGAAGCCTGTAAAATACAGTAATCATAAATTATGCCAACTGATGTGGGGTTTTTTTGGGGGAGGGGGGGTGTGTGTGTGTGTGATTGGGGTTACCTCACATAAGTCATATTGCAGCTTTTACTGATGGATAAAGACCTCATGTAAACCTCTGTGCATTATTTCAGGCATAAAGAGACAGCTATGTAGAACCACCAATGTTCCATAAACTAGCTGGATAGCTGGTTTTTATATCTTTTCCAAGTTCAAGGGGTATAACTGTCAAAAACATCTGACCATGACTAAATTAGACATTGACCTGTATTTTTTGTTAAATACCAGTACATGCAATGTCAACCTGGGACATACATTTCTACAAAAGCAAGCAGAAACTGAAGTTCAGGAGGGAAACTATGTCAAAAATCATCAGACTAAAACCAAACTGTACTTGTAATTTCTGGTTAAATTCCTGCACATGAGATTTCAACGGTATACATACATTTCTAAAAAAGTAAGAGTGCAGAAATGTTCAAGAGTGATAACTTTAAGTTTAATGTGTACAACTGTTGGGGAGATAATCAAAGGAAACTGATTTTTTTTTCAACATTCAAGAGAGATAACTTTGTCAAGAACCATTGAACTATGACCAAATTCTAACTTGACCTGTGTATTTCTATGATATATCCATATGTGGAATTTGAGCCGAATGTGTACAACTTTTTAGAGATAATAAACGGAAACAGATGATGATGGAATGACGGAACAGGGTAACACTATATGCCTCAGCCATTTTATGGCCGGGCATAAAAATACAGAAAAATTTTGAAAGCTTGATGTATTTAGAAATGACAAAATCATTTCAAAAGCATTGATCTAATAAAGAAACTTCTTTCTTGGAAATTGAATTAAAAAAACATTTTGCCATAAATAAATAAAAACATATACATAAAAAAGAGCATACTCCCATATTTCTAACCTTTCTTTTCATTCAAAAGTAATTAAATACATGACTTGTATAACTTTAAAAAATAATTATTGCAGCTGAGATTTGCCAAGATTGCAGTTTAATAAAGGTTTAAAAACTAAAATAACTTTGGAATAAAAAACAATTTCTTTTCAAAGCATGTATACCTTAGAATAAAGAATAGTTCTATAAACAGAATATGTGTGGTAATGAAAAGAAAAATGTGACTTAACAAATTCAACAAGGAAAACAAACTTTAATAGATATATTTAGAAAGACAGTCTACAGCTTAAAATCATTTAATTTTATATCCACTATTAGTAAATAATCAACAAGAAAAAAAGTTTATTCAAAAACTCAAATTTGATAAATATTTCAGGAACAACAAGTAAAATTTAAAATGTCAAGGTATCTTATTTTGCTAATTATGTATTAATAAAACATTGTTTATTCAATGGCACCTGGGATTAAGTAAAATTCATTCTGGTACTGGCAGTTATTCCAACAATCATCACAATCATAATAATATATCATTTGAAATCTAAATAACCTGCATTAACTACATTAATGTTGTCTGTCTGAAATATCAAATAATTATCAAATTGAAATGTATTTATAAATCAGAATCCTTACAGTTCATGTGAATTATAGTTATTAATTTACCAACAAAGCATAAAGGCGTCGGATAATCACACCAAAGTTGAAAAAAGAAAGAAATTTATGTGTCTGAGGCATACTTGAAAACCATCTTTCATTATGAAAAGTGAACAGACTGGCGAAAAATAATTACAGACATTAATTACAGGAAAATAAATAAGGCAGGTGCAGTAATTATGAAGGCAAGACATTTCTACATTATTATTATCTACATAAAACTGTATTGCAAAATAAACCAAATTTAATCACAAGTTTTTAATAACATGTTTATGTAATTTTCAAGTTGTATAGAAAGTTTGTACAGACCATGTTTTTATAAAAGCCCATAAATTGTCCAGGTATGAAAAGTTTTGTATATTAACTTTCAGCTAGCCAATGACAAATATACACAGTGGCCTTGTAAAGTCCAGGAATAAACTTACAAGTTCTCAAAGTTCCAGCAATTATTTTGTAAATTTATAAACAAAATTAAATGAGACTAAAAGAGCTTCTCAAACACTCTCAAATCACCAAATGATAATTGAGTTTTAATTTAAAGAAAAGACTCTCAATTTAAAGGGACTCCACTAACGTTTTTGACATGCGAGACCTGAAATTTTATTTTGGATAAATGTTTCATTTGGTGTAGGTCTAAGCCAATAACCTGTATGCAGAATTTCTGATCATTCACTCACTCCATTTGTCCAGAATGATTATACTAATTGTGAAATGTGACCTAAATTGGAAAGAATTGTAACGGTTTTCACTCAAATTGTGTTAAATTGCACAAAATTATTATTTTCAGTAACGGTTTTCACTCAAATTGTGTTAAATTGCACAAAATTATTATTTTCAATCAATTCTTAGTATATTTCTAAGATATCTTTTGCATAACTTTCTGTTTAAGAGCCTTAATTGATCTATAATTATGTAAGACATTCAAATTTTATGTTTTAAGGCTATTTTTTTGGGGCTTAATGGAGTTACTTTAAAGTCATCCTCTCCAAATACTATGTCAGAATTGAACAAATAGGAAACTTTGTTGTAAACAAGAGGTTTAAATTCCCCTCATTAGGCTTTTTGAAATGAATTGGCACAATTGAGGTCAAGGGTCAACCTAATTTTTTCACTGAAGTAGGAAAATTAGAATGATGTCTTCAAGCATTACATCAGGCGTGATTGGATATGTGGTCACTAGTAAATACAGTCAGGACTCATTACAACGACACTGTTGGTTCCCAAAGGATATGCCAGTATATCAAATTTGTCAGTATATTGAATTTCATTATTTATAATATTGTAATTGTAATGATATGCTTATTCACTGGTCTCTGAACATTATGTATTTATATCTATAATAAACATTTAAAGTGAAACAGACGGACGGACCCCAAGGGGTATAACATATAATGCCCAAAATTTTAATTAATATCACTTTTTGTAACATCCTTTTTACTGTCTTTATATGAAATGATTTCGTATTTTTGTTCAAAGTTAAATTAGTCTGTTGACGTTGAGCTGGAGGTTCTGCCATAATTTTAATAAAAAAAGTCACAAGTTAGCAAGTGTAACAAAATTCAGCTGACAACAACACGTTGGTATTGTAATAAGGTGTAACAATCAACTGACCAAGGTACAATACCTGTTTTAACACCTTGCGGCTTTTGTTCAAGGCTCCATGATACACGCGCTTGACTGACCAAGTGTCAGTTTAACGAGTACTGATTGTATAGAAAATAACACGTTTGGTTTCCAATTTTATTGTGTCGGAGTCGGAATACGAATTTTCCGTTATAACGGATGATATTAACGTTGAAAAAGATTGGTTCCCACCAATTCACTGTCGTTATTTGAATTTGTCAGTATAATGGATTCCGATGTATTGAGTCCTGACTGTATACCGACAAGTAAAATAATTTCAAAATATTCTCCCATTACACAGTCTTAATACTTTCAAGGGGAGTGACGACCTAGTGATTTAGGTGTCTACCTCTCAACCCTGGGATCATGGGTACACGCCCTAATTGGTTCACAACCATGTTTTTTCATATGACACCAGTACTGGTTGGTTCCAGGAAGTGCACTCAAAAGTGATTAATATATGTTGCGAAAACTTGTTCCACAATCAAGCTTAAATAAATATGTTTAAACCAATATGTTCCTGCGAAATAGTATCATGAAAATTCAAATAGTTATTATATTTACAAATTTCAAAATCTTCGCCATAAAGTGCCTCTCATAAAACCAGTATTAAGTAATTTCTAACATTTACAATAATCATAGTGTATTGATAGTGAGACTTACCTGACCAGAACTAAAGCTTTGAGCCAACACTTCACGTGCTTTATGTACTCTCGTTAGAATTACATGTACAATAACTGATGTTAATATACTGATTGCTATCACTTCTTTCCTGTTAAAAACAAAAATAGATTGACTTAGTTTATACTTCTACAGGAGTGTAGGACAGTGGTTCTTTTACAGAACACATGCTACAGGGTTGAGCAGTTCCAATTTATACAGTTCTAATGTCTGAGAAGTACACATTTATAGAGTTCTAATGTCAACAGTTTCCTTGAGAAAATTATGGCGCAATACTTCATTTCATACATGTATATATGGGTATTACCTTGGATGGAACAATATCATAGTATTATCATAGTGCCATAATGTAGACTGACATATTATTATGCAACCTGAACAGTCTCTCCAAAGGTAATGATAAAGTGATGCTGGAAAACCTAATCACCCGGACCAAAGCTGTCAATTCTTTGTCCAAGCCAAGGGCGTGAAATTTTGTTTAAAGATGCCTTTAGTTTCACTTCTTGGATGAAACTGTTTCACTAAAGAAATTATTTACAGCAAAGTTTTTTTTTGACCTTTCACCAATCTGACTGTATCTCAGTCACATACAGACAGAAAGTTCCTGAAGTCTATACCTGCATTGACACTGTTTCTACCATTCACTCTAAATATTTTCATTTTCACTCTAAACATTTTCATTTTCACTCTAAACATTTTCATTTTCACTCTAAACATTTTCATTTTCACTCTAAACATTTTCCTTTAAATTTGTTCAAATAGCATTACAGGAAGTATTCTAAAAACAATAGTTGTCAGTAGAAAAGCCTCCCTGACTGTTCTCAGTGCTTGATAGTAAAATAAGAGCCTAGATAAATGTTGTATTTTCTAACTTCAAAAAAGGGGCAAAAATTCTGTCAAAATCCATGTTTGTTATGGGCCTTGGAAAGTAACCTTCTATTTTATAGGTTTCAAATGTGTGAGTAATGCTTCAAGCCATTCCCTTCTGTAGTTTTAGAGATATCAACTTGCAGGTAAAAACTAAACTAAAGTGTGTCGTTGACATAAGTACAATCTTATTCTTTGTATAAATGGTCCAGCTAAAAATGTCCAAATTAAAAATTCACAGAAAAGGCTTCTAAATATCTAAAAAAAAAGTCTCTTTAGATAAAATGCTTTCCCTATTGCAATAAAAACAAAACTGCTGTAGTTTTAATCAATTCAGTGTCAAAAATATCCAACATAATTCAGACATTACATTAAATCATCCAAAAAATCTGTACAAAATGAAAATTGAAAAGTTTTTTGTGACAATATCATTGACTTCATTTTGTTAATTTTTCTTGCTTTCAGAACTTATGTAAAACATTCACAGCAAATTTGGCATGTTTCTTTAGAAATACTTTGAAATATTTTTGAAATTTTGTGTTCTGAATAAAAACATTGAATAATTACAAATAAAGCATGTAGCTATGTACATTTGACTGGCAAAAATCTGAAATCTTGTATTATGTTAACATATACCTTGTATTTAAACAGACTTTATATTGAAAAAAAAACTTTTAATGTCTACTCACAAATACATAAAGAATATAAGAGGGCGATGTAAGTGGGAAAGTAACTTCTAATATCATATCTTTAAATGCATCTATTTATATAATAGATGCTTATAAAAAATATAACAAAACAAGAGCTGTCAGAAGGACAGCACGCTCGACTATTCTAAGTGCTTGATAGTAAAAGAGCCTTGATAATGTTAAATTTTTTAAGATCACAAAAGGTCTAATTTTTTTTAATAAATTCATGTTATAGGCCTTAGAGAGAGTCTAATTATACAGTATTGGCTTGACTATTCGGAAGGTAATGTCACAAGGTTGTTTTATTGAGTATAATAATACTAATTACCTATGAATACAAAAATTTGACAGAAAAGGTACAAAGGGATTCTAATTAAGATGTTTTATCAAGTAAATCACTGCTTTATAATTATGAATGCATAAAATTGTCCCAAAAAAGGCACAAACCCTTCAGTAGTAATTGAGATAACAGCTTACAAGCAAAACTTTACCATGAATTTCTAAGTTGAAAAAGGGGAGAAAAATCAGCCTAAATGCAAGATAGAATTATGGATCTTTGTCAGTGACCTACAATTATGACCCTAAATGCATATGTGAAGTTTTAAATAAATATCTTTAATAGTTATTGAGATATGTAAAACTTGCATGTTAACATTAACCAAGAGACTAAGTAGAAAAGGGGATATGAATCAGCCTTAATGCAAGATAGAGTTATGAAACTTGGTCAGTGACATACAATTATGACCTTCCAATTATGACCCTAAGTGCATGTGTAAAGTTTCAAGTAAATATCTTTGAAGACCTTTAACCTTTAAACAAAATTTCTAAGTTTCAAAGGGGCAAATAATTCTTCAAATTTTGCAGGCAGAGTTATGCAATTTTGCAAACTGATGTACATTGTTACTATAAAAAAGTATTTTAAATTTCAATTGAATATCTCAAGCAATAATTGAGATATTTGACTTTACAAAAGAACTTTAACCAAAATTTCTAAGTTCCAAAGGGGCATAATTCTGTCAATATTGTAGGCAGAGTTATCCAACTTGTCTATCTGATGTACCTTGTTACTATAAATAAGTATTGTAAGTTTCAATTGAATATCTCAAGCAATAGTTGAGATATTTGACTTTACAAAAAACTTTAACCAAAATTTCTAAGTTAAAAAGGGGCATAATTCTGTCAATATTGTAGACAGAGTTATCTCACTTGTCAAGCTGATGTACCTTGTTACTATAAATAAGTATCGTAAGTTTCAATTGAATATCTCAAGTAATTATTGAGATATTTGACTTTACAAAAAACTTTAACCAAAATTTCTAAGTTAAAAAGGGGCATAATTCTGTCAATATTGTAGGCAGAGTTATCCAACTTGTCAATCTGATGTACCTTGTTACTATAAATAAGTATTGTAAGTTTCAATTGAATATCTCAAGTAATTATTGAGATATTTGACTTTACAAAAAACTTTAACCAACGCAGACGCCGACGCGGACGCTGACGCCGACGCCGGGGCGACTACAATAGCTCTCATATTCTTCGAATAGTCGAGCTAAAAATTGAATTTATCAAACAACTTACAAGGTGAGATGAAGGACGGCTGCAGCTGTATAAAACATTTAATTTTTTTCTAATTAGAGTCTAACTTAGCTTAGTTTTTTACCTACTCTTTAAAGACATGCGACATTTTATCTAGATGAAAGTAACATTTAAGTAAATGATTAAATAAACATTATTGAAAAAAAAAATTATTCAAGTTTCCGTACTCTCATTAGACAAGGACTTAAATAAATGAAAACATATCTATATACTCAGGTAAACCCCCAACTCATATGATATGATGGTGAGATATCCTACTCGCTCAAATCCACAATTAATACAGTATATTTAAACTACACCACGTTGTATTTGCTTGACTTTTAGTGGCCCGATATCTTCTTATAAAGATATTAGTGGTCTTTAGCCTTGTTACTATGGTAACTTACCACCAATTCCAGAGTGTTACAGGTACAGCAATTACACCATCATACATTGATGGTTCGTACGGCTGGTACCTCTCGGACATGTTCTCGGCTGAATCATCTTCACTGCTGGGAACCGGTAGAGTAAATTCAGGGTACAAGTAGAATCCATTATCTGATGTAGAAATACAGACAACATATTAAAGTAATGAATTTTCTAAGAATGAAATATTCTAAATATTATAATAAAACTGTTGAACTGTATATTGAATATGTAACAAATATAAGGTATTTCAACAACACCAAGTCAGTAACATACTTCTACCGAAAAACACAAAACTCAACATAAAAATGTCTATAAATAAATGACTTGAATACATTTTACAAACATGCATCTTCCAAACAGTAACTTTTTATACCTGTTTTGTTTTTCATTTTCTTATTATCCTAATTATGCATAATAATCTTGAGTGTATTTGTAAGCTTACCAAAGGGATAGTTTTCATGCCAGATAACTAGGGCATTATCTCCCTCCTGACATCTATCCATGTTTGTATAACCAGGCTCTGATGTAATCTGCGGACGCTCATGGTTTATTGCAGGTGTTCGCCACTGTGCTATAATTCCAAAATAAAACATATGTACATATATATCAACTCTGTTCTGTTAAGAGTTTTGAAAAAATAAATGTTTCCCTTATCTACAGTATAAATTTAACAGAACTGCAAGTAGAAATTAGCAAATATTTGACCTCCACAATTAGTCCAAAATGTTAATTTTACGATATATATGCCTCGTGAAAATATCTGATTTTACTGTATATCCTGTAGCATTTTCCATGCTTCACCAGTTAAAAAAAATGCCATATATCCATTTGTCTATTATCACAATCAAAAGCAGAAAAATGAGTAAAACAACTGACATTCTATAAACTAGATAAGAGCTTCCTCACACCAGAGTACATGTATCTAATGTCTGTGATAGGAATCCAACCCATAACATAACAGTGAAAGGCAAGTGATTTCAAGTCTATGAACTTAAGCAATAAACTATAGAGATGCAAGGAAAATATCTCACATATAAATCACTATATACTGATTTATACAACCAAAATATTGAATATGATCATCAAAAATATTTCCTATCTACCTCAGTTATTGTAAGACACAATTTGATTATATTTACTGTAAGACACAATTTGATTTGATTTATTGTAAGACAAAATTTGATTTAATTTATTGTAAGACACAATTTGATTTGATTTATTGTAAGACACAATTTGATTTGATTTATTGTAAGACACAATTTGATTTAATTTACTGTAAGACACAATTTGATTTATTGTAAGACACAATTTGATTTGATTTATTGTAAGACACAATTTGATTTTATTTACTGTAAGACAAAGTTTGATTTTATTTACTGTAAGACAAAGTTTGATTTTATTTATAGTAAGACACAATTTGATTTTATTTACTGTAAGACAAAGTTTGATTTTATTTACTGTAAGACAAAGTTTGATTTTATTTACTGTAAGACAAAGTTTGATTTTATTTATAGTAAGACACAATTTGATTTGATTTATTGTAAGACACAAATTGATTTTTAAATTTAATGTTAAGACACAATTTGATTTAAGACACAATTTGATTGGATTTATTGTAAGACACAATTTGATTTTTTATTTATAGTAAGACACAATTTGATTTGATTTATTGTAAGACACAAATTGATTTTTAAATTTAATGTTAAGACACAATTTGATTCTGTAAGACACAATTTGATTGGATTTATTGTAAGACACAATTTGATTTATTGTAAGACACGGCTTGATTTTGTTTATTGTAAGACACAATTTGATTTGATTTATTGTAAGACACAATTTGATTTAATTTACTGTAAGACACAATTTGATTTGATTTATTGTAAGACACAATTTGATTTATTGTAAGACACAATTTGATTTGATTTATTGTAAGACACAATTTGATTTGATTTATTGTAAGACACAATTTGATTTAATTTATTGTAAGACACAATTTGATTTAATTTACTGTAAGACACAATTTGATTTGATTTATTGTAAGACACAATTTGATTTAATTTATTGTAAGACACAATTTGATTTAATTTACTGTAAGACACAATTTGATTTAATTTATTGTAAGACACAATTTGATTTGATTTATTGTAAGACACAATTTGATTTATTGTAAGACACAATTTGATTTAATTTACTGTAAGACACAATTTGATTTGATTTATTGTAAGACACAATTTGATTTAATTTACTGTAAGACACAATTTGATTTGATTTATTGTAAGACACAATTTGATTTAATTTACTGTAAGACACAATTTGATTTAATTTACTGTAAGACACAATTTGATTTGATTTATTGTAAGACACAATTTGATTTATTGTAAGACACGGCTTGATTTTGTTTATTGTAAGACACAATTTGATTTGATTTATTGTAAGACACAATTTGATTTAATTTACTGTAAGACACAATTTGATTTGATTTATTGTAAGACACAATTTGATTTATTGTAAGACACGGCTTGATTTTGTTTATTGTAAGACACAATTTGATTTGATTTATTGTAAGACACAATTTGATTTAATTTCCTGTAAGACACAATTTGATTTAATTTACTGTAAGACACAATTTGATTTGATTTATTGTAAGACACAATTTAATTTATTGTAAGACACGGCTTGATTTTGTTTATTGTAAGACACAATTTGATTTGATTTAATTGTAAGACACAATTTGATTTAATTTACTGTAAGACACAATTTGATTTAATTTACTGTAAGACACAATTTGATTTATTGTAAGACACAATTTGATTTAATTTACTGTAAGACACAATTTATTTTAATTTACTGTAAGACACAATTTGATTTGATTTATTGTAAGACACAATTTGATTTAATTTACTGTAAGACACAATTTGATTTAATTTACTGTAAGACACAATTTGATTTAATTTACTGTAAGACACAATTTGATTTGATTTACTGTAAGACACAATTTGATTTGATTTATTGTAAGACACAATTTGATTTAATTTACTGTAAGACACAATTTGATTTGATTTATTGTAAGACACAATTTGATTTAATTTACTGTAAGACACAATTTGATTTAATTTACTGTAAGACACAATTTGATTTGATTTATTGTAAGACACAATATGATTTGATTTATTGTAAGACACAATATGATTTTTTTTATTTAATGTTAAGACACAATTTGATTTTTTATTTATTGTTAAGACACAATTTGATTTGATTTATTGTAAGACACAATATGATTTTTTTATTTAATGTTAAGACACAATTTGATTTAAGACACAATTTGATTTTATTTATTGTAAGACACAATTTGATTTTTTATTTACTGTTAAGGCACAATTTGATTTTATATCAGTATTTTACCAGTATTCAGATATGGTTTCCAGGCCACCCTTGGTAAATGTTTACTGTCTTTCTGGCATGTTTCCGGAAAATCATCATGGGGAAGTTTCTTTGTTGCCTCGGACATACGTTCCTGCATCTGTGCTGAGGGTTGTACATATAGCTGTTTCTCGTGCATGCCTGAAATAAATATTGTAATATTGTCTTATGCATGCATAAAAACAAATATTGTAATCTTTTAAACTTTAATTCTCAGAACGGAATATAATAGCTGTAAAAGCAGATTGTCTTCAGTTTTATCAAAATGTTTATCAAATTTAAAAAGTGTTTTAAATATTATTATATATTATGTCATGTGACCAAATAATGAACTTAAACTGGCATGTAATTTGTACAATCTATCTAAATTACCTACAATATTTCAAACAATCCATGATTAACCCTTACTTAATCATTTACAGGCAACAGTTGTGCTGCTAAGAAAGTCAATTTTGACAATATAATTTCTTCGACCTAGCCATAACAGCTTATTCCTCAAACCCTATCAAAACAATAGTAATTCAAATATAAAGCTTTTTTTTGTATTCTTTTCTGGATGCAAATTAACTTCACAGAAAATATTTATTTTTTTTTGTTACAACTTTCTTGACTTTAACATTAAGGCACACTTAAACAAACTGAATAAACAGTAAACAACTTACCCACATAGAGCAATGGTGGATGTATAGGTCTCTCCCCAGGTTCAAAGCTGGACAATGCCGGTATATTGTTGTTTCCAAACATATCTATACGCTGTAACTCACCTTTAAACAGCAACCATACATTTGATACCGGACTCTTAAACTGTAATCAAACAAAATCCAATTAAATATCATAAACTCTGTAATTTTTCTAATGTCAAATTAACAACAAGAATTATTTTCAGTAATAGTATTTTCATGTACTAGGTAAAGTAAGTTGAAAAACTTGTAACAAAGAAAAGCAATAGATCTAGATAACTTTGACAATTAATTAAATTTGATTCTCATTTCGTATTTGTTTTTTTTTGTCATATTTTATATGAAGGATTAGTCACAAGCTGAAACCATGAAAACAACAATTCAGCAAAATGTTACAGTGAGAGCCTCTTGCCAGTTTGCAACCCAGAGATCATGGGCTCAAGCCCTACCAGAGTCACAACCAAGTTTTCCACATATGACACCAGTACTTGTTAGTTCCAGCATGCAAATTCAAGACTGTATCAAATAAAGAACTTCTCAAGCTCAAACTAAAACAGAATGCTCAACTTTAGATGCAATCCTTACTATGATAAAATCTATCCCTGAAATGTTTTCTTAAGTTTTTTTTTTATCCAGCGGTAAAGTTTGTACCTTATACTGCCAGGTTACAGCCTGCATATTGTCTGGACTTACACCAACAATCATTCCCTCTGGTACGACAATCTTCACCGAGTTAGAAAACATCTCCATATCATCTATAGGATCCTGTTCCTCATCTACATTAATAACACAAATGAGCCGCGTCATGACAAAACCAACATAATGGGTCTGCGACCAGCATGGATCCTGACCAGCTTACGCATCCACGCAGTCTGATCAGGATCCATGCTGTTCGCTTACAAACCCAAACAAGTAGAGAAACTGATAGCGAACAGCATGGATCCTGATCAGACTGCGCAGATGCGCAGGCTGGTCTGGATCCATGCTGGTCGCAAACCCATTATGTTGGTTTTGTCATGACGTGGCTCAAATGACAATCAAATACTTATTTAACACCCTTCCGCCTTCACAGAATGAGTATTTTGTGTCATAGAAAGTTATATCAAATCTGCTCTGCACAAAAAATATCCCATGTGAGTAAAAAATTTCATTTAAAAAGTATACATGTATTATTTTTAACATTATAAGTTTAACTATGTGAATAAACTTCTGTCTTTTGTTTGAATCTTAGTTTTACAAAATACATAATAATTTATGTTTCATGACTGAATGTCAAAATGCTGCAAAATGCTCATTCACAATATTGAATATAAAAGTTTTCAAGAGTTTATTACATACAATACTCAACTCCATGTACATATTTAAATTTGAAGGGTGCCAATGCCCTTTCTTTTGACATTTTTACTTTTGACATTTTTAAAAATATTTTCAAATTTTTGGCAAATCTTTCCTTTCAGTTTTCAAACTTTTGGCTAATCATTCAATCTTTTGGCATATTTCTTTTTTTTATTTTTAATTCTTTTATTTCCATTATTATAATTTGAATTAAATATAAAACGAGAATAAAGTTACTGACCTTCAGGGTCACATGTCACAATGTCAACCTCATCATCTGTGTTACCATGGTTATTAGAGATGATCTGTCTTTGACCTTTAATGAAGGTCAATTCATGTTCACCAACACTAAAGTTCCACCTGTTTAAGAAATATTGAAATGATTCTACAAATACATATGTATATAGATAATATACTAATATATTAGTATTAGTACATGACTATAAATAATAATTGTTCTATAAAAGATATTTGTTTGTTATGTGTAGTTATTTTAACATTTTATAAGAAAAATAAAACTCTGTATATTAATGATAGGTTTTTACCTGTCACAAACAGAAGTAGGTCAAAAGATTGAATTGTATGAAACTTTTATGTAAGAAAATCAAATGTGACTGACAGAGTCACAGTCATGCATTACAAATGTATACTTTAAGGTAATTAAAATATTTTGCAAAAATCCTACATGAAGTTACTTACATACTGAGAACATTTTTTCAGCATATATATTTTATACATTATATTACTATTCATGTTACTTTTCATTGGATAATAGTGATGTTTATAAACACTATACACAGCTACTGTGAAATTAATAAATAATTTCATGTTTTCCTATAAACAAGAGGGCCATGATGGCCCTAGATCGCTCACCTGAATTATCAAACTCATCCAAACAATTACCTAGACAAGCATTCTGACCAAGTCTCATGACAGGTGAGTCAAAAATGTGACCACTACAGTGTTAACAAGGATTATCCATATTTGAGCAGTGCGACCTAGTTTTTTACCCAGGTGACACATATTCAAACTTGACCTAGAAATCATCAAAACAAACTTTCAGACCAATTTCCAGGATACTTGGATCAAAACAGTAGCAACTAGAGTGTTAACAAGATTTTTCTATTTTTAGCTCCGGTGACCTAGTTTCACATGCGATTTCGAACTCATCCAAGCAATTACCTAGACAAGCATTCTGACCAAGTTTGATGATAATGGAGTCGAAAATGTGACCACTAGAATGTTAACAAGGTTTTTCCATATTTGGGCGGTGTGACCTAGTTTTTCATCCAAGATGACCCATGTTCGATCTTGACTTAGAAATCATCAAAACAAACTTTCAGACCAATTAACAGAATATTTGGATCACAACAGTAGCCACTAGAGTGTTAACAAGATTTTTCTATTTTTAGCTCCTGTGACCTAGTTTTTCATCCAAGATGTCCCATGTTCGATTTATTCCCAGCAATGACCTAGACAAGTTTCCTGACCAAGTTTGATGACAATTGAGTCAAAATTGTGACCACTAGAGTGTTAACAAGGTTTTTCTATTTTTAGCTCCTGTGACCTAGTTTTTCATCCGAGATGACCCATGTTCGAACTCATCCGAGTTATTACCTAGACAAGCATCTTGATCAAGTTTGATGATGATTGATGCAAAAATGTGACCGCTAAAGTGTTAACAAGGTTTTAACAAGGTTTTTCTATTTTTAGCTCCGGTGACCTACTTTTTCATCCGAGATGACCCATGTTCGAACTCATCCAAGCTATCAACTAGATAAGCATCCTGACCAAGTTTGATGATGATTGATAAAAAATGTGACCGCTAGAGTGTTAACAAGGTTTTTCTATTTATAGCTCCGGTGACCTAGTTTTTCATCCGAGATGACCCATATTCGAACTCATCCGAGCTATTATCTAAACAAGCATCCTGACAAAGTTTGATGATGATTGGGTCAAAATGTGACCACTAGAGTGGTCACAAGGTTTTTCTATTTTTAGCTCCTGTGACCTAGTTTTTCATCAGAGATGACCCATGTTCGAACTCATCCAAGCAATTGACTAGACAAGCATTCTGACCAAGTTTGATGATGATTGGTTCAAAAATGTGACCACTAGAGTGTTCACAAGGTTTTTTCTATTTATAGCTCCTGTGACCTACTTTTTCATCCGAGATGACCCATGTTCGAACTCATCCGAGCTATCACCTAGACAAACATCCTGACCAAGTTTGATGAAGATTGGGTCAAAAATGTGACCTCTAGAGTGTTCACAAGGTTTTTCTATTTTTAGCTCTTGTGACCTAGTTTTTCATCTGAGATGACCCATATTCGAACTCATCCGAGCTTTCAACTAGATAAGCATCCTGACCAAGTTTGATGATGATTGAGGCAAAAATGCGACCGCTAGAGTGTTCACAAGCAATTGTGGACGGCCAGACGGACGACGGACGACGGACGACGGACGACGGACATTCATCGATCCTAAAAGCTCACCCTGAGCAAGCTCAGGTGAGCTAAAAAGAAAGTTTGCAGTATTATATATTTGATTATTGACAGTTTATATGGCTGTATATAAATGGTTACTTACAATTTAACCTAGTGGCTTGGGTTATATATACAAACAACCATCCATATAAGGCCATATAACCTGTCAAAAATCTTTACACATGTAACTATATAGTAGTGTCAGTAAATCTGTTATTTATCACCAAATGTTATCATCTACCCAAACAAGTCAATTTCCTTCATACTTAACTCCATTGTGTAAAATGTCAAGTTCCATTATCAGGTATCATAATGGCTTCAAAATCTGATATATAGAGGATATTGAATGAGTGTAGGTTTAATACTAAATTTATTAAACCCGAGGCTAACATTATATTATTTTATTCAACGAGTTCAACAAATTTACTATTGAATCTACAAGAATATAGTATTCTATTGTAATGCTAACATTAGCACGTTTTAATGCTATGTTTCTATATACGCAAATGATGTACGGTCAAAGAGTTATTACACTAGTGTAATATAGTTTTTATAAAATGGCTTTATTACACTCCTGCGCCGTGGTTTATGTGATTAAAACAAATCAAACTGAATGCAATCTGTACAAAACTAATGGTATTGTATTAAAATGATGGTAAAATCCCCACTTTCTATGTAAGTTAAAGCATGGAAACTAAGTAAGATATATTGACTGACCAGGCATATTAAAAAACACTGATATTTTATACCATTTCAAGGCAGTGAAAAATTGACTCACTTTTCAGATCCTGACCTAGAATCCACAGCTCGTACAGTTTGTGTTTGACGATTTACAATTAAAAGGTCCTCCTCATTCACAACTTCTTCACCAAATGTCCGACATCCCTTTACTCCACATGCATATCTCACCTGTTAACAAATACACAAATTATTTACTACTGATTCAAGTACCAACACACTCATAAGGGTCATATAAAATTTTAACCCTGATCGGCAAGATAATTTAACCCTGATCCAACTATTGTTTTGAAACTGATTTGTCACACTCTTCTTTATCTTTAGATCAGAATATTGGAAATGAACAAACATTATATTATAGAACAGAGACAGATCAGTCTTAGATTGATCTTGTTGAATACTGGTTGTGTAGCATAGGTGCTATAGTCTGATTTTATTGACCTGTCAATATTGCACTCATTAAAATAGAGTCATTTAAATGTATTTGATCCCACTTCGGTTCTGTCCTTGTAGTATACGAGAATTAATATGGAGAATATAACCAAAGTTTTGGAAAGTCACACAAGCTAAATGTGTAGATGGACATCACATCCACAAAAGCACTGTTGGTTAATAATTGCCTAATATATCAGAGGTCTGTGGTTAGATCCGTACTGTTGCCATTGTTTAGATTACTCTTTATTTTTGCAGTATATTGAAATGGTTATGGCCAGGTGCTTGCAAAATTATCTACACTGATATTAAGCAACTTATAACATGGGCCTACAAGGTCTTGATCTTACAATACGTAATACATTTAGAAATTATAAGCTTGTGGTTTACCCTATTGCTCTATTAGGATCAATATAATTATTTCACACACAAAAATTAAAATTAAATCACACCTTACTGTGTACATCTCACAGATCTTACAGAAAATTATATAAAATCAAACAATACCAAAACAACAACATAATAGTCATCTTAATAACAAATAAATCCTGGTTTAATAGAGGACATCAGAAAAAGATTTGATATGAAAGTTCAAATAACTTGCACAATTATAAATAATGGAAAACTGGAAAGAAATAATGAACTGATATAAGGTCACTGACATCTAGTAAACAATGAATTTAAAAAATGCCTTTGGCTATTACAAATATGCATGTATAAAGTATATGAGCCAAGTTAAAGAAAGTAATTAATATATTGTTATTGATGTCAAGTTTATAAATGACATCACTGGCCTAATCATAATCTAGATCAGAGGCATGACTAAGGAACAGACATTTACATAGGCTTACCTATAGACATTTAGTTTGTATAATTTCCAATCCAAGCACATGATATTCTGTGACATAATTATATTGAATATAAGACAGTCATACCCTAAACACTTTTAATACACTTGTTACTATATATAGTAACAAAATTGCCTATGATTTCAACTGATTATGAGTGTCACGTGACCTATTATGAGTTTGCGGCCCGGGGCCGAGAACTAGTTATCAGCCCGCAGAACATGTGCACGTGCACAAAACTGAAACAATGACGTCACATTTAACGTCATCAAACAGTTAACTGTAAAAATGAAAGTAGGTTATAAGCACGAATCGCTGCGTATTTAGTACAAACACATTTTTGTTACTATTGAAATTTGAAGAAATAATACGACAAATTCATTCCGAAAAAAAAATGAAAATAAAACTTGCTTCTTGGTTCTACTGCTTTGAACACACAAACAGAAAATATCTCTGTACAGAACAGTAGAAGAATTTCAACGAAAGAACTTCAAAGTCTATTTGTTTTGATTATGTTTTTGTTATTTGTTTGTTTGTTTATTAATTTAAATGCTACTATTAGATCTACCAAGTGTATTAAAGACATTAATACACGTCAGCGTAGGGCCGGAAGGTGATAATCGGCCCTGAATGAAAAACGGCCCTCGGGTCCATTATTCATTTTGCGGGCCGATTATCACCTTCCGGCCCTCTCCTGCCGTGTATTAACCTCTTAATATTTATTACTTATACTTATGTAACTTATGAATCTGAAGGTTGTTTCTCATCTTACTTAAATACCCCCGATGTATGTTTGGCACAAAACTGTGATATCTTTTATTTTTAACTATATAAGATACAATATTTTACAAGAATATCAATATGAATATTATACCTGTCCGGTATGAGGGTCAAGGCCGTATGTAACGATATCTTTTCCACCAATCATCATTGTGTTGTCTGCCAGCTTGAACGTGGAACTCAACAATGTGTCAGCAGATAATGGCACGGCTTCAATACTGTCCCCGTCATATCTGTACAGACCACCATCAAGGGAAGGTATATAACGTGTCGGTACACCATCGTGCATTATCTAAATTATATAAGGAAAACTTAAGTAAGTGACCCCAGACACTAAGTTTTATCTTATTTAATTGGGTTCAACATCGCACCTATGAATATATAATTGATTAATGGAGTTTTGTCAGTATAATTATGTAATGTATTAAATATCCCATTGCTCAGTATTGTATTGATTTTTTTTCTTTATGTGTGCTTTTTCCTAATTGTAAAATATGTGACCTAAAATTATATTTCAAAATGCTTGTTATAACGATGTACCTATGTGTGTACAAGTTATGAAATAAACTCTGTTCTGTTCAGTATAGGTCATATAGCAACTTTCCAGCCTTAAAGGTGGAGGAATACCTCCGCCACCCCTCTGTGTATTATTTCAGGTACAAACAGGATTGAGTGGAACCACCGACATTCCTTAAGCTAGCTGGATAGCTTTTTCACATGAAAGAATCCAAACATTGTGCAGCATGAACCTACAGTGGTGAGGGGCAAGTGGTTTGAAGTCAATGACCTTAACCAGTGGGCCACAAATGCCCTGATACTATATTATACTAAGAGTAAAACATTCTTTACTTCTCATTCATTATGACAATCATGTAAAATTTACTACAATGTATTGTAATAAGCCCACCAAAACAAACATAAAAATCTGCATTGTGAAGAAATCAAATGGTGAAATAAATGGTGCAAGAAACTTATTTTAGCCTTTGTTTAAACGGTGTTCTCCTACTCACTCTTTCCTTATAATAATTTATTATATACATGTTCTTTTTTACAATCTACTATACAATATGTTACAGATGTCATGCTAGTAATGAATAAGAAAGAAATATATATGTATTGATCTTGACTTTGTTGATAAAAAACTGTATTGTATTATATCATTTATCAGTTTTGTCATCAGCTATTGATTCTACCATTAACATCTTTATGATATCATTATCAAACCATCCTTGGAGAGGACCTAAATGTTAATGTTGTGAAAATGGACAGAAAATGAAATTTTAAAACATTTTAGTATAGGTTAGTGTTTATTAGCAATAATATAATTAAATCTTATGTGTTGGCCAACAGATTTAAAGGAAAAAATGCTGACTAACAAACACTAAACTGACTTCAGTGGTTGAAATTATAAAGAAAACTTAAAAGTGACCCTAGACACTAATTTTTATTTGATTTGATTGGGTTCAACATCGCACCAGATTTCCTGGAGGAAGAAGACCTACCATGCAAATGTATACTATTTAATGACAGACAAGTTTAAGTGCCGATAAAATTAATTAAATGTATCAAATTGAACATCTCATTGGACAAAATATAATTTCAACCTCTAAATTTTCTTTGAAAATGTTTGTTACCTCCATTTTACTGATACTGGATGAAAGAAGAGGCCTAGAGTCTGCAGCAACACTCCATAACAACTTCCCCTCGTCCTTATCATCGAGGGCAGATAATTTACCATCCAGTGTGCTCACAAGAATAAGCCTTCTGGAAAACAAAGGTACCAAAACTTTGTTGTTTAATGTAAGACAATGGCACAAAATAAAGCTTGATTAATACAATCTCAGACATAATATATTGGGACAAGCAACTAACTACCAACAAGATAAGCCGCCTTGTGTCAGCTGATTAATCAATAAGTGAAGTCAGTGGCGTAGCTACTCTTAGGCCATGTAGGCACGGGCCTACAAGTTGGTCAAGAAATTGACATTTTCAAAAGTCCCAAACATACAATAAAAACAGGCGAGGGTGGAGTTGGTAGTGGGTTCAAGCCGTATAGTCGAATCAAGTATGTGTGCATGATTTACCATCCTCAGTAAAGTTTGCATCTAATCAAATTCATAGTTTACAATAATTGTTTTGATAATTTTCCTTGAACATACTTTTGAACGCACATTTTGCTCTTTTTAATCTAAACTTGTTTTTGGCTTCTGGGGGCTAAGCCCCCAGACCCCCATTTATGTGCCTACAAGTTGAAAAAAGCTGGCTACGCCCCTGGAAGTATTTAAATCATATCTTTATATGCCATTGTCATAAAATAAAACATTGATAAAATTTTATTAAGTCATGTAAAGACCATTTAAATACTAACTAAAGTAGTAAAGGACTGTTAAAACTTAAATCATCTGTCAGTTGGCTTATATTTCTCTCATTTACACTGTTTGCTACATATAAATATATTGTCTTTCAGGACAACAATGAACATGATGGACAGCGTGTGAGCCCAATTCACGCTGATTGGAAGAGAAGACAACCTGTACGAAATGTTCCGTCCAGAAATGGAACGGGAATTAGCACATGAATTCCGCCCGGAATAAACGTAATCTGAACAAGTCAAATAAATAGCAATTTATTATGCAGCACTGTGCTTATATCCAAATGCTTGTCCTAATATATTATGTCCTAGATAGTAAGATACACTGTTGCAAACTAATTTTGCTTTTTGTTGTTTAACTATTTGTATACTGTTGGTGTTTTTTCTCGACATGTACGGTAATAAAATAAGTTCAAGGTCCTGCATGTGAGTTTGTTTTTTTAATCAGACTTTATTGATAATTGACAGAGTATCAAGGTCTTGTCTTGTAATTAAATCTTCATTTCAAATGCATAAATTTAACTAGATTATAATAGAAATAAAATTCAATGTTATCAACATTATTACCAGTTTTGATTTAAAAATTTCAGTTTAAATATTTACTACGGAAATTGATAATCAGATTATCATTGTTTTGATGAAGTAATAAAGCCAATATGACAATTTGCCAAAGACTTAACAATAATAAGTGGTGTGGTCGGTAATGTAACGATTCGCCACACTAACGATTCGCCACATAACGATTCGACACAGAGTAATAACGATTCGCCACAGTTAAATAACGATTCGCCACGTGTTCAAATACAAATTTTTTTCATATCTGTTTTCAAACTGTTGATGGAAAACTTTTTTCCATTTTATATTTCATTTGTTAATTACATAAATTAATTACACTAAATACACATTTTATTGAATAAAAACACACGAAAACCAAATATTTTATCTGGAACATACTAGTACATCCCAGATTTTATTAACAAAATTACATAACACATTTTATAACTTCGTTATTTATATAAACTGGAAAAATATACGTGTACGTATATTTAGTTTGTCTTGTAATTTGTCTTTGAATTTCTGAATATATTTAAATGCCATTATGTTTGTAATGTTTTGTACACGGACAATCTTTAAATATGACATTTTTTAAATGGATAAGTCATGCCTTCTACTACCTTTAAGGTCTTTTCTAGTAGATGTTTTCATTGCCTACTTAAGTTATAGCCATACCTACAATTAGAAGAACTTCTTACGAATACAAACAGAACGTGTAAAGCGCATTACAACATAAATATTACTATTGCGAACTTTTGGAACGAATTTGAATTTGACCATCTTTTGAATTTCATGAAAAAAAATCTTGAAAGATTTTTCCAGCATTCTAAAGGATTTGAAAGTTAACTAATCCCGTTTGCGTCTACAGCTTTCTTTTTCTAGACATTGAATCAATTTGAAGGTATTAAATTGTAATGGCTAAAGCTATAAAAATAGATAAAAAAAAATGTCTACAAATTTATGTGGGTATTTTATCTTTATTTATCTATATTATTGTTTTAATGTCATTTAATAATGTACTGGAAATAAAATTTCAAATGTCATAGATGCATATGGTCTCAAAGACTACTAAACAATGGATAATTAGCCGAGAACATTTTTGGCAGCCTTTCTGTTTTATGTGACATATATTCAACTTAAAAGACATAATGTTTTAAGTCACATTGAACACTTTGATTTTAACAATTTTTGAAAAAAGTTACAAGGACTGTTCTATCTCCAAATGTTTTCTTAGGGTTTTAAGCAAGGAAATATTAAAATCCACAAATCTTTAACGATATTGAGTTGTTCTCCTACACCACGTTTAGTAGTTTTTAAATTTTTTTGAAATCTGAATACATTGTCAGATAATTAAAGGATTATTTCGGCGTCAATTAAATATTTCTACAACAATCCTAAGGTGATTGGCTTGTTTAAATTAAAGGTGTGACAAATGTTTTACATATGCGTTCTTTAATCAATTATCGTAAATCAATTTTCGTATGAACACATGTTTTTGCAATACTTTGTTTAAATATTTGACATATATTATAATATATGAACTATATATTTATATATAAATATTAATTGACATATAATTATGTTTATGAGTAATTCAATAATTATTTCAACATATTATTACTTTCTTGTTAATGTACTCCTGTAATAATGTTACTTTGATAAATTGAAAATTCCGCGATGGGGGCCTTAACTTCATATTACTTGTATTAAGAAACATTATTAAATTATTGTCATTGTCAAATTATTAAAACAAAAGGAAAAAGTTTGTTGATTACTAAAAAATCATTGTTATAATCATACTGTGGCGAATCGTTATTTAACTGTGGCGAATCGTTATTACTCTGTGGCGAATCGTTATGTGGCGAATCGTTAGTGTGGCGAATCGTTACTAATTCGTGTGGTCCTACTATCCAATCAAATCACTTGTAACATTACCTGGATTAAAATAAACCAATCGAATTGCTTCTTTTGTGTGGACTTTAAATAGTTTATGTGAAGGTTGCAAATAACAAAACACTAAATGTTTACTAACATTTCATAAGAAAACAAAAAACACAAACAAAAAATGCTCAAATACCTATCTGAATTTATGTCACTGACAGGAATTTGATCGGATTTCTTTGAATCAAAGCTATCTTGAGCCCCATCCGCACCGTCCCAGTTTGGTGTCGCTTGCGAATGAGAAACTGTGAGGCAAAAAGCGCCGAGTGAGGCCGCAAACCACATTAAACAAGAATTCCATCGTTTGCACCTCTTTTGCCCCATACAGACTGTAAAACTAAAGTTTCATTAAAGCAAAAATGATCAAATGTGCTGATGAAATAGCGTAAATTTCCTTCCAGTAGTTTCGTGTTTACCTTTTGTAAGGTGATCAATGTCGTACGTTTTGATTGGACAATTCACCGGAAGTCCATGCTGAATGACGTGTAACTTCATTTGTCTCCCTTGATAGAATTAGTAATTTGCTATTTTTAGATTTTTGAAATAGAACCACTAAATTAAAATTGAAATAAAAAAAAAAAAAATTCAATTCACTTAATATTTCGTCGAATTATTATTGAACTTAATATAATATACTTAGTGTGTAAAGTAAAAGGCGCACAAAAGTTGAATTTGTCTTATCTTAAAATGGCACGTGACTTTTCCAGTAGTTGTGTCGCACCGAACGCACGGGAATTTCGTGGATGTTCAAAAACTGCATATATAAACTTAGTTTAACCTTGTCAGTGTTAGAATATCAGCGGAGCTCGGTGTTAGTACATGTAAGTTGTTTTCTTTTCCTGAGATAAGTTTACGGCGAGAAAAGTGCATGTAGGCCTACATGTAGACTTGTAATAAGCAGTTACAATAAAATTTCATGTCATAGAAACGCCTAGAAGTATAAAGCACGTGTAGCAATACAACAAAATTGAGTCCGGCATGCATGGTGGAAATTAATACATCAGGACATAATTCACCACATAATATTAACGTATGCTACATTACACTGTTAAATCCGATACATGTCGCACGTGACCGTTGTTGAGTACCATGATCAGTCATAGGAACTCGAGAACGGGACCGCAGATTGCGGCGTATATTTTCGATCGTGTAACGGTATTTTAAAACGTTTCTGCTACATCTAAATATCTTTTAGTATTATCCGAGTGTATGGACTCAAAAAATATATTATCAATTGAACCATATCTGTCTCTTTTAAAACTGGTCAAATTTTACGGTATCATAAAAAAAGACAAGGAGTGACATCCGCCATTTGCCGCAACGTTTTCGGCATGAGTTTTTCCCCTTTGGCTACAATTGATTACTATTTTTTCAGAATTTTGTTCCCGTTATTTTTGTCAACTATCAGGTATCGTCCGGATATAACGTTAACGGTTTATTGTTTACACGTGTTGACATGTTTAGGCGGCATTATATCGGGTGTATTCGTGTTTTGATTTGTTAACATGGAGAAAACAGACATATTAATAATATGGTCAAACTGGTTTTGCTTAACTGAAAAAAGGAATATTAAAACATGATCAATAGATAAATATTTTAGGCACTCATCTGGTATTCATAAGTAGAAAAATAAAAAACAAAAATCAAGCATATCAAGGGGGATTACTTACTCCGAACGTTGCGGCAAATGGCGGATGTCACTCCTTTTCTTTTTTCAATATACCGTAAATTTGACTGATTTTTAAATTAGCAGATTATATTAAATTGATATAAGATAATTAAAGACCACCCGCTCGCATAATATGAAAAGATATTCAAAGGTCGGACAGACTAAATGTAAAGCCGGTACGGATTCGGATTTATGCGCCGCAATATGCGGTCCTGTTCCAGAGTTCCTATGGATCAAGTTTGCATGGTATTCACACGTTTGCGTGATGCGCACATTGGTATATGATGCACATATTGGTTTATGGTTGATATATGGTATAGACAGTGGTAATTTATTTAGCATTATGTTTAAAGTTGAATGTGTTTTGTTTTGATAGTTTATTATCAATGACATACAATGTTTCGTTTAACTTCTCCACATGCACATGTTATTGTACTAGTACGAGTATGGTTCATACTATCTTCAAGTATCTTGTCATTTATCATGTGTCCGTTTACCCTCCTGGACAATTTGGACAAACGGAATATTGAAAATAAACTTATCGAACTTATGAAACACACATTGCTGTAGATTCTATTTAATATTTCAATGTTTCACTATCTTAAAAATGTTTATTTTTTAATTGTTAAAGTATTTGCTTATATAGAAGTTATCACTTTTTGGCACATAACACTCTTATTAACAGAGACTGGACTAAATGCATTTTCATAGATGTTTGAGTTTTTATGCACTGAAAATTTAAAGTGACATATATTATGCTTTTTCTGACAAATAGAGATGAATTAACTATATATTTCGGAAGAATGATATATATACATTTGTATTAAAATAATTGACAAAAAATAGATCAAAGTATTTTTTAGATTAAAGTGTGAAGTGTGAAATAAGCTTAGTTCTGTAACTAGAAGATTTATTCCTGTACTCTCTTACATATTCATTGTCTAAGATAAATATTGTGCCAATGATAAAAGAGATTGAACCTACCAAACATCCCACTTTGGTACAAGCTGATATCTCAAATACACAGGCACGAGTATCGGACCTGGGAAGAAAAAATATGACCAGATTGATAAAAAACCTGTGTTTATTTTAAAAAATGTCAACCCCCCTCCCCCCCCCAAAAAATGTAAATAATGACCCCCTTAAAAAATATACTATAAGTTAAGAGTTTACATTTTTTTTTTTGGGGGGGGGGGGGAGGGGGTTGACATTTTTAAGATGAACACAATTTTTTTTATCAATCTGGTCATATCTTTTCTTCCCAGGTCCGATACTCGTGCCTGTGCTCAAATACTACAGAAGGAAATTAGTTGAAACTTATTACTTATCTATAACTTAACTTCCCTTTTTGAACTTATCCAGGTTTAATATTAAGCACGAGAATAGTCGAGCGCTCTGTCCCACTGATATCTCTTGCTTTTATTTTTAGTAAAATTAACATAATAAAATCGAACAATTATCAGTGATATTTGATAAGTCTACACAGTGCTAAATTCGAAGATTATCTACAACTTAACACACTATTTGTGAGTTTACAAAATTAGCATTCTGACAAAATTAGCATTATGCAAATTCACAAAATACCCAAAAAAATATGAATATAACGTAAATGAAATGTGTTGGGGGATATTACTTCTTCTTTTTTTCCTTTTTGGAGACACAAATGTGTTTAAAACAGACATTGATAAAATATGAGCCAGAAAGTAAAATATATTCACTTAACTTTTTAAAATCTTTTTTTTTAATGGGATGATCCACGGCACTGAAAAGAATAATATTAAATGAAAATCGCAGCCTTCTTTTTAAATTTGTGTGTTATAAAATTGTAACAAAAATGTTTTCTCTTAATTAATTGGACCCTCTTTTGCGAATGCATTGAATGCTAAATCTTTTACAGATAGATCCATAGATAATTTGTAAATTTAGCGCTTTCTTAGACGTGATAGTTTTTATGCTCCCCGAAAAATTTCGGGGGAGCATATAGTCGGCGCCTTGTCCGTCTGTCCGTCCGTCCGTCTGTCCGTCCGTTGTCTTGTCCGGAGCATAACTTGAAAACCCTTGGAGATAATTTGTTGAAACTTCATACAGTGGTAGAGGGCATCGAGGGGGAGTGCAGTGTCAAAGAACCATAACTCTATTTTGCCCGGTTTTTGAATTATCTCCCCTTATAGAAAAATCTTGTCCGGGGCATAACTCTAAAACTATAAGAGATATCAACATGAAACTTTGTAGGTGAATAGATCTCAATGCGTAGATGTGCACTGCATAAGAACAATAACTCTTTTTGTCCTAATTTTGGAGTTATTGCCCTTTGTTTATTTTAATACTTTGAACTTGAACTTTGTCCGGAACATAACTTGAAAACCCTTGGAGATAATTTGTTGAAACTTCATACAGTGGTAGAGGGCATTGAGGGGGAGTGCAGTGTCAAAGAACCATAACTCTATTTTGCCTGTTTTTTTAATTATCTCCCCTTATAGAAAAATCTTGTCCGGGGCATAACTCTAAAACTATAAGAGATATCAACATGAAACATTGTAGGTAGATAGATCTCATTGAGTAGAGGTGCAGTGCAAAAGAACCATAACTCTGTTAAGCCTTATTTTTGAATAATCTCCCCTTTTAGAAAAATCTTGTCCAGGACATAGCTGTAAAACTATAAGAGATATCAACATGAAACTTTGTAGGTAGATAAATCTCAATGGGTAGATGTGCAGTGCACAAGAATCATAACTCTACCTCGCCTAATTCTGGAGTTATTGCCATTTGTTTATTTTTACTTTTTGAATTATCCAGGACATAACTCGGAAATCATAAGAGATATCATCAAGAAACTTTGTAGGTTGATAGATCACATTGATTAGAAGTGCAGTGCAAAGAACTGTAACTCTGCCTTGCCTAATTTTGGAATTATTGCACTTTGAACTTTTTCCACGAACATAACTCTGAAACTACAAGAGGTGTACTTTCCTGTGTCCAAAACCTATTCGGGGAGCATCACCCGGCTCAAACCGGGCTCTTGTTGTTTTTGTTGTGCACGAGAACTCGAACATTGTAGAGATAAAGCCTTAGGACCACCAGAGTCTATGCTAGTGATGGTCATACTATTGACTTAAATAAAATTCTATCTGCTCAAAATACCATCGGAACGAATGTAAAACTAACGCATGAATTGTGCAATAGTAACACCGAACAGTGCCGAATACGAACCTTTGATAATGTGTACCCCTCCGTTATGACTGAATGTGTCGTTTTCTTGAGTTGACTACCATGCAAAATTTTGTTGTTTCTCAAGTGTAAACTTTTACATAAGTAGTAATAAACATAAACATATGTGTTATTTTTTTCTGTATTATAATGCATACATAACGTTTGACAATACATCAATATCGGCCGCAAGCATTTTTTTAAGATACAAAGTGTATAAATAAAACTTCAGTTGATGTATCACCTATTAAAAGTATTGAGAAAGATAACGTTGTCCTACTTTTAATCAGGATCAGATACGACAGACCAGATCCCGATAAAAAAGAAACTCATCTGACTTTTTGACATGACAGGACTAGATAGGTATATCATATGATAAAGGTCTGGGCATTAAGAAAACTCACTCACTCTGTTTGCTACAGAAGTGGAAAGACTTAAATCACAGTTTTAAAATGATCATTTTAATTGTGAAAAATGACATGAAAATGATAAGTTTTTAAACGTTTTTTATTCAAATAGGGCTAAGAAAATGGATTTTCAGAGTATATTTCTTTATTATCTCTGAACAAAATATTGTGCTATTTTGTGAATGCGCCATTCGCGTTTAATCCAATAAATTACCATTCTTACCATATTTATTTCATACAAAGCATTTTGGAATATACTTTTTACAATTCAAAGATCATTTTTGCATGAGATATATAGCTCTAAATACTTAATTGGCCTACTTAAAACGGGGGAAAATGTGCAGTTTATTCTGTTTACGTACATTATTCATGTGTATTAAGTAACAGAATAATGTGTATTAAGTAACAAACAAAAAGTAACAACTTTTTAGGAAATCACCCATATAATAATGGAACAAAATAATTTTACTGTTGATAGATTTTATTAAAATATTTCATAAGATATACATTTATTCCCTTTAATATATGCATGACTTTCAAATATTTTCTTCTTAGGCTTTTGGAGTTACCTTAACTCCCATCTTTGCAAAGGCAAGTGGTAAATAAAACTAAATGTTTCACAGCTGGAACATATTTATATATTTGAATTATACTCATATTTTTCATGTGAGGTATCCAGTAAGCTAATTAGAAAGGTCGGTACTTCTTCCCCGGTGTCCGTTTATGCCGACATAATACTAAGTCTTTGTATTGCCTCGCCTTTCATGCCTATACGCTGATGATACTTGTCATATATAACCAGTCTGTTCCAACTAGTTTATGCAAATATCACCTTATATTAATTTCTATTTCTATATAACAAAAAGTGTCAGTCAATGTAATTAGAATTGGCAAAAAGTATCTTCACGGCCATTTCCACCATGGCGTTTGTACTGTAGTTTTCTGGCACTAAAGTCTGTCTCGTAAATTAGCGTTTTTTTATCCAGACAGTGGCTTGTAACAAATGAGACAACATTTATGTATCATTAGAAGTAACCACAAATAAATCATTTATTAATAGTCTTCGACTGACTTTTATATTTGAACAAAAAGCAAAGGTTGGGATAGTCAAAGATAAGAATGATCTCGCTGGTGTTTAGAGCCCCCATTACCTGTATAATGGGTTTGGGTGATCATTATGTACGTCTTGCTATCCTCCGATCAATACCTCGAGGTGTAATAAGCCCAAGTTTTTGAAATTTTGTATGGACTTTGGCCATGGTCAGTAGATAATATCAATTTCTGAAGTCAGATCATGATGCAAAGGTAGAGGTCACAGTGACACTCTAAATCCTCATTTGATCCATACATTAGAAGTAGTAAGCCTTAGTCTATGAAACCTACATAAGGACATTGTCCACAGTCAATAGGAGTTGGTGATTGCTTTCGAATTTGAGGTCATTGGGTCAAGGTAACAGTGACAAATGAAACCTTTGTGACTTTCAGAGTACTACTTTTCCACGAAGCAATCTTGAATATACACTTAAACCGATCCACAAATCCATATTCTTTTAAGGATGTGAAATATACAATGCCTAAATTACTTTGGTGACCACCAACTAACATTTTGCTTTAAAGTACTACACAATCTTTGAGGGAATTGTATTATTTCTGAAACGTCTTTAGGGTTTCGATCGAAAATGATCCCGTGGATTTATATGCAACGACGTTGCATATTTCTATGGCCATGACAACTAAAATGGAGGAATAGTTAAATAACACATCAAAACTAGTTATTTTTGTCATTTCAGTGCATTACATTTGACTATGTCTGGCAGAGGTAAGGGCGGTAAAATAAAGAAGGCTGGAAAGTCGAGATCAAGCCGAGCCGGGCTACAGTTCCCTGTTGGTCGTCTACATAGACTTCTCAGAAAGGTACAGTTAATATTACGTTCGCTACAGTGTAAGTCATTGACCAACCACTGAATGTATTCATTTGAACCCTTTGGGAAGTTATACTAGTCGACTTTAGACCTATAGCTCTAACATGATTTTGAACTATTCCTGTTCCCAAACACTGGTAACATAATATAATGCGAGTACGCCGTCTTTATGATATAATTATTATGATTATAGTTTATGTTTGGTGTACGGTACGTGACTCTCATCCTTTAAGGACATTTGTAGTGGCGCCGAAGAAAATGCAAGGTGTCAATGATGTCTTTGTATGATATATGTGTACGAGATCGTAACGTATATTTAAGCTTAACAATTGTGTGCTTATTTTATTATAAAAGACGTACATGCACTTAGAAATATTTGAATGTATCAGCTTGAGAAAAAAAGTGCTAAAGAGATATGACATGTATGTCTTTGTTGATAACATTCAAACATTGACGTTTTAAAAAGCCATAATTTCCTATTTAGAATATCAAAAAACTGTATAGTAGTATTTACTGAAATTTTTAATATTAAGTGCTAATTAAGTCTGCCAAGCACGTTTGCGATAAGCAGATCAGAACAGATTTTAATTTATTACTCAGTATGACTTGAACATAACAGTTCCTCGACACACAAATATATGATTAGCGATAATAACGATTAGCATTTAGACTATGAAAATGATATCCGCATCTGGAATGATTATTTTAGTTTAGATATAATATGCTTTTGTAACAGCATTTTATACGCCCGCAACTTAAGGAGGATATAGATTGTCCGTCTGTCCCGCTAAACGCTGTCAGATAGTTCGTAGACTAACATAACGACGGATTGTGAGGTATCCCATTCTAGTTCTAAGGACATTTTTACAGTGCCATAATTGCAGACAGCAAAAAGTTTACCTAATACAAATTTTAATTATTAGTAACCCTTGCTTGCTTTTAATTCTTTTAGTGCTTTAAATGTATTTAAATATCTAACGTCAACTATATATCTAGCTATTTCCCAGAAATGTGAAAGGGTCATCGCCTTTGAATGAAAAAAAAACTGAAAAGCGAAAACACGAAAGTCCGAAGACGAGAACGTGAATGTCATACATGAAACTCAAAAGTTTGAAGACGAAAACACAGAACTCAGAAGTACGATCACAAAAATCGAATATACAATAACATAGGCTTGAAAGTTAGATAACGAAAACTCGAAAATACGGTCACAAAGACTCTAAAGTACGATTTTGAAAACTCGAAAGTACAAAGATGCAAAAACACAATAATGAATATCATTACTTTCGCGTTTGTCATCGTACTTTCGTGATTTCAAGACTTATGTTTTATTCATAGGCGATTACCCTAACTTAGCACAGTACCTTCTGGTATACATATTATATACATTGGTTTATATTGAGTTAACACCAGCTATTTCCTTCTGATAATGTAATTCTGTAATGAGGTTTAAAATATGTATTTAATATTTTTGCACATTTCATTTACAGGGAAATTATGCCGAGAGGATCGGAGCCGGTGCCCCTGTTTATCTGGCGGCAGTTCTCGAGTATCTGGCAGCAGAAGTCTTAGAATTGGCGGGAAACGCTGCACGTGACAATAAGAAATCCCGAATAATCCCGCGACACATTCAGTTAGCAATAAGAAACGATGAAGAACTGAATAAAATGTTATCTGGTGTAACAATATCGCAGGGTGGAGTCTTGCCCAATATTCACAACTCTTTGCTGCCCAAGAAGACGTCAAAATCATCCAAACAGCCCTCATCCCAGTCACAGGAATTCTAATATCTTTATTTAGAATCGGTTTTCAAAATGTGAAAATATTTGAAGCTTGATATAATATGAAGTCTATGAGTTGTTTGTTAAATTGAAATCTTTCTTGGACGATAATGTTATTTTACAGTCATTTTGTTAATAAATAAAAGAAATTCTTTATTAACTTTTGAATTTTCAGTTGTCTTTAGCTATTTTCTGATTGCTGATCTGATTTCAAAAACTAGAATTGTACCATGTGCCCTAGTAAAAAAAGTGGTTCTACTCCAGTGGCCTGAAATAATGCACATAAGTTCCTAAGGCCATCCGCCACTTGTCAGCTGGTAAGTCACGATATGACCACTGCGACGTACAACCCAACAAAAAAATGAAACATAAGGAAAGGTAGTAGAAATGTTCTACGGCTATTTACAGTTAAATAAAACGCCCGAACAATCCAGATATGTTGTAAAAAGGAAACCGGTTTCTGCAATTATATGAAAATTCACCTAATTATCAGTGACTGAATTGATGTAATCAACATCAAATCACACAGTGACTGAATTAATGTAAACCGTATCTAACAGTGACTGAATTAATGCAAACCGTATCAAACAGTGACTGATTTAATGTAATAAGTATCAAACTGTTACTGAATTAATGTAAACCGTATCAAACAGTGACTGATTTAATGTAATAAGTATCAAACTGTTACTGAATTAATGTAAACCGTATCAAACAGTGGCTGATTTAATGTAATAAGTATCAAACTGTGGCTGAATTAATGTAAACCGTATCAAATAGTAACTGAATTAAAATAATCAGATCACACAGTGACTGAATTAATGTAAACATTAACAAACAGTGACTGAATTAATGTAATCAGTATCAAACAGCCACTGAATTAATGTAGACCTTATGAAACAGTAACTAAATTAAAAAAATCAGTATCAAACAGTGACTGAATTATTGTAATCAGTATCAAACAGTGACTGAATTAATGTAATCAGTATCAAACAGTGACTGAATTGATGTAATCAGTATCAAACAGTGACATAATTGATGTAATCAGTATCAAACAGTGACATAATTGATGTTATCAGTACAAAACAGTGACTGGATTAATGTAATCATTATCAAACAGTGACTGAATTAATGTAATCAGTATCAAGCAGTGACTGAATTAATGTAATCAGTTTCAAACAGTGAATGAATTAATATTATCAGTACAAAACAGTGACTGAATTCATGTAATCATTATCAAACAGAGACTGAATTAATGTAATCAGTATCAAGCAGTGACTGAATTAATGTAATCAGTGTCACACAGTGACTGGATTAATGTAATCAGTGTCACACAGTGACGGAATAGATATAGTGACTGAATTGATGTTATCAGTATCAAACAGTGACTGAATTGATGTTATCAGTACAAGACAGTGACTGAATTCATGTAATCAGTATCAAACAGTGACTAAATTAATGTTAACATTATCAAACAGTGACTGAATTAATGTTAGGTTGATCGATACGTAACTGAATTTATGACCCACTATCAAACAGTAACTGGTATCTTTTTATGAAGTTTACAAGCCCTTCTTGATATATGTTAAAAAACTACGATCTATTCAACACAAAACAGGAAGGTGCAAAGAAAACTTAAAGTTATTAACTGATGGCCAATACTGAATGAATGTATAAATAGATTATTAATTAAATAAAAAAGGAATGTCGCTATAGTAATAGGTTATGAAGTATTTATAGGTTATATATAATTTTAGATAATGCCATAGAATCCTGACTTACTGCATTTGGTAAAGCAGACTAATATTGGGTTTTTTTGTAATATAATGAAATCGTATAGAAAATATGGATTAATTTGGGAGTGTTTCTATTTCTGTTAATTGCAAGGATATTAGGAAATGAATTGTTCCATTCTTAAATCTTAGTTCACACGGACCAGTTGTCCAAGTTCTCCATTGACTTGATGTCAGCTTATATTATTATTAAAGTTATTAATTTTTCATTATTTTACCATTTTGCGAGATTTTTATACATAATTTTTTGTTAAACTAATTGATATATATTTAAAACCTATCTTTCGTTGGTTATTAAGTTGTCAGGAAATTAAAATACCGACAGCGCAATGCGTTCAATCCAGTCTGGTCAATGATTTATTCCATTTGAAGAAGCTATCTACCTTCCTAACGACAAGAGCCGCCCCGACCCTTTTACATCCGCAAACTCGAGAATTATTAAATAAAAATATTATGTTTCTATATAGCGTTATGTACTAAGGTAGACAACTATTGCAATAACAGTAAATACAGTCGAAACGTTGTTGCTTACCTTTAACTTGTTCTGCCTATACTATAAAGATAACTAAAACACCATTACAATGTCTATGAAATGCGGAAATAATAGACAACGAAATCAGGCAGGTAATATATAAAAAGTGCACAATAAATAATTGAGCTGCTCTTTAATTGTTGATGTAGTCGCAATATCATTAACGAAGTGATAAAATGTGTTAAATTGTGTACAGCCGTAATGAAATAAATGTTTTCAAAATATAAAGGAAGTAATTAAAACATCATTATATATTTTTGGGTAAATGGAACTTCCACGGTCTATTGTGTTATTGTGACGTTTTACATGGTGATCTTTCTGTGTTCGTACTTTTATTGCATCCGGCCTTTACAGCGTTCACATGGCGCTTTCACGGCTATCTCAATGCATTGACCGTATAATGAACATTTATGTTTCTGCAACCAAGAATAAAACGTATTGACGTATACATGCATGACTAGCTTTTACTACAAAGTAAAAAAACGCACTTGCCACCATGATCTAACCCTAATGTAACGCTATTTACTCCGTCGTTGTCGTAGAATGATATGAACCATGTTGGAATATTCGTGATCCTGCTGTAGTACCTGCGGCACGAGCGTGTAATTACGAAGTTGTCCGGATTGGTACCTATTATGATCCATAGTGAAATGAATGTTTATCTGCATAGATGTATTTTCATTTGCATTTTGTCCATTTTGTCCTTAAAAAACATCCAACAAAGTGGGCATAGTGGAATCCGTGACTTCTTACAACTGGTGTAAGGGCGTATTTAAATGTTAAAACTCTGTCAAAGCGCGGTTTACGAACACCTGTGCGCTTTCGCAATGCTCCTGTTGCTTTAGTGATATCGCTGTACTTAAAGCCATGAATATGTTCAATTTCTGGGTCGTAGGTCGGCCATCTATGCGATGCTGCGCCGTTACTATCGTGCGGTCAAATTAACAAAGCACGGTTTTTGCTTATATTTTCTACATGATCTAGCTATTTCTTGCCAATATTTAGTGAATGAATCACTTTATTGAAAACTGTACACCCTTTTATTCATAATAGATATACTTTGCTCAAATTTGGTATTTGAAAATATTGACTACTACTACACCGTGTCTGTAAGAATGATTAGGCTTCATTCAAAGTAGATATATTATGTTTTAAACACTTTTAGTGGTCATAATATGCATATATAGTGTCAGTAAAAAAACTGGCAGTTTTTTTTTTAAGAAAAGACCAACTTCACTTGACCTTTGATAGGGATTGCAGCTTTCAATACAAAATTTGAACGCTTCTTTACTCAAATTAAGAACTTTCAGTAAGGATTTCATGCAGTTCAATAAATTTATATGATTACATTGTGTTACTCAAAGATGAGCTTAGTATATCTTTAAAATATTTCTTTAATTTCATATAAATACAACGAATTTGACTTTATCCGGCGTAGATGTTTTTTCTGTCCATATTGGTGAAACTACTATCTATAAAAGGAATCATTTCTGTAAATATCAAATTTCCAAGTAAATAAATAATTTTTGAAAAGACCTTTAGTCATAACAGAACTGTTTTTGCAATGAAATGAGATATCATAGAGATTAGTCTTATATAAGGATGATGCTATTTGCGTTTATAAATGGTCTAAAGTATGTTTTCAAATAATATATCATACTTGGGGAGAGATTAAAAAATCTAATTTCTTGTGAATGAATTTGAGATATATGGTTTTACTTAATTCATGGATGAATCATACAATTCATAAAATTCATACAATTCATTCATAGAAACGATCAGATTTTATAAAATTGTCGCCGAACATTGACAAGACAGCACATTCTGGTTTTTTTTGTCGAGCATATTTTGAAGTAATATCTATATATAAGGAATGTTAGAGAGAACATAACTGCAGGATAAGACGGCTGGCGTCCATCTCGTGAACAACGTGCTGATAGGCAGTATGCAGGTATATACTTTAATTCTATCTGTTTAGTTTCTAATTAACACTTTCATTTAATTATTTATACTTATGTTTATAATTAATTATTAAATAGGAGAAAAGAGAAGTTATTTGATATTTTATAACTTTGATGAATAATGGAAATGTTAACATGAATATTAGAAATAAAGTACTTATAGACATAAATATAAACGGACATTGCGGCGAGAACAATGATATTAATATCGTGGCAACTTTATCATTAGATTGATAGAATAAATAAACGTCGTTTAATGATATCACATTAAAACATAATTTCTTTTTTAAAAAATAAATGAAAATATAGGAAAAGGACAACTTATTTTTTAATCCTTTCAAGAAATTCATTACTATAAGTCTTAAAGAAACATTATGCTATTTTGTTTCATTATAAAGTAGAGCTTAATTGACTACAAATTTCAAAAAATTGACGGTGACTGACCAACAGTTCGTGTTTGAAAATGTTTAATATAAAATAGAAATTTACCGAAAATATAAACAAACTATCCACTCTTTTTATAAATTGGGCGTCACTTGGGGTTAATTGTGATTGATATTTACAGAAAATTCCTTGATTGAATGTATGTTATTTATTGTTCATGCTAAGTAACTTTAAGAATTTAAAGGAATAAGGACAAAATGAAGACTTACTTTGGCTTTCACCTGTTCACTCACTATTAACTCTTGGGTCGGCATAACGTCACTTTAATGTTTTAGAATTTTTCCAGTTTCTTACCAACACAGCAACTTTTATCTTCGACTTAGGTATCCTTTCCAAGCTACTGAAAATTCCTTCATACATGCATATACTAAAGTAACATGAATTATTTTTGTATCTAATTAAAACGCCTGTTTATTTTTATAGTTTTTATATTCAGACTTAATAAAAAATATTATATTTATTTATCTAATTCATTATTTGATGAGAATAAAATCATAATTAAATAAGAATGAAATCACAAAATGTTATATTTTATTTTTGGTCGTATTTCGTGATGTTGAAATCTTATTTATATACTTTATCATATTGTAAATCGTGTTGCTATTCTAGTTATTTTGCTCTTAGACAGTAATATAGCTAAATATTTGAAATATACTTGAAAAAAGAAATAAAAATTGGACAAGAATAGTTCAATATAATGTAGTTTATATTAAAAGAACTCGCGAATTGATATGATTTTTTGTATTTTGTATTTTCTGTTTTCGCATCATATTAAAGTATAATCAAATGATTGCAGACACATCACTGTCGAGTGGTTTACACCTCAAACCCGAGGAAAACCTGTCGAAAATATAATTACTACACATTTCTAGATTCAGCCATATTTTTTTTGGATATTTTGGGGGCTTTTTTAAAGTTATTTTTGTTCCATCCCCCCCCCCCCCCCCCCCCCCCCCAGCATACCGTTTTCTTTGGTTAAGTTTTTGACAATTAAATAGAAGGCACAGTTAAATACCGTACACATAACAAATCTTCTTGGTAACTTTTAAAAGAAAAAAAATATTTTGATACCGATGATAGACTCTACCCCAGTTTTAGCAATTGTTCACATATATTTGTTATAAATAAATAAATTGATTGGCAATTAATGAATTCATATGTTGTTATAAGGCTGATAAGTCTATTACAGTGTCTGTACAGCATAAAAAACCTAAAGTTAGCTAACTAGAGTTAAGTGTTGTCACGGATACAAATCAAGTGAATTGACCTAACTTAAAACACTTTTAACAGCATTCACCTTAAACTTTTCAAAATATGTAGAAAATTTTCCGTTAGTAACAAGGTAAAAGTTTGGTAATACATATTAAAATCTATTTGTTTTTCATAATACATTTTTACCAGCATTGCAAATATTTATACCTTTCTAAAACCTTTCTTAATATTTGGTATTTTTCTAAAACCTTTTTTACTCAAATGGAGTCACTTTAGTGTCATAGCATACCCATATGTACGATCTTGTACGTCAGAAATTATTCTATTTTAGGTAAATTTTAAATTATTTCCTGCCTCATTGAATATTATCATGTTATAGAAATAAGACAAAATATATCTCTGCTTGTTTTAATATCAGTACGGCAGTTTTACCTCTTTAAAGATTCAGCTTAGAGGCACACTATTGAAAAAGGAACCGAAATTTTCAGCAAAAAGCCGATATTTATATTATATTGTTGAAATATTCACATTCGTAAACAAATATTGAAAAAATATTTAAATGCTTTCTGGTGTAAACAAAATTATGAAACAATTATGAAATACCGACTCATATAAAGAAAACTGGAGTAATTTATTATACTTTCTCATGTAAAAACATATTAAATGAATTGTTGCTACAAGTGGGTTGATATCTTGCCATACATATCTTTATTTTTCAGGTTTTTGAGCTGTGTGTTTGGACCGTCGTGGCAGTTATTCATTTAAACTACAGTATAGCAAAACCTATGGAACCGCATTCTATCCAGAATAAATTAAAAAGAACACAAGATTCCAGCTTAGCTACCAGCAGACTCTATTTGCACAGCACACAGACAAACAGGACCGGACACGGCCATTCCGACACGTATCCAAGGCCTAGTGATTGGCAATGCCGTTCTGAGAATCGCTGGCTTAATCTTGGTGAGAATTATTACCCAAGATTTTTAAAACATGTTTTGTGCACATCAAGGTTTTGCTACAACGACTTCTACACCTGTTTTCCACAGTATTACCCATTGACAGTCCTAAGAAAGCTTCAAGAAAATGAAATACCAACTAGAAACGAAACAGTCCTGTCGGCACTCCCTCCTCCACTCCGACATACGTATTCTTTTGAAGTTATAGAAGTGTCCGTCGGCTGTGTATGCGGGCAATAAAAATAAACACTTTCCGTGTTTTCATTCCGTTTAGCAAAATCATTCCGATTGATATGTTTTTTCCGCATAAATATTACTACCTGATTGAATAACAGAGACTTAAGATATACAATAAAGCTCTGTGTAAATACATAGATAACAAGTATATTGACATTTCATAAAATTACAAGGAATCGCAAATCAGCCGTGTATTGGAAGAACAGTTTTTTCGTGAAATACACCCCTTCCATCCAGGGAGGCTTAAGCTTCGTACATGAAGATTTCATTTCAATTCTTTATATATTAGGTAACCCAACAAATAACATGGCGCATGGCTTTCGCCAAAGGCGTTCCTTTTTTAGGACTTTTGTCGTCTATGCTGTTTATCATGTGGTATTAATATTTCCATTCTGATTGCCTTCAGGCAGGCGGTATATGGGAAGAAATGCTTAAATCTTAAAACTGCATAGAATGCCGAATATCTGCTTACAGATAAATACATTATGTGAGTAGTGTGCAATGTGTAATAAGAGGTTTCCTTATTATAAAAATAGGACGTTCATTTTGTTTAATAAATACAGCAGTGCATATTCTATATGCTTGAACCATTCCACGTAACAAGTCATTTTTCACACGACAGACACAGTTTTGTAATAAAAAGGTTTCTTGTTATGTAATAAGTATGACTAACATGACTTTGTTTGACTAACAGCGTCGTCGGTCTGAACGGTTCGTTCTAGTATTTTTGCATTGTTTGGGCATGTATCAAGTCCTGCAATTCACGTTGAAATGCTCAAAATGTTAATGTTGATACTCATAGATAAACATTGATAATTTGTTATTGTTAGAAACATTTTGCTAAATGGTTTTTAATTAGTTGAAATAATTGAACTGAACAAAAAGAACTGTACAATAAAAAACAAAACATGTTATATATTACCCTTATTTTAGTTATGTTGGCATTTACAATATCAGATTTATGTTACTTTTTGCTGAAGTGTTTACTACGGAAACGTTACAGGGCCTCCATTTAATGCGATCATGAGGTGTTAGACTACTCACTTTTTGAAGGTCCTATAACGTTTTAAAAAATAAAGATAAATTTTAGATGCATGCATCAACTTGTAAATTGAAGTATAAATAGATGGATATTCAAGTTTTTTCTATAAATACATGATTTATTTTAAATTCGAGTAGAATGAAAATAAATTTTCAATGAGTGGCGGGTAGCCACGAGTGAAATGTGGTATTAATTTCATGCACAAGATGAAAATAAACCATGTATTTATAGAAAAAACTTGAATTTTTCTTTTAATTATATACATTTTTCTCTTTTTTTTGCGATAAAAATTTGGAAAGATCTTTCCATTAAATTTTGTTGTACTGGCAGAATTTAAAAAGAAAGTAGCCCGGCAAGACACCAGTGAAAATACGGAAAAATATGTTTCATGCAGTGAAAAAATAAAAGTTTAACATGAATACGGAACAAATGAAAATACCATTTTTATTTCATCACATATTTCTCAATATATTCATTTTATAAGTATAGAATAAAACGCTTTACTTGCAAAAAAAAATTTTTTTTCTTAAACTTCCAAGTTCACTAAATATTAAGTTCATATTGAATTTAAAACTTTGAAGAAAAAAAATCAATGGACGTTTTAATTTTGATCTTGAGCACAGGTAAGTGTAAACACGAAGCCAGGCTTTGTTTGTTTATTTATTTATTTCGTAGGCCTACATGGCACATATACCCGCTCGTGTTTAAATTAATGCACGATAGGGAACTAATAAATTTGACTAGTTGATATAAACTTCTTTGTCGATTGCTGAACCTTGGACAAAAAACTGTCTACATTATTTTCAATAATATTATCAGACACTGACTTAGAATCTTACTTACAAATTTTTGTTGCATTTTAACTTCTTTGTTACCCAGACTTAAACTAACTTTTCATGTCATCAGTTGCACCTTGAAGGTTCATAACTTTCGCATCAATTTTTCAATTTTTCATTTTTTTATATCCTCTTTGAATATAAAATTTTGTGTAAACATGATATTATACACTCCTATAATTTTTGGTATTTAAGGGAAACTCAGATTATTGTCTACGAATTTTTACTATTGATTTTCTATGGGTTTTTCCCATAAAACTTTTTATCATTATATCATTTTACATCTTTGTTTTTTCCGTGATCAATGACTTGTCGGTTTGAAAAAAAAAATTAATGCATATTTTTTTATTTCTTCGGTATATTAAATTGCTGTGTGGAATTGTTGTTGATAAGTAATCTTGTATATTTGAGCCGCGCCATGACAAAACAACATAATGCATTTGCGACCAGCATGGATCCAGACCAGCCTGCACATCCGCGCAGTCTGATCAGAATCCATGCTGTTCGCTTACAAACCCCATAACAAGTAAAGAAACTGATAGCGAACAGCATCGATCCTGATTATACTGCAAGCATTTTGTTGGTTTTGTCATGACGCGGCTCATTTTTAGAAATTCTACTATAGTAACATCACCTGATTAATCGACACACTGGTGTTACTTTATTTTTTATGATAAACAATATTTATCGTCTATCCAAATACCTTAATTGAAAAATAGACAGTGAAAATTTTTATATTTTTACATTTAGACATTTTGGTCTTGTTTGGTTTCCAGTGTTTGTCTAAAGGTGTTTTTTTTTCCTTAAAAAGAGAGTTTTCAATTAATTATCAATGATTTTTTTTCCATACTGGTTTATTTGTAGTGAATTAATTATATATTACTTTTTTATTTACCCGCATAGTTGTTAAAATAGACACTGGATATGAGTTTTTATAACAGTATAATCGTTAAACAAATTTAGAAATGTATTCATATAAATATATCGGCTTATTGTATTACTTCTACTTCTCAAATTATCTAATTAAGTTATTTGATCTCTCATTGTCATATAATGAAATTTTGCCATACTTATATATATTGTATGATTAATAACATATAAGAACAATTATAGTTTCAATACGATTAGTAATTTTAAAACTGCCGTGAAAGATAAAAAGAATTAGAATATAAATTGTTAGAGTTGTTTCCTTTCAAATATTTTTTAAAAAAAAAAGGGGAAAAAAAATAATCTTTTTTTCTTTTAAAAAAAGTTTGATAACGGAAAAAACCCCCCCCCAAAAAAAAAATAAAAAAATTTTAAAAAAAAAAAAACAAAACAATTTTTCCCTTTACAAAATTATTATTTTAATTTAGAAAAAAAAACAAAATTTGTAGTTTGAATTATCTTTTCCTTTAATTAAAAAGCCCCATTTAAGACTAAAATTCCAAGCCAAAGGGGTTTCAATTTTTATTACAAAATAAAAAGTTCAGGTAACACCTTTAAAAAATTAAAAAAAAAAAATGTTCCGGAAAAAAGGATTGACATTTTTGGATAAGGGTTTGGGGGGGGTTGGGTGGGGGTTGCAGGGATACGTCATCAAAAACAGAAAATTTTTTGTGCATAAAAAATCCTTTTTCACCTGATATAGGAATGAAGACCTCCCTTTTTAAAGGGTAGAAAATTCTTACGAAAATTTTTAAAAGCTTGACCTTTGTAAACAAAACATGAGCAAATGAGAGGGGATAGGTTTTTAAAATGGTAAAAAATTTCAAAAATGTGACCATTCCAATGTCCCTTCATTTTTGTAAATCTTGCCATATTTTTTTATTCCCCACCCCTCATGGGGTCATTTTTAAAAGCTATTTTTGAAAACTTAAAAATGTTCAGATCTTAGGGTTTTAAAAAGTATTTTCCCTTATATAAATAATTTTAAACATAATTTTTTAATCTAATCATATTTCCCGGTTTAAGTTTGCAACTGACTTACTTTTTTGAATGAGGAATACTTTTTGTGAAAAAAAAATAAATTCCCCAAAAAAGAATTGAGCAGGGTGAAGTTTTTTAAAGTCTTGTCGAAAGTTCCCGTTTTGCCGGTTTCGATTGTTTTTTTGTTTTTTAAAATTTTCGCTGCAAGCATTTTAGGACTAACTCAAGTAAAAATTTAATCAATGTCAACAATTTAACCAAGCCGTTTTGATTACTATCGTCGTAAAGTTGTCGCTATTTAAAATGTACATTATCGTTAATTGAAAAATAGCAACAAAAAAAACAAAAAACAAAAAAACCAAAAAAAAAAAAAAAAACAACAACAACAACAAAAAAAAAAAAAAAAAAAAAAACGTATTTTAATGCAACAATTTATTTATTCATTTTGTATATCTTCACAAAAATACATACATTTGAAGATTTGTATAAAGAAAAAAATCAAGATCCACGCATTGCTAAGGGAATAATAATTGTGGAACTGGACAGTAAGCCACATTTCAAATAGTTGTGGTCTAAGATTATTCTTTATATAAACTTTCATGTATTAACATAAAAAACCAAGACAGGTCTTAGTATAACCAGATAATTCATGCTGTAAACAACAATACGCATTAAAACATGTTAAAACGCTAACTTTTAATTGAAACATTTTATTCCTGAAAATGTAATAGAATATCTTAATGTCTGTTACAACATTACTTAAATTGATAAAGAATTTTTATTTACAAGTAAACTTAATCAAATTAAGTAAAATGTCATTTTGCATTTTATTCATCGTGGCTTTGTGTTCATGTTTTAACAATGTCAAGCTGCTACCAAATTTCATGAAAAACATCAGTTGAAATTGTATAGTTTGACACGTTCACATAATAAACGTTAGCATATTTTTATGTAAAAATTGTGAAAAAAACCATAACCTCAGACTCATCTACTTTTTGTTCAGTCAGGTGTTATTCTGTATAAAGTATAAAAAAGACACAAACTTTTGAATTTATGCCAAGTTATGTAACATCGACGTCACAATAAATCATGCCTGTTTTTTATTAAAGTCATTGGGTGTCTTGGCAACATTTAGAACGGAAAAAAGGTTTTTTTATCCACACATAACTAGGTCTTATTCAAGTGAAAATTCTGGCACTATAATTCTAGAAAATATACAATAATGTGGACCTAACATCTGGATAGAATTGCAAGTATTCATCCATGCAAATGTTTTCTCACATTTTCTTAAAAATAAATGCAAGTGTTCATGGAATAGCACGATAGTGTCATATTGAAGGTTCCATGATAACCCTCGTATGGGCATACCTGCGGATGTTTCTAAATTCCAAAGTTCACCATTTTTATATTTAAATCTTGAATTCTGCTTAAGCCGGTGCTAGGGGGTGTTGGCGGTAGTTTGCAATTGACAGTACCGTACATGAACAGGCTCAATCAAACCGAGCCTGCACCATTTTCAATTTTGCCGTTTTGGACTTTCTTTAGGGATTCCTATTTTCTATATTTCAGTATTTTTATTCCAGGGCACGAAATTTATATATGATATTAGAAGGAATTTGAATCATGTTGCGTTGTACTCTTTTTAATCTACTTAAACAAGTTTGTGGAAACGCATTGAACAATAGTTTTATAGCCAAACTATACTGCTTACAATTATGGCTATACCTGTATCTTCAAAATAATTTCTTGATACAGTGTATTGAGAGTTTTAGTTTATTTCATTTATTCCATAAGGCTATTCGCCCATGATGGCAATACAAGCATACATATATACATGTACAATACAAAATGAGCATGATTTATGTGCATAATACAGCGAACAAAATTAATATTAGATTTACATAAACTTTTCATTGGAGAAGGTCAAGCATGACATACAAAAGCTTAATATTCTTAATAATTTCATTTCATATCATTTAAAGTATGACTTTCATAAAAATTTGTTAAGACTAGTTATCTGAAAAACATTATTTTCTCCTTAAATTACAATCAGAATTTGTATATATATATACATTGAGATACATGGAGTAATATGTTATCTTTCTCGTAAAAAGAAAGATAACCCTTGCATGAATTTAGTACAATAATAACAATATTTATATATATAGTATAACAAGAACATACAAATTACATCCATTTTAACTACCAGCCTTACCGAAACAAAATGCAAGACGGGAATCATGGATTAAATTTAAGCATGAAACATGAAAATTGCATTAAATATCAATTTTCTACATGTCTTTTTTTATCTAGAACGATGTTTTAAATTCACATTTTACAACTATGCATATAAGTAGGTTTACAAGAAAAATAAGTCATTACTCAACTGAACCGTAAATAGCATTTCATTTCTCTTTTCAAAAGATTTATATACAAAAATTCCTTAGTTTCTTTCTATTGTATCATTTTCATTGTTTTAACAATTCAATAAATTTTTACCATATTTGATGTTTCCAGTATTTCTTATGAATAAATTGTTTCCTTAATTCAGTATACATTGAACATTCTAATATAAAATGATATTCATCCTCTAAAACATTACAAATTAAACATTTTCGTTCATTAACTGGAGTTCTTGTAGGTCTGGACCAACGTCCAGCCTCTATTTGTAGCCTATGAGAGGAAACTCGTAATCTTACCATAGCCTGGCACAATTTGTTTGCATTAAAAATATCTAGATATGATTGAAACTCAAAATTTGCTATTGTCCTATAAAATAAAGCTCTACTAGAGTTAAGTAACCTTTCATGCCAGTTTTGAACAAAATTATCCTTTAAACGTTGCTTTAAAATTGCTAGAAACATATCAATATCTCCTACACTCTGCTGTAACCAGACATCATAAAATCCTAAAGAACATAAAAGTTGTTTTAATTTCGAACACCAGTTTACTATATTTGAGGTTATTTTCAATATCACTTTTCAACAATTTATAAACTCTACTAACATATTTGTTTTCATTACTACACAATATTTTCATCCAAAATTTTACAATATTAAAAAGATGTCTACAATGAAATGATATTCTACCAAGTTCTCCATAAATAAAATCATTTTGTGTAGTTTTTTTAACTCCCAAAATCTTTTTACAAAATTGTAAGTGTACCCGTTCTATTGTTTGGCTAACCGTAAAACCCATTATCTCTCTACCGTAGTTTAATAAGGTGTAATTAATGTATCAAAAAGGTTTAGCTTATGCCTTGGTTTAATATACGTAAATTTATATAAATATTTATTTAGTTTAAAAATAGCTTTTGTGCTTGTCCAGCTAACATTGTTTGTGCTTTTGTAACTGATCCACCACAAGTAAATACAATACCAAGATATGTAAATGTATTAACAATTTCAATCAAATTACCATCATAATAAAACTGAAGATCACTTGGAAGTCTACCACCTCTTTTAAAAATCATAACTTTCGTTTTAGATACATTGACTTTTAACTTCCATGTATTGCAATAATCATACAAGAGACATATATTGTGTTGAAGTTCTTCTGCTGAGTTTGCAAAAATTACGATATCGTCCGCATATAATAACAAGAACACTTTAAACATATTTACATCTATTCCTTCAACACCACTTTTTAAAAATGTATGTTCTAAGTCGTTTAAGAACATAGAAAAAAGAAAAGGTGACAAACATTCACATTGTCTTACCCCTAGTGTACATGTAAATTAATTTCTTAAATTATTCAAATACTTTACTTTTGATTTCACACATTTGTACATAGATTGAATGACATCTAAAATTTTCCCTCTTAACCCTAACTGAATAAGCTTGTACCAAAGATTTTCCCTAACAACGTAATCAAATGCTTTACTGTAGTCAACAAATAGACAAAAAAGTTGTTTTCCTTGATTTATAAAATGCGATATTAAACCATTTAAAACAAAAACATTATCTATAGTACTCATATTTGATCTAAAACCCGCCTGAGCCTCAATGTAGACATTATATTTTTCAGCCCAATTTTTTAACCTTGTATTAATTACACTTGAAAATAATTTACCAAGACTACTTAACAATGTGATACCTCTATAATTTTCTACTTCATTAACACTACCTTTCTTATGTAACGGTATGACATATCCTTCTGACCATCTATCAGGAAAATATCCAGTTTCAAAAATTTTATTAAATAAAACACATAATAAAGGAATAAAAACATCTTTTCCTGATATAAAAAAATCATTAAGTAGCAAATCTGGACCTGCAGATCGATTACGTTTTAATTGATTAATTGCTTGTTTTATCTCATACTCTGTAATTATTACATTTAACTCTTGAAACATGACTTTAAATTCTTCATCTCTATATCTACTATTAAACTCTAATATATCATCATCAGGAACAAAAAAATCTATCAGCTGGCTTATTTACAGCTCTAAAATAATGTTCAAAATTCGATAATGGAATTTCTGCCGGTTTTAGCCCTGCAGACTCTTTTAACATATTCCAGTATAAACGAGCATTGCATGTAATCAGAATCACACATATATCATTATCTTATAAAGATTTGGTAGGTTATATGGTGCTATATTTAAACTGTTGTATGCATTTTCTAACAAGAGCAGCTATGCTAGGGTTATATTGCAAACAATCTTATAGGTAAGGCCATTTCACATGTCAAGAATTTTCATTATAAATTTAAAACACAGCAAACTTCCTGAATTAGAGATATGTACAAAGTATGCTTACCAATTTACATTTTCTCCATAATGTTTTTTTTTCAATTTATATAGATTCTATTATTGATCTTGAAATGTCAATATTCATATCAGCTTCATCAATAGATTTTAACTTTATAACAATTATTAATAGATACTACTTAAAATATCATGACGATATATTGTGCTCAAATAAAGATACAACTTTGTAAATAAAATGGTCGAGCAATTTACCTTTACTAAATTTTTGCCAACATGTATGATTTATCATATTTATGTAATAAGAAACTGAACTCAGTAGAGTTTTTATAACGAGTGTTTATATTTTTTGACAAATTAATAATACCATGTCATAAGAGTAAAAATATAACGTTTATATGTAAGTCCCCCCTAAATATAATAAATTCTAGAAGTCAGCAAAACAATAATTAGTTTACTATCTCAGTTAATACAATGTATCTTTAATACTATCTTTTATAGTGACGTTCATATTCCTTTACTTTCCTACTTTTCCCACTTTACACATTAGTCTCTACTTTTGTATAGAGTGGTAAATCGTTACCTTAGTGCAATAACGGGCTAAATCCTATTGAATTTAAGAAGCGTTAACACGTTACTGCACTAATGTGACAACATGTTGAATGCTAAGCTAGTGTTTTTATGAAAACATTTTATGTTCCTGTTTTACATCAAATCACCAACGTTCAGAGTGACATTAATGGCGAATACATTGATATCTGTTGTCATTTACATCTATGTTGCCTTGCCAAGTATTTCATCTATGCTTACTGTTGTAACAGTGCTTGATCAAAAATGCATGAAATACAGCACGCGGTTTCTCTTCAAATACTGCAAGTTTTTTCCTGTGTAATGAAAACGTTAAGGAAAAAATTATCTCTACTTTATATATTATATTACAATATATTTATAACACTATGACTTTGCTCAATATTGTAAAACCTACGCATTGTCTATATGAGGAATTTAAATTTCAAAGTTATTGTTGTTGGCTTTTAGATTCTGTTTAACTTCGCATGGTGTAATTTGATATATATATTGAGATGAAAACGGTGAACAAATTAAGATGACGAAATTAAGCGCCAGATAATTTGACCACAATATTTCACATCTTTATCAATTACACTTAATTTAAAAGTATCAATTGAAGAATTTCAAGTATTCATAATTTTATTTGTATATAATAGTTTAGAGATATTTGATGCTCTCGTTACACCTGGCTCATGACAATATTATTGAATCATACATTTATATCAGTATTAAAATTATACCACTTACTTGAAGAAATATTATTTTAACTTGTGGATTGAAAAAAACCCACAAAAACAACAACAACAACAACATGTATTATGTTTATATGTAGTGTGTTGTCAAACATCAAAATGTCATGCTTTTGTACCTAATGAAATGAATAAATGAACTATTTTGCAAATTTTTATGAAGCAGAGGTTACGTTACACAGTTTCCTTTGTCAATCATTTATCTAAACATGCATGTATTGACCACATATTTATAATGAGTTAATAAAAAATGAAGCACCGTTAGTGAAGAAAAACATGCAATTCTTGCATTTTTCGATGAAAAAAATGAACAAAGTGATACACTGTTGTTGTCAAAACAGTACGTTGTCTTAAAGTTCCATTACAACGGTCGTATGAACACATCTTCGGAAGTCAAAAAGTTACCATTTTCGTGATTAAATGTTGAGAACTACTGAAGCCGGTGCTAGGGGACATGAACAGTAGTTTGCAACTTACATCCATGAACAGTCTTAATCAAATTGAGCCTGCAACATTTTCAATTTTGTCACTTTTGACGTTCTGTAGGGATAACGCCTTTCTTTATTTTAAGTATAAAAAATATTTTGAATTGTATCTTTAACAAGTGCATATGCATATAAATGTCAAGATTTTTATTTTTATTTATAAAAAGATGGGAAAAAACAAGATCAACAAGGAAAGTCACATTATTCTCCAGAAAATCAATAATATTTTAATCCTTTTGAAAGGTCAAACTTGTGTTTAATAATGTTTGAATAATGACTTGCTGGGTGTTAAACAAATGACGAAAGTTGCATTGGAAGTGATGTGTCGTAGAGGTAGCAAAATATAAACAAAAATATAACTTTTAATGTTTCTTCAACTACCGTTACTTCTAATGTTGAGAGTCTGACACTTAGTAGGAGTGGTCATTTAATTTCATTTATGTTTATGTTCTCTTTAATATGATTGCATTAAAGATGAACACAACACGGGCGTGCTAAATCTTATTTTATATTTTTTTCCTAATAAACCATTTACATATTAATTTTTACATTTAATACAATTTGAGCACAATTAGGTATTACAGATACCTTCCGGGCAATAGCGTAATTCTAAAATAATTAATACCCTTTATATGTTCGTATGAATACAGGAGCATGTAAAAAATGAAGAAAGGTAATCACTCGGAAGCATTAATCACAACAAAATTATATGACAATTGTAGACTGGGTTTGATTGATTCTGTACATGAGGGATAATGAAACATATGCAACATCCCTCACGCCCCCTAGCACCGACTTGAGTGGTACTCAATTTTCAACACTTAAAACTGCTAAAATCAATGATCCCAAAGTATCAGAAAAATATAACAACACTGATGTGAAGTAAGCCTATAAGAACAGACAAAAACGAATAAAAAGGTAAAAATGTAACAAATAACAAAATAAATAACAGATAAAAATAACAACAACAGTGTTTTATCGCACATCTTAATCTTAAACTGGTTTTATAGCATGGCTAGCATAGAGCGCACTAATTCCCTAGTTTTACTATAATGCTGAAGATGTCAAAACAATTGCTGGCTCATACTGTTCTTACAAACATTGCAGTAAACTGTATGATAATGTAATCAATATTTACAAAACAACTTGTTTTCAATATTACACTAATTGTAACATGATATGCTACCATAGACCTGAAATAATATATTTTTATAACAAATACATTTAGGTATGAATAAGGATAATGTTTCAGGCGATATACATGTAATCATATAATAATCATGACTTATTTAGATTTGAATCTTTTTAATAATACGAATTACAAATGTATTAATACCTTCTGTAAATAGTAAGTTAATTTGTCCGAGAAAAGCCAATGATGTTGAAACTCAAATCCATTTTAGTATACATTTTTTCAGCTTTAATAGATAGTAATTTAATAAACGAGGGGCATTTAGTTATTTACATTCATGTTAAAGTACTTGTTATATATAGATAATAGAAAATATAACAATGATATTATACTGTAACTATGAGGAAAAATCATACTGTTTAGCTATTTCCAGACTTGAACATGTTAACCTTTAGAAATGTCGCATATGAGAAAAAATGAAATAAGTGTTTTTGTTGACCTTAGCGATTTCAAATTTTTATATAAAGTGAAACAGACTAGTTTAGACTTGAAATTAGAAAAACAACAAACTGTTATCTATAATCATGCAAAGACAAAGATAACACTCTGCTTTAGGATAAAGCTTTACTCTTTTTTCTGCCTTTTTAATAAATTGCAATACTCCAAACAAAACAATGACATAGGTGAACAATTAAAACTTTGACAGTCAAAACCTTATAAATATCTGAACATAATGTAGCAAACAAAAGAGTTCAAATAAAACTATTTAAAGCGAAATGAAAAGAAAGAATGAAATAAAAACTCAAAAAACATCAGTTCACAAAATATACGGGGGAAAAAAAAGAAAAAAAAGCAATGTTTCACCATTATGAGTTGTGGGTGGTTATTATGAAGTATTGAAGTTCATATGTTTCTATAATGTTATAAATATAGTTCAATTTGTATGTACATGTAGTTGAAATAAAAAACCAAAGAACGCAAAAAAGCAAATTTAGAAATGCCACAGTCTTAGTTCGAATATTATATGTGCTACAAATGAACTTAAATAAAAGAAACAATCGTATTGATTTTACAATTACATATTTAACTTCCAAACTGAAAATTTCGTAATGTTAAGGTTTTCAATTACTTTCTCTCCGAAAATCATTGTTTTACGACTTAAAACACACAAAATTATTTGTTGTATTTTAATTTTTCCTCTTGAAATTGAAAATATTTTATTATCATTATTATAATAAGTTACTGGCATGGCATATCATGATATATCTACAATTTGTATATGAAATAGAGAGAATAAGAATCCCTAAATAATAAGTCCAAAACGACAAAACTAAAAATGTTGGAGGCTCGGTTTGATTGCGGTACTGTAAAATGCAAACTACGGTCCATTAGACATTAGAATCTAAATAGCAACACTATTGACTATTAGCAACACTATTAATGACGAGTTAATTTTACCAGATTTTTGTTTTAAAGATAAATAAATGTTGAAATGATATGATGCATTTACGTTGTTTTTCTTTAATTGTTTTTTTTTTAAAAGAAAAAAATGACATTCGACATTCTCACGCCATGAAACTTTCCAATAGGAATTTCATTTCTTTCTCCCAGTGGAAAAAAAAGCTATAAATCATATGATCTTAATTTTATTTTAAAGTTTTAATTGTTTAAACGACTTTATTCAAATTGCTTTTCTATTATTTTCAGCATTTCCCAAGATAGATTTTACAAATTCCTCACCCCCGCCCCCATAAAACGGAATTAAATAGATGAATGAAGAAAATTTAAAATGTGAAATGTTTTGCTAGAAAGGTTAAAAATGGTTTCAGTGATATCTATCTTGGAATATTTCTTCTTTACACTTTTTATACAAGTTTTTTCTTCATCAAATGTATTCATTGAAATGAAATGTATAGACTCTCACATGTATATCATAAATTATTAATTACATCCACTCTCCCACCAATCGACGCTATAATATAAATGAGCCGCGTCACGACAAAACCAACATAATGAGTTAGCGACCAGCATGGATCCAGACCAGCCTGCGCATCCGCGCAGTCTGATCAGGGTCCATGCTGTTCGTTTACAAACCCTATAGCAAGTAAAGAATCTGATAGCGATACATGGAAACTTACTTTCGGTACAAAGAAAACTTAAGTTTTAGTGTTTCCAAGTTGTCGACGTATACCATATCATTTTACTTGTTTTATAAACTCGGAGATAGAAGATCCATTGGTAAAGGATGTCATTGTATTTTAATGCCAGACTGTTGTTAATAGCAGAAAACGGGTTTCCTTTGCGAATCGCCTACTTAAATATATGCCAATTAACACTGATGTTAACCTTTCAGAATACATTGTAGCTTATTTAGACGTAACATTTACAATGCTCTGTTATCTATGAAAGACAGTATTTTAAGATTATTTTTGTATAGTTGTTTTTTGTAGTTTTATATTGAAATATATCTCATGCGTAGAACTTCATTGTACATTATTAATAATATTGAACTTCACTAAAATCAACGTTTATTGTTGAATACTTTATAAATTATTGTATTGTCCACGTTTAATATGTTATTGCATCATTCCATCATGTTGTTATAATTGCATGCTCTGTGTGAAATAAAAACAAGTAAAGAATTGAAACATTGACAATTAGAATATGCTTTATAATAATAATAATAATAATAAAAATCTTTAAATATTTCTGCATTTGTATGCGTATATGTTAATTTGTATTTCACGTGGCTATAAACATTGTACTATGTTTTATGCTTAATAAACTTCGTATTTGTGTATTCAAAATATATAATTTATGTATATCAAAGTTTACATTTGTAAATACACTACAATTAAAGCAGGTCGCTTTCTTCATATTACATGCGTTTCACCATTTTGAATTTTGATCCATCAAACCACGTTCACGTGTTTATTCAGATAGTTTGCTGGAGGTTGATTTTTCAGAAGATCTTGCTCGTGTCTTAAATGCTTCAATAATTTACGGCGGAATGTCTGATATAAATACACACAATTACAGGGGTAAAGTCTCCGTAGGAACTAAACAGTATCCCTGTGACTCAAAGCAAAGCAAAACTAAATTAACGTTTATTTACTGGGCTTTGTGGCAAGCTTATTTCAATAATAATTTGAATAGCTGAAGAATAGAGCGCACTAATTTTCCAGACACATTACAATGCGGAGGATGTCAAAACAATTACTAGATCAAACTTTTCTTTCCCGCATTGCAGCGAACTGTATGATAATGCTATTAAGATTCCATAAAAAAATTTGGCTTGTTGTCAATATAACAGCTAAAACACTTATCTAAGTTAGAGACCTATATAAAACATTACCCGTGCCAGAAAAAAACTTATCAGCTTTATGTTTCGTACAATAATGTAAGAATACCATATTTAAATTTGCATGCTTATTTAAATAACAAATACGGATATATTTCTTATTTCTCTAAAGTATGAAATATCTTTTTTTCATCTGGAAATAAGCGACAACTATAAAATATTTAACAAATTGATATCCACGATATCATGCTTTTGAAGTATTTACACAAAAAATCATACGACTGAACAAAAAATACAATGTATAATTTTAACAACAATTTCATAACTTGTCTAAAATAAAACTGACACATTTGCAAGTAAACAAATATTAGTATCAATTTTTTTATAGGTGAGACGTTACTGTCTGTGTTTGTGCATCTATTTTTGCTTCGCATTTCAAGAATACTTCATCGACTTCAAAAGATAAGGTATGCGTTTGAATCATTTTTGATTTGAAATTATTCTTGTAAACATGAATGGATTATAAAAAAAACTTTACAACGCAATGTTTTTTTAAGTTTAGTTAACGACAACGCATGTTTTCTGTAAGACTTTGTTAAATATCTGGGATCTTTGTTTTCATTGCTCGTAAGTTTATACCATGTTTATGTCTGGGAATCAGACATAAAACTAAGGTGACCAAGCTTGACTGTATTTTTGTGTGATTTTTAATAATTCATAACCTTCTTATGAATATAATTCTTTTTTAACGAAAGACTTTAATTATTTATAGGCCAGAACTCTTCCAGTAATTTCAATGATTTAAACTGACTCGTTGTTTAATATATTATTCTTATGAAATGTTTTTCTGATGAGTTTTCAGTTGTATGATGACAATATAGAATTTCAACTCGTTTAATTTGTATTCAGTACGAAGATAATCTGTGAAATCGAGGGAAAATTTAAAAAATTTTTTAGAAAAGTTTTGTAAAAAAAAAATAAAACAGAAATGTTCATTTATCTCAATTTTTATTACTTAATACATCTCTACGAAGGTCATTTTTATGACAGAGAATAGTTCGTGATTTGAATATTGTGGTGTTTATTAAGAAACGAAGGTTAATGTTCGCCGCATCACACGTAATGAAAATGTGATCCTAAAGTACGATAATTCAAAATATATCTATATACTACATGGAATATACTACTTAATGTAAAGTAGTATATTTGATGCCCAGTGTTGTTTACTATCACCGTTAATTGAATGTCACTACAAGCGAAACGTACTCTATTATTTCTAACATTTCTGTTAATCATTAATCTTTTCTTATATATTTTTATATGTAGATTCTATATATAAAATGATGTACTATGTGCAAATAGGAATATACTATTTCCTCTGTTTTGTTTATTGTTTCAGAAATTTATGATATGAAATATGTATTTAAAAACATTAATTAAAATGATGTTAACCCTTAAAGTTTTCGCTTTATATAAACAACCCCTTGTTAATTTCAAGAGTAATTTTGTTCAAACATTTCAACACATGTTCTAGTTTATCGACTACCCTGTTACTCTGTCAGTCATACTTGTACAAATATTGCTGCTGATGAATTTCTCCAAGAATCTGCATAGTTTAGTAAGCCAAGTTCAAATCTTCAGACAAAAATTGCAGATTTTCATTAATATTTTGAGGGGCTGCCAGAATTGCTTTGTATGATAATTGCACTTCCTGCCCAATTATTCAAATGTTATACTTGTTTTTAGACAATTGACACAACATAACATCAGTGTTTCCAAAACTATTTATCCTTTAGAATGTATCTTTCATCAAATACTTCATCACTGATTCTGAGAAAATGCTGACTATTATAATATCATTTAGTACAGCAGGTACATGTTTAACAGTTGTTTTTACTACACTGATTTGTAAGAATACATGTTTTATTGTTATGCCATATTTTTCAATTTCTATTTTGCATTTGTATATGCGTATATGTTAATTTGTATTTTACGTGGCTATAAATATTGTACTATGTTTTATGCTTAATAAACTTCGTATTTGTGTATTCAAAATATATAATTTATGTATATCAAAATTTACATTTGTAAATACACTACAATTAAAGCAGGTCGCCTTCTTCATATTACATACGTTTCACCATTTTGAATTTTGATCCATCAAACCACTTTCACATGTTTATTCTTATTCAGATAGTTTGCTGGAGGTTGGTTTTTTAGAGGTTCTTGCTCGTGTCTTGCATACTTCAATAATTTAAGGAATGTCTGATATAAATACACACAATTACAGGGAAAAGTCTCCGTAGGAACTAAACAGTATCTCTGTTACTCAAAGCAAAACTATATTAACATTAATTTACTGGGCTTTGTGGCAAGCTTATTTCAATAACAATTTGAATAACCTTAACTTTATTGCTGAAGAATAGAGTGCACTAATTTTCCAGACACATTACAATGCGGAGCATGTCAAAACAATTACTAGATCAAACTTTTCTTTCACGTATTGCAGCGAACTGTATGATAATGCTATTAAGATTCCATAAGTAACTTTGGCTTGTTGTCAATATAACAGCTAAAACACTTATGTAAGATAGAGACCTATATAAAACATTACCCCGGCTAGAAAACAAACAACTTATCAGCTTTATGTTTCGTACAATAATGTAAGAATACCATATTTAAATTTGCATGCTTATTTAAATAACACATACGGATATATTTCTTATTTCTCTAAAGTATGAAATATCTTTTTTCATCTGGAAATAAGCGACAACTATAAAATATTTAACAAATTGATATCCACGATATCATGTTTTTGAATTATTTACACAAAAAAATCATACGACTGAACAAAAAATACAATGTATAATTTTAACAACAATTTCATAACTTGTCTAAAATAAAAAAAAATAAACTGTTTATCAACTGACACATTTGCAAGTAAATAAATATTAGTATCAATTTTTTTATAGGTGAGACGTTACTGTCTGTGTTTGTGCATCTATTTTTGCTTCGCATTTCAAGAATACTTCATCGCTTTCAAAAGATAAGGTATGCGTTTGAAACATTTTTTATTTGAAATTATTCTTGTAAACATGAATGGATTATAAAAAACTTTACAACGCAATGTTTTTTAAGTTTAGTTAACGACAACGCATGTTTTCTGTAAGACTTTGTTAAATATCTGGGATCTTTGTTTTCATTGCTCGTAAGTTTTTACCATGTTTATGTCTGGGAATCAAACATAAATCTAAGGTGACCAAGCTTGACTGTATTTTTGTGTGATTTTTAATAATTCATAACCTTCTTATGAATATAATTCTTTTTTAACGAAATACTTTAATTATTTATAGGCCAGAACTCTTCCAGTAATTTCAATGATTTAAACTGACTCGTTGTTTAATATATTATTCTTATGAAATGTTTTTCTGATGAGTTTTCAGTTGTATGATGACATTTGCAATATAGAATTTCAACTCGTTTACTTTGTATTCAGTACGAAGATAATCTGTGAAATCGAGGGAAAATTTAAAGAATTTTTTTAGAAAAGTTTTGTAAAAACAAAACAGAAATGTTCATTTATCTCAATTTTTATTACTTAATACTCAAGACATCTCTGCGAAGGTTTTTTTTATGACAGAGCATAGTTCTTGATTTGAATATTGTGGCGTTTATTTAGAAAGGAAAGTTAATGGCCGCCGCACCACGTACACATAAATGAAAATGTAAGCTTAAAGTCAAATAATTTAAAATATATCTATATACTACATGGAATATACTACTTAATGTAAAGTAGTATATTAATACCCAGTGTTGTTAACTATCACCGTTAATTCGATGTCACTACAAACGAAATGTACTCTATTATTTCTAACATTTCTGTTCAGCATTAATTTTTTCTTATATTTTATATGTATATATAAATTATGTAATACCGGGGTATGTACAAATCGGAATATATTATCTCTTTTGTTCTGTTTATTGTTTCATAGATTTATGTAATGACATATATTTAAAAAAATTAATTGAAATGATGATAACCCTTAAAGTTTTCGCTTTATATAAACAACCCCTTGTTAATTTCAAGAGTAATTTTGTTCAAACATTTCAACACATGTTCTAGTTTATCGACTACCCTGTTACTCTGTGAGGCATACTAGTACAAATATTGCTTCCAGGATATGCATAGTTTAGTAAGTCATGTTCAAATCTTCACACAAAAATTGCAGAATTTCATTAATATCTTGAGAGGTTGCCAGAATTGCTTTGTATGATAATTGCACTTCCTGTCCAATTATTCAAATGTTATACCTGTTTTTAGACAATTGACACAACAAAACATCAGTGTTTCCAAAACTATTTATCCTTTAGAATGTTTCTTTCATCAAATACTTCATCACTGATTCTGAGAAAATGCTGACTATTATAATATCATTTAGTACAGCAGGTACATGTTTAACAGTTGTTTTTACTACACTGATTTGTAAGAATACATGTTTTATTGTTATGCCATATTTTTCAAGTTCTTAACGTCTTTGTTACATTAGGTGTTAATGTAAAAGTGCAGTGGTAAACGTATCATACATTAGTGATTGAGTTGACTATACATTAGGACTTACATCATTATAATATTAAAGGATACAAGGATGTTAATGATATATGTATATCCTTGTATAACCTAGTCTTCAAGATTTTTAGGAAAAGAAATACTTTTACAAAACCCTTATCGAAATCTTTATACACAACACATGTTTACTCTAATTTCATTAGTTTGTATTAAACAAGTTTGTTTCAACTTTAATACATAAACCTATTAAATATTATTTGTTGAAGACAATTCATGTGTGGTTAATAAAAAAGTAGAATATTTTCTTTAAAGAATTAATACTATGTCTTGATAATCTGCCAATTAAATTTTGGGAAAAAAAATCACCAATGTGTCATAAATTACAAAAATATATTGCAAATTTCTATGAAATATGTAAAGCGCTTTCGTGCTAACACACAACGAGACGTTTTTATTCAAAATAGTCTTTCTTATTGAACACTTATTTTGAGAATTATTGCCTTAAAAATACATTCACAATATCCAGCGAATAAATGATGATATTCAGACTGTATCTTTTACATTTACTTGAGATTTTTGTTTTTTATTACGTAAGTAATGACACACAACACTGCAATGATCATTGATTCCAAATAAATCGCTACTGAAAATCTGTACAAAAAACAGTATTTAACTTAAAGCAATAGTTGGGAAAAAATTGAATGGCTTAAGTTGTTTCTATATTACATGTACTATCGAAACGTTGTTAGCAATACAGATATATCTATATGTTTATAATAAAATATATATCATAAATTATGATGATATGAATTGTGCGTTGTACTTTTGTTTGATTGCCTTCTTCTTTTTCTTTTCACACTTTAAATATTTTTGCTCATCACCATTTCTAAAAATTATAGATTATCAGGATTTTATTGTCAGGAGAAATCACGTAAGTTAAGTTTATAAAAGAAAATTTAAGTTCTATTGTGTTGGAAGCTATAAGCTTATTGAAACACTCCCGAATCCGTTCCTGGAACTAACCAGTCCTAAGCAAATCACGTTAATTTCAAGAAACTTTTGAGTATATCATGTCCTTTAAACTGTTGTAAAATATTAAAAAATAGTAATATTTTTCATGTCTACAATATGTCTTTGATCTTGTTCTATTTTTATGTGATGTAAACACACCGGACGCTTTGATATCATTTGATACCATTGCTTGTGAATCTTGTCAGATATGTATTATAAAATGTTTGCCCACTCTTTACAGATTGTCTTTAAAACTAGATTTATTTTTTTTGTTAAAGATACATTTTTTGGGAAGTGAGTGTTGTTTTTGTTTGATTTCATTCATGGCTGATATTTTACAAAAATACAAGTATTTGTCTGTTTTTAGGAATCAGAATAAATTATATTTACTAAGAAGTTGTTTAAGATATAAAATGTATTATAGTGACAATTTCCCTGAGAATTGCTCTAATAAAAAGAAAACAATCTTGTCACCCACCTTATACATAATATAAAATTTATTTGAATAATGCCAGTTTTCCCTTCTGTTAAATATCGTGTTCTTACGTCAATAAATTTTCTTATATAATACATACTATCCAATGATTTATGACAGACATGATTGTCACTCTCACGAAGATTTCATCCTCAGATCCTTTTTGTTATTGTGGTATTTATTAAAAATTGAAACAAAAAGATTCCTACACAAACAGAACTCTATTCAGGAACGCTAATATTTCACACCAAATTTTTTTAACGCCAGGTGAATTCGTTCGTATTGAATATTTAGAAGAAGGTTTGTGTGACTTGGACACATTTATAATATAAAAAGATATCATGATCACATTATTTAAATGTGACCTATTGTTTTGTCTGTGGGAAAATATTTTTATGCTGTGTTGTCTGTGAAAATTGAAGGGTCCATTGAAATTATTTTAGAAACCTATAACATTTTGTACGCATCACGACATATGGAGATGTTTAAATTTATGAATACTTTGAGCAATTACCTGGTGACTATATATTTCATGATACTGTACAAGACTTTCATGTTGAATTCTTTGATCACACTTCTTGACAAGAACGTAATTTGTGGTATCTAAAATTCACAATTAAAGAAACTCCACTGTAGTTAAATAGTCTAAAATCATAAAATTTGAAATTCTTCTTAATTAATCAACTAGTAAACTTTATGGAAAAAAAATAAAACGTCGCAAAAACAACAATGTGTAAGGCCATGCTTTAACATGGTAAAACTCGAGTTTGGGTAATTTGAATATTTTTCATCATTTTCTGTAAATAACCCATTTCTTCATATAGACGTCTTTTCACGCCATTTCACCCCAGTCTCAAATAGTGAAAAAATGCCCTTTTTAGACCCCAAACATTTGTCTTCGTTTAAAATGTTGTTAAAAAGTGATCACTTTTTCGGCACCATCCCCTATTAAATAGATACATCTAGGGGTGCCAGAGAGGAGGGGGTTTGCTCCCTTCTGTTTGGGGTTTGAAGGGGTTCAGCAGACTCCCTCATCTCCAAGAAAATTTTGGACTTGTGTTTCATAGCAATTTTAACTTGTAATAGGAGGCTTTTCAATGAAAACAGCCATTTTTCACAAATTGCTTATAAGTAATGGGTTAAAATAGAAAACAATGCAATTCGGTATTTGATTAATAATCGATGTTTGGCCGATTTGAAAAAAGCGTTGCAACGCTTTTTATTTTGTTGTCAATTTGCACAATAAATTAGATTATTCCTGGGAAACGAAGGTAGCGAATGATTTGGAAATTAATGCCAGCATGGAGAAAACTATTAAGGAAATGTTTATAAAATAGAATACATAAATAAAGCAATTATTTGACGAATATAATTGTTTTGAGAACTCGTATATGTACCAGCATTTAAAAATAATTTAAAAAGTAGATAAGATTGCAATAGTAATTTACAATGTTTGTTTTCTTTCTATTAAAGAGAATACATGTTTAACAAACAACTTATTTTAGGCACATTATGCTTTGTAAGGAATGAACCTGTTTGCACACGATAAACTATTTCGTATATTAAATATAGCAAGAAAAGAATGGGAAAGAAAAAAAAAAGTCACACATAAAAATGTTATCAAAGGTAGATTAAATTGTAACAGAATAACAATAATTTTCATGGATTGTCATCACTTGTTCTGGTATATCAATTAGGTAAAGTGCACATTATGTTTTATGATAGAATCGGTACATACAATATCAATAGAACATTGGAACTTTTTCTTTAAAGTAACCATCTACACTTTACTCTTATCTTACGTTCGATGAAATTCAAACATAAAAATACCTATAATCATCAAATACTCTAAGAATAAAAAAAAAGAGAAAGGGCAATGCTAGCCCTTATATTGCTCACCTGATAATGGTGGCTCTGAATTAATATTTTAAACTTAAACTGATATCATAACATTCATATCTGAAATGGTGCAAATGTTGATAAGTTTTTCTATATATCCCTTTTTATGTGCTGTGACCGTTATTGACCTCAGATGACTCATATTCAAACCTGAACTAGAAATTATACAAACAATGACCCCTTTGGCGAAGTTAATTTTGACACCAGGGCTATAACTTGAACAATTTTGGTAGATATCCACTACACAATGTTTCACGCCAAATATCTAACCTGTAGCCTTGTCAATTAGGAGAAAAAGATGCTTTCTACTTTATACATACAAGGAAAATCAACGTCCCCCTGAGGCGAGAGGTCAATTTTGAACCATGGGCTATAATTTGAACACTTTTTGTAGAGTAAGAAAAATAAATCGGGTAAAATGAGGCATGGTTTTCAAAAATATGTAAACTCTTCCTCATGTTCCACAGCACCGGTTTAAGTAGTATAAGATATTCAATATATTATGTTTTTAATCATACAGAGGGACCATGATATGTAAAATACATAGGTTCACTGGCGTAAGACAGGTGTTCATAAACTATATGAATAGAAGATGATCCCTAATAGTTTCTCATTTTGTGAAATTTGCAGTTACCTCTGAAAAGTATTTGCTTCATTGACGTTTTATTTTTCCCAACACACACAAAAATGAGCATACTGATTTACTTCTATCGGCGCAGACGATTCTTTAAGTATATAGTGTGAAAATTGTAATGATGTTTTACAGTGGGTTGTATTTAATTATACGATGCAATACGGTAAGACATAAATATGTTTTGTCCTTAATGTATTTATATTATTACTAGACATCTAACATTTAAATAATGTGTTTAATTATTAATGAAAAAAGTTGTTATCTCTTTTTCAAAACCTTTGCTTTGAAAACTATCATATCTATATTTTGACGCGAAATTGACAACTAGACATGTTATTAAATCTTATAATCTCAATTAAACTGGCAATATGTTTCGCCTTTTCTACTTTAATTATAATCTACTTGTCGCATGAGCTCTGAAGTATCGGAATAAACGATATGTTTTACCATACAGACCATATTAACATTAGTAACTTTAATATTGAACACATTGAAAGTATCGTAAACTGCAGAAAATTTATAATTAGAACATGAAAGTACAGGTTAACAAGGGAGAGCGTGATCCTAATGCGTAGCGTTAATAAGGAGACAACAATAACGCAAAGGAACAGCGGAGGAAAAGGTCAATAGCGAAAACGTTACCGGGAGTTAAAAGTGCAACAAACCTAACTTTATGTTCATAAATGAAATAGGCTTTTATGTTTTGTTATATATATGTTGTATGACAGCAGGGTCTATGTTTTGTTATATATATGTTGTTTGACAGCAGGGTCTGTCTTGTAAAATAAAAAGTCGATTTTCGTATAATATGTTATATCATCCTCATCTGCGTAAATAGACTAAAATATTAGAGGATGCCATAATTTGAAGAGCAATTCATTTTAAGATGTTTAAAGTACAAGGGTTGTCCAAAAGGTTCTAATAAAAGTTCCATTATGAAAAATATAACCCATTATTTAATTTTACCCATGAAATATGGTGCTATATCAGTCAAATATATTTCATATTTTTTTAAAAATAAATATGAAATATAAATATGAAAGTGGGCGGAGTGAAAACTCATATTTATTTTAAGGGACTTCTTTTGCCGTTTTGTTTGAAAAATCTGATAAATACAAAACAACTTTTTCTTGAATTTTGTTTTGAAAACTATCTAGCATGATAGAAAATGGTCTAACTAAGAAAATTAACCGGAACACCAATATCTTTAATTCAGTAATTAACGCTGTACAGACGTTTAAAGAGTTGTTTACATGACGTCATAATGTAGCGCCAAACAGCTCGTGCTTACGCATAAATTACTGCGCGCTGTTCAATTGCAGTTGGTAGCAAGCAAGGGGATTCGTTACCATTTTCTTTGATAATGAAATTAAATAAAAAGGTTATTTTTTCGTTTTTCGTGAAATATGGTATATATTTTCTCTCAGCATGATAAAATGCCACATATTTTCACTCGCCGTACCGGCTCGTGAAAATATGTTGCATTTTATCATGTTTCGTAAAAATATATACCATATTTCACGCAAACGAAAAAATATCCTCTTATTATTTGCATTTTTGAGAAATCATAATATGTATTAACAATCGAAATATCTAACCACAAGGCAATTTTTACAATAGATTCATCATTACTACTTTATTAAATCTGTATTTAGAAAAAATGAATTTTTTGCTAACCAAACAATTTAAATTTGGCAATTATCTCCGACAAAACGTGTTTTGATTTTTAGTGTAAAACCCATAAACTACAAGCACCTTATTGATTTTTTTTGCGAATCGTTGACGGGTATTGATTACATTCATTCATATTTTGATATCACACGTTAACGTATTCTTACAGCATCCATGATTTACGAAAATGACATTATTTGCCATTGCATACTGTACATACTGATATTTCCAGACTGCAGCTGTAAAAGGATGCCACATTCGTCATCTCATATTTTGATATGAAATGATCTTTGGTATTTCAAAAAAAAATATTTATAAGGTTGAATATTGTTTTTGTAAATTAGCCCATAATGGAAGATCTGTACTATATAAATGATTATATGTTGATAGTATTTGACGGCATACTACGACATAAACATAATCCCTAAAGAAAGCCCAACACGGCAGAATTGAAAATGTTGCAGGCTCGGTTTGATCTAGCCTGTTCATGGACGGTACTGGAAAGTGCAAGTTACCGTCCACGCCCCCTGGTACCGGCTTAAGCAGAATTCAACGATTCAATGATTTAGTAAAATCTTGAATTTAGAAACATCCAGAGATGTGTTCATACGGCGGTTATCATGGAACCTTCAATGTGACACAGTAGTGTCATTCCATGAAAAGTGGCGTATGGTCCCCAAGTAATAAAAAGCTTGTGCCCTAAACGAGAAAACAATGGGCGGAACTAAATAAAATGGAATTTTGAAAGGGGATTAGAGGTTATAAAGCCTGCGTATCACAGATAAGACGTCAAAAGACAATTTAAAAAGCAGGCAACATATCCTTAGGGTGATTCAACATTATTCAAGTAGAAATATTGGAACCACCCAGCTAGAAAATGCCGAAAAAGTGAAACTAAAAATACAACAAGCACAACAATGATGTTGTGCTGAACGATCTTCAAGGATCGAAAATATAACACCATTGATTAAATGTACGGGGAGACTTTTTACTGCCGCCACACGACACAAATAGCACGGATGTGATCATAAAAATATCGTTATCTGTGGAAGTTAAACAACTTGTTGATTTTCGTTAGAAGAAAATGTTTAAAGTAATTTTTAACAATTTACTTGAAAAATAGTGTCAATTTTTAATGGGCAAGATTGTTTTTCCAGTTTACCTGTCGACTATATGGACAACATCATGCTTGTTCCCGAATCGGAAAATAACTCACTCAGTATTGGTTTTCCAAGTGTTAAAATATGAAACAGCATCGCTTTCAAAATAATGAAACCTCGCCAATGATTAGTTGTTTGAAAAATACCACGGAAAGGTGACCGCCTAAAGGTAAATGTAAGATCCTAATGCGTAGTGTAATTTAGTTTCTGATGTTATTTAGATTGCATAATCATATAGACTGTTATTGGTAAGTGTGAGATAATAGTATAGCATAACTATTTTTATAAAGCGGATCATAAATCATTCTAGAACAAATTATTAATATTTATTATAGAAATTTCATTTTAAACCACTTATAAACTCTGTCAACATTTTCCCCTCAAATAATATCCAAATGATACGTTCTATGGTTTTTAGCAATAATTAAAATATCAAAAATATGCCCATTCACTTAAAGCCAAAATAAGAGGTTGCACGAAATGACTCTATTGACATTCGTTTAATAGACTTAATTATGAATGTAACCTACAATTTTTTGGCTTTCAATAATAACGTAATTAATTTTATCAATTTATTATGGACATGTTTGGTTTGGCGAATTATCTTGTGTTTTTTAGCCTTTTTGCTACCAGACTTGACATTTATAACATAACATTTCCGTGCTCTAGCTATAATACGATGTTCGCAATCAATGCGGTTCAATTAAAAAAAAACTAAAAGTATTTCTAAATAGATTATACAATGCATACATCTGTCTAATAAAAAATATTATCCTTGACATCGCTCTTATACTAGATACGAAGACATAAAACAATATTCTGGCATTCTTTATCCACACATATTCAATGATCGTTTAGAATTAGTTATATATATATATAATAACACCACGAGAAACAAAATTATTAAAAGACGCAATAAGAAATTAATCAGCCTATTTAATAGTTTTTACCATCGTATTAACATTATAAAGAAACATTATCACAAGAATTGCAAATAATAATATAGAATGATATATATTTATACGAAAGTCGAATCTTCTCTTTCTAAAACCTCAATAAGATATATAAAAAAAAGAATAAGATTGAGAATAAAGAATGTGTAGGCTCGAACATCACGGGCTCAGATTCACGGTCATTTCTGTTATAAAAAGGACATATCAAAATTTGATAAAATAACACAGGCTTTATATATACTTATAGCAAAACTAATAATTCGTTACATTGAAAAGAAAACGATGATATGTTCTTTCGTTTACTATGATATCTAAATAATGCGAAACATTGTTTTAAAGGGATGCAATGGGTTAATGTAAACCTAAAACAATTGTGTTATTTTCATTGCTTCCGGGGGAACTCTCATATCTAAAATTTTAGTGCTTCACAACAGCAGGTGTCAAGTACTGTGCGGCAGCTATAATACGTTGCACCATACTTCATTTCGGGGTTGTCATTTATTTCTAGTTCATTGGGGTCATGGATTCCATCACATTTACTGTTGAAAAAGCCGTTTCCATGAGGCGTCTGTATGTTGACCTTTTTTAAGATAATGAAATTACAATTTTCGGTGTGAAATACTTTTTGCTGAATAGTTAAACATTTATTATTCCTAAATTGTTTTGCTTTTATGTTGTACATCCGTTGGAAGTTAAGCTTAGTAAATTTGATAATAATGTATAGTAAAGTATGTCATTTTATAAGTATGGGTAAATAAACTGCAGTTTTAAAATGTGTATTAATCATTATGCCATATAAAGAGGTAATTATAGAATGACATACTTAACAACAGTATTACATTATCAAATTCGAATTTTATTACTTGTTTTCGTTGTTGTTAATTTTTATTTGTTTGGGTCGTCAGACAAAACAAATAATGGTAGCGAAATTTCAGACTCTTATGCTGTTAATTGCAAGTGCCGAAAGTAGTCCGCTTTTTGAAGCTGTAACTTCCCTTTATATGTACACTTAGGCCGAACAAAATTAGGGGAGATCACTGCGAAAATATGATCACATGACAGGCGGATTAATTTTCAAGCAAAATAATTCCCGAATGGTCGAAGATTTCTAATATTGTTTTATTCTTTATAAATATACATGCTTAAAGTAAGCGCCATGATTATTTACACAAGTGTTAAACAACAGTTTAGCGTCTTTACAAACCCTAAATAGAATAAAAAGGTTTTCTTCAGGCGTTAACATGTATATTAACCGTGGCGGAGGGGTTTGCACGCTCGATTAGTAAGCGAGAAGTCTGGAGTTCAAATCCCAATTACGGCAACTCAATATTTTTCAAACTGTTTAAGTCAAATAAAATTTGATCGAATATCAGTGTTGCAATTAGTCTTATAGCCAATATATTACAATTAAAACGCTGGTGGCACGATACAAAAACAAATTGTTTTATAATCTGACAACCTTCACCTTTTTGACATTCTGAGACCCAAACAAATTCAGCGCCTTCTGTGTTTTGATTACAATCAGCAACAGTAATCTAAGAACGATGGAAATCAAAGCACAATTTGTTGTTGTATACTGCCACCAATGCTATCCAGTGTTTAATCTGTAGTAAATTGGCTATAAGACTAATTGCAACACTGATAGTCAATTCAATGTTTATTTGACTTAAAATAATTAGTTGCTTCAACTGGGATTTGAACTCGGGACCTCTCGGATCATTAGCAAGCGTGCAAACCCTTCGGCCACGGTAAGGTTCTATGAACATTGCCTGAAAAAAAACATATTATTTTAATTTAAGGTTTGTAACTCTTATTATTTCGACGCTAAACAAAGATGTAAATAATCATGGAGCTTACTTTAAGCATGTATATCTATAAACAATGAAACAATATTAGAAATCTTCGACCATTCGGGAACTACTTTGCTTGAAAATAAATGCGCCTGTCATTTGAAAATCTTAACGCATTGGTCTCCCCTGAATTTTTCGGCGTTAGTGTACATTTAAAGGGAAGTAACCGCTTTAAAAAGTGGACTACTTTAGGCATCTGCAATTAATAGCATTAGACTCTGAAATTTCGCTAGTTTGGTTTGACGACCCAAACAAATAAAAACAAATAATATTAACAGTCTATAAAATGTAATGATATTTATATTTATAAAAAAGTGTCAAGGACTTTTTTATTCACTGGTATACCCGTCAAATTTCTCTGCTATTCTTTTGTCATATGTTATAAATATTCAGCACATGAATATATTTTATAGTAAATTGCATGGTTTTGGCGATGATTCTTTATTCTTTTTAAAATACTTATCATTTTTGTTTTACCAACATGTGTTAGAATAGTATAGTTCTTTTACAATGTCTGTTGTCATGTAATTGTGACCAATGACCGAGTAAAGGGCTTTGCTGTTTTTGTTGGTAATTTAATGCAACAATGAAAACAATGTTTACTGTGTGTTGCTCTAGTACATACATCTGTACAGGAATTGGGCGCTCATATATTAATAAAAGTATATTATTATTTTGTTGTATGAAAGCTAAGTTAAAGAAAGGGTCGGTTGATGGCATTATTAGCCTTTGTCTAAACGTGTCTGCGATTTAAGTTGTTTAATATGCGTCAGTTCGGTGTTGTTTCGTTTTTCTGGTCCTTCAGGATCACTGATTCCATAAATTCGTGTTGTAAATTTTATCTGGTATGAGCCGGTGCTGGGGGGCGTGAAAGATTGTTGCAATTTCACATTATCTCTCATCATATAGAGTCTGCAATTTTCATACGATATTGTTGTTTCAAATGCTTTCGAAGATCAATCCTTTTCCAAACTTTTATCATTTCGTTCTACATAATTTATACAATTTACTGTTTAAATTTACCAATTAAAATAAAATTTGCAAGATATTTCGTCAGACACTATTCCTTTATTTGACTGTGAATAGTGTTACCAACTACCAACTATTAGTATAGATTTGTTTCACTGTATAGTTATTATATTGCTTATCTGCTACAGAACTAAAAAATGTTTATCTTGCAATTTTAGTGTTATGCTTAATGTCTTTGACAGACATAATTTAATATTTTTGAGAACAAAAAAAAGTCACCGTTATTTAGAGGATAATATAAAACATCTGTCGGAGGAAGATAAACCATTCAAGGCATGATAATTTTGTTTTAAGCTTAGACATATATATCATTGTTATTCTGGTCTCATCTCAATTCACGCAAAAAATCTCACAAAAACGACAGTTAAGAAATGCTGAATGCGTGATTTATTTTCATTTTCGCAGCGCAATTTATACAAAAAGAATATAATAAAGAAAGAATGAAAATATTGGAATTTAGATGTATCACGCTAGAAACTAATATTTGATATAAATGTAGCACGATCTTAATTTATCTCTAAAAATGAGAATAAAGATCAACATGACATTGAGAGTGGATGAGAGGTTATGAAGCCTGCATATCACTGATAAGCTGTCAATAGAAAATTTAAACTCTTGTTGCTTCGTAAACTAGTTGTTGCGATTGTTTAAACTTCGTTAATGATGTGAATGCAATTATAACGTCTTTTAATAAAATCATGAAAGCTTGATTAATCAAATAATCTCGAGTATTTAAATCATTAAACTTAGATTATATATGTTTATGTTTGATAAGTTTTTATCTCTTTATCCAAGAAACCATTCATTTTATTCAAAGGAAATTCTGAAATATTTCAATAATTTGATATAGTCAACGAAGAAGGAACACGGGTCTAAAAAACGTTTACTCGCCAAAGTGTCTGTTAAACTTATCATTTTGCTGCTAAACCAAATGTTCATTTCATTGTGAATGCAAAGACATCAATATATATACACATAGATGACACATTTTAAACATTTACCGAACATGTTGATAATGTCTGTTTAGTGTTTTATTTTGGTCGCTGCCGCCGCTTGTGTGTTTCAAAGGTAATTTTAAACATTAAATTAAATGATCGGTGTAATATTATGACATTAGATTGTAGAATATCAGAACAAGATTAACAATGGGAGCAAAGACCATAGATCGCAGCCATAACAATATCTTGAAGCAACGGCATCCAAGGGGACACCAAACAGACAGGAGAAGACAAACAAGTCGTCGTAGAGGCTAATTATAAAAAAACTAAAGGGAAAGTAAACTCGGCTAACGTCATAGGGTTGATATCATTGATTCTACTTCACTCTATATGTGCAGATATGACCTAACCACTTTTTCCAGTTAAAGGAAGTGAAAACTAGTATTAAATAAGGTTTGATAGTAATAACTTCAGCAAGCCGTATACTTTGATCACTGTTTCTTAGACTTACTTAATGATATACTTAATTAAAAGTAAGCTATTACAAATTGTTCATTGACATATTTAATGGTATTGTTATATTTGTATTGTTATATCAAGATCAAGATATATGTAACAGTACTACATTTTTAGTCACATGGTACACTTCAATTAACAGTAGAAATAACTTCCAGTGGCCTATGGGATTTTAACATGACAAGAAAAGTGAGGGTTAATAATGCAATATGTTTAGTCATAATTGTATAGTTGAATAAACACTAAGAATAACTTCCATTGTCATTTGGGAAATCAAAATTACAAAAAAAGTAAGGGGTAATAACATTAAAAATCTCTTACTAATGGCATCAATGTAAAAATAACAATAATGATGATAATTATAAAAGCTAAAAGATCTTGTTTATCATAGTGTCAGCCATTTCTGACTTATGAGACACCATTTTGCGGTGCATACCATGTACCTAGAAATCGATAACCATTCATTTTAACTACCTCGCGGCCGTTTCGGAATGAGTCCATCGAGAAACATTCATCCTTCAATCAACGTTCCCCGTTGGACTCGAACCTTCGACCTCCATATCCGAAGGCGGACACCTTAACCACTGATAATTAAAATAATACAGACGTTCACAGAAAGATTATAATTGTATAAAGCATTGTTAGCAAGCCAGCATTGACATTTTCGAAATTTCAAAGCTCATAATGTTAAAAGTTAATAGAAGTGTTTTGCAAATAGTCTCGCCATATTATAGAATATATTTTGTATATGTTAAATCATGTGGTTGATTTAATAGTGCATAACATTGTTACAGAGTTGAGTTTGATACGAGATTAGAAAGGTTAATTGGTTAATTTAGAATATCATATGTTTAATAAACATTTTGTAAGACTGTTTACAATCAGTTATTAAAGTTGTGATAACACTTCAGCATATTCTAATTATTGAATTAAAATGATAAAATTGAAACATAAATGATAAAGTATAATAATTGAACAGACGCATAACAGTTTTGCATACTTAATGTAGGTAACATTTAGATATAAGTATCATATCGAGCCGTCTATTCTTATATTTTATCAATTAATTCCCATTTATAAGCTGTACTGAAAATTTTTGTTGAAATTTGTTACAAACTTACAGTGGAATTGGTTCTGCTAGCACCTTTTTGTTGGGGAATTTTGGTCTTAAAGACACCAAAGAAGGATAAATTTTTCACGGGCACCCGACATATACAAATTATACTAGCAGGGACTTCAAAACCCAAATGCTGAAAAAATTTAAATTTTAAATGTACAATATGTGTGCATTCTGTGCCAACAAATGGCTTATCAGACAAGAGATAACAGACGATGAACAGTTCAACCTTGTCACGAGTGCCATAAATATGTAGCTCGGTAATTGAATAACAACAATGCATCAAAGATAGAAGTTCAGATATAAATGCAATTTGCTAAGCAAAACATGTTGTATTATGTGGGTGAATTTGGAGCATAAAAATGTATTCAAGATAAATATCCCAAGCTTATTTAGACACAATATAGGGTTTATCGTTGTTGAACGGAAGCATCCATTTAGATTTATGTAATTTTAAGTGAAATTGTGTTCTTCGCTTATATTTGTTAAAGTTTATTAATTGATACTTACATTTGATAAGAGGTGTACAGTTATATAAAATCAAGTTTACAAAATGTGTAATCAGATTGTGTATGCAAATTAAATGAACTAGTGTAGATTGAAAGAGTAGCTTACTATGTATACATGTTAAACTGTGCAAAACACAAAATATTTATAGATATGTGACTAGCTATGTGGGTTCTTAAAGTGTTCTTGTATATCATAAACAAATTTAACTAGGTTGTTTTATTTTTGTGGATTATTTATTTGCAATTACTCATTTAAGGGAATCTTGTCGAATATCTTAAGAATATAGGAATGAGATATGTAAGTGCCAAATGCTGGGGCGGATGGATCTTGTATCTATGTGTTGCTTGTCTTTGTGCTGATATGTTACACTTGTTTGCTGGCAGTGATTCCAACATGTTGCCTTAGTTTTACCTGTGATCCTCCATGTATCGATCTTGCCATGTTATTGCCACGCCAACGTGATGTGTAATCTAATCTAATCTGTATGAATCTTTATAATATGATATTTTGTTGAAACAAGTTTGATTTAAAGAATTTGTCAGATCGCATTGAATTTACCATTTAAAATTGTCTTAAAATAGACCAGAAAATGCAAAAATTGTGTCCATAATAAGGGTGGTTGCAAAGCACAATGTAAAGGTTTCAAGAACAGAGCTTTGTTTTCAATCATCTACTGTTATTGCAACAACAACCTTTTTACACTAATTTCCGGGATCTTTAAGCAATACGCACAAAGAAGAATTATATCGCCAGCAATATTATTAAGTTATACAAAACGTAATTGGTTATCATAATTTTTTTTTCAATTAATTCACTTTTTTCAACCTTGAACTAGTTATTATCTTTAATATTCGTAAAGTATATCAAATATAGTTCATTAAACGCTTTCAGCCTTGATATTTTAGCAAATTACATTCTAGATACTCGTGTGATATTAAAAATATAAATTAAAACGATTATTATTTCTTAACAATTTCAACAACAAATATTAATTTTATACGTTTTATTGAAATGAAAGATTCAGAACATAGCCGGCTATATATTGACAACATCTAATTAAAACTGAACGAGACAGTAGTTAATTAACACAGTGAGGATTATTTGACATGTAACATGGTAATACAATGTCATTGAAATTATAAGTATAATTGTTTTTTCCGGGAGAGAATTATCTTTGTCTGATTACTTTACCTCTTATCTTCACAGGTCTTTCTCTTTGCAACTTTGCAAAATGATAACTTATCAACCATCACTAGTAGATCGCATGTCAGAACTAAAGTTAGTCAGACAAATATCTGATAAATTTGAACAGACAGTTCATACTGAATTTCCAGGTAAATGTTGAAACAATGCCAAGGGTTTGTATGAACTGGGGTGTCTGGCAGTCTTCAGTCAGTTTGATGGATTTCGTATTCGGGTTGAAAACAATTTGTTTGACAGACACAACAGTTCATAGATATAAGTGTATTGTGTATATTAAGATTTATTTCCCTTTAACTTTAACGTACTGTTCAACTTGTATTGGTCAAATAATACTCTGAAAACAATTTACACTCCTAGATATCATACAAAATTCACACATTAACAAAACACGGCAATAACAAAAATAATAATAATAACAAAAATAGATAATGCTCGAAATTTTTAGACACTGGATTTGTCCTGCATTGTGATGTAAATATACTTAATTAACTTTTCAGGTTACAATTTACGTATGTAACATCATCCAAATCGGCCCTTGAGCATTGCAGCTGGAACCTAAAAACATAATGTAACTTGAATTTTAAAAAGTCTTATACGTAAGTTATGACAAGGTTTTTATATTTTTACTTTCCTATATCGTTTACTTGATGAATGTGTATTTCCTTAAATTACCTTTCTTTTTTATTCTTCCCTATTTCTGGTTAAAGCAGGCATTTATTACAGACTTTCAGCTTTCATGTATGTTTAGTTTTTGGTTACTAATTATCTAATTATACAAGTTTATTTAATTCGCATAATCATAATATATAAACCTAAAATAAACTTGAAAATTGTTTGAAAATTATGCAAGGAGAAGAGAGACCGCCGAAGAAATGCATTATTTATTAACACAGGTGAATTTTTCTGTATACTACGGAATTGTTTATCAATTTCATCAGCTGATAATGTTTCTATATGTTTATTTATTTGACATCATTTGTCTCCTAGCTTCAAGTTATTCTTAAGTGATGTTTCTTTTTTAAATAAAGTATATCAAATTAAACGCTTTGCTTTGAGAAAAGTCAATAAGGACTAGACGCTACCAAATATTTTTTGTATCAACAGTTAATTAAATTGTGTTCACAAAAGAAAGATGGCTGTGCTATTATATCATGTTTTGCAACCAGTTCATTAACCAATGTTTTGCAGGTTTCTCCGATAAAATTTACAACTTTAATAAACTGTAATTATTTTTATTTGTTAAAAAAAGAAATAAGATTTATACATAATAATTATGGAAGGACGTTCGTCGTGTATGGGAGACTTCGAAAGCTATGTTAAAATGCTATCACAAAACGACCTGTTTCTACATAAATATAAAGCACAAAGAATTAAATGCCAATTGCATGCTTTATTTAACGTTAAATTTAGAATTCTTACGACCGTTCAAAACTCATAAACAAAATACAGACTCGGTAAACATACTTAAAACCTCGTTTACTCGGAAAATAGTTTATACTTTCAGAAATATGACAAGATATATTTGAAAATATTTTCTCTTGCGCGTAAATACACACTGCGAAATCTAGTATTTAAGATATTTATTACCGAAATGATAATTTTGGCGGTATTAATTTCAATGGAAATTAGAAATGAGGATACAGTCAAATTGTTCAGCAAAGTCAAAGATGTAAGTAACAATATTCACCAACGTCCTTAGTTGTTGCTTGGCTACCAATGTCTGAATAAAACTTACATATAGTTTCTAACATAAAAATTGCTAAAATACTTCAAACGACACAATTTCTTAAACAGTGCTCACCTTAATTAATTCTTGATTTAACAAGAATATTTATCTTACTTATTAAACAATTTCGTTTGATGTTATCATTGCCAACTTTCAATTTTGTCAAACATAAATTGTCAAATAACTTTTATATTCCTTTTATATGCCATGTCCTGTTTTTATTTTGGTCCTGACGGGCTCCTTGGCGGTGGTCCTGTATTGCTGGGTCGTGTGGGGGTTCCTTTCATTGAACGCGCTCTTTCTTGTTGATCTTGTTTTTTTTTATATTTTATTATAATGGAAAACTGAACATTACGGAAATCTAAGATTGGTTCGCACGTGACATCATGTTACATTTCTTTAAGGACATGAACTACACACGATACTGAAAACTTCTGCATCAGCCAAACTTACTTTTTAACACGAACAAAACCCATTAAATTTACTGACGACAGCCAGACACACGAATAATATAAAAAAAACACTAGCATTACTTCAACGTTTACCTGGAATTTCAGTATATATTGTCTATGTACATATACATTTTTCGTCTACAGAATACTTTGTCTAGCATGCAAATTTTACTTCCGTCAGAAAGGTAATACATTTTGAAAATGGGAAGCTGCAGGAGAAGATCATGAAGATGAATGATATAAACTATAACAGTAGTCATTAGTTTGTAAATCACAAAAGACATGTTTCACAATTAAAGGTTTCATCGATACTATTCCAACTCCAAAAGTCAGTGATCTAAACTACATAATTTCACAATTTCAGTATATAAATTCACGTTTTAATGATTTAATTTGCATGAATTAATACTGTTTTCAACATCTTTTGAACTCGATATGAATTCTTTGGAAATTGTAGTCATTGATACTATTGAACGTAAATATATTAAATATTCATTTTTGTTTGAGTTTGCTATGAGCTTATAGACACACTTTCGAAACCATACCTGAAACTAACAAGTATTGGAAACAATGGCTTATTCCTCATGGGATTAGAACCTACGTGACTAGCGATCCTTAGATTATTTGTCCGATTTTACCATTCGACCATGCCATTGAATCATTATTAATGTTGTGTTAAATATTATTAGGCAGTTAACATGCCAGAATAATAGTGTTATAATGCTACATTTATGCGCTGTAATAGTTCTCTTAATTTATTTGTCTACAAGTATCTGTGTGCTTTGGAATTGTACGGTAATAAAACTATATGTTGCTTGTGTTGGTAAAGTAAGAAAATATTCTTAACAAATTTTAAAAATTTATATGTCTTTTTTAATTTTATCCCATCAAATTTGTTTTTACGCAAATCACGAAGTACTTATGGTTTTCTTATGAGGGAAAGTGTACCCTTTCTGGAAAAAAGTACAAAACTAGTTTGTATTCATTATACGTTGAAATTCAAATCGTTTTCTTTATTTGGCACCATGCCCCGTAACTAAAAGTAAAAGTGTATACCTGCACAAGGAGTTTATCAGATAAATCTATGTTGTTGAAAATATTTGTATCTATCCCTAAAGTATCTTAACTGATCTGCTGCGATTGTTTGAAAAAAGAAGTCTTGGAGATCTGTTGGAGATATACCTACAACTTGTTCTGAAAGATCCATCCGATATAAAACAAAAATCTAGTTTTTTATAGTTGTAGGTTGCAGGCTAAATTCGTATAAAATCAAAGAAAATATAATCTGATTTAGATGCTATGCCCCCTGAAACAACGGAAAAAGTATTACGAAGTTTTTATGATAAGCAACAGAGTTTGAAAAAGGATGGGAAATATAATGTACATAGTAGCTTTATCATAAATAAGGACCCAGAAATTATTAATTTACTTAATTTGATCGTTTGTTTTGTTTTGTTTTACAAAAAGCAAATGTGAATTTTAAGTTGTGGTTATTTTGGAGCAAAAAAGGTGCTAGATTTGTATAAAACACTGTTTGTATCTTTACAACGTTAACATGTATTCATTAAAAGTATCATCTGAATATTTAAAACTAAATTATACAAAGATGATTCATGTTGCAATTACCATTATTTCTTTTGAACATATTCACTTCATTTTTGTGTTGCCATATTGTTCAGTTCCGTCAAGATCATTGATTATAATATAGAGTTAATTCACCTTTTTGTGCATAAGTAACTGCAGAAACACAACTGCGCATCTCCAACTCAAGTCCGTAGAGCAAGAGATTTAAATAAACCCATGGGCTTCTGGAGATGTTTATGCACCAAACAAGGTGTATTAGATCTAATTTTGCATAAAAGTAAAGGTATGATGCAATATTTCCAAATTGTGTGTTTTGTTTCCGTATACCGAGACAATTTTCGTAATGCTCTTATTGGGCAAGTTTGGTGTATTGTTATTTTTTATTAATGCAATAACCGGGGCCGTCATTGCAACCAGTGTTTTTTAATTGGTGCACTGAGCCACACATATTATAAAACGTGCAACAGCGATGCGTTCCAGAGTAATTTTATCCGTTAACGTATGTTTTCTTCTCCGTTGATAAACACTTGCATTCAAAAATAATTATACAATAAATATACAAATACAACGCTTAACATGTTTAAATCTAAGCTTAAAGACATACCAAAAACACCATTTGAGCGAGAGATACTTTAAGTTATCTATATATATTGCATACACTATTAGGAAACATTGCATTAATTAAAATAAAAAATAAAAATATGTAATAATAATTGCTTGTTTAAACATTTCTTTTTCAAATGTAGTCGTTATGTCCATCAACGAATAATGCTTTTTGGATAAACTCGATTAGATTGATATACTGACATTGACAGCAAAATCGTATCTGTAATACAATCAGTTTAATCTGAGTACTATTTATAATTATGCTATAATAAATATTATAACTTACGACATAAACAGTGTGCAAATAATGCTTGCATTTCAGTCCGAAAATTCATTAAAATTATGTCATCAAATCGTAGAACTAGTATTGTAAAAAATGCAAACTTTACAACGAAAGCTTATAAATTGAGAGATTTAACACTTGAAAATAACGCTGCTTCTAAGATTTTATTTTCTTTGAGAATAAAAATTTTCTTAATGTTTGATATTTGTCGATTTTTTATTATTCAAAGATTAAATGTGTAGTTCTATGTGCATAATTTATGTAAAATGTATGTCTTGACCATATTTAGCATGTGCAAATAGCCAAAGGCATTTGAAATGTCGATTTGCCAATAAATGAAATGAAAACGTGTAAAAAAATGACAAAAACTTTAATAATGTAAATTAAAAAAACCCCAAAAGAACGTCGGTTCAAAAATCTGTTAAGACGACCAATCGTTTTGATGATAAATGACTTTACATAATATTATTTTTTATTGTTCTGATTTTCATTCAAAAGTTTATTTACGCTAATTTGTTCTACTCTTAGACATTTTTTTTAATTTCAAACTTATAATAAACCCTAATTAAAGTTAAAGTTACATTTGTGAAACCTTATATCAAGGCCAACCCCATCACATCTATGAATTAAATTACAATAAATGGCATCGTGACATATTAATCTCTTCTCAAACTCAGTTTGTTAATGAATTTAGAGCAATTAAAAACACAAATATCAGTTTGCTATTTAATTACATTCTACTTATTAAATACATTTAATCTTTTTTTATTCGAAAAAGATATTAAGTTCTCAATGAGATTTTAAAACATGAAAACGTGCTTTTTTATATAACAAATATTATTTTAGTGTTTACACCACTACAGACGAATTATATAGTCATGTGTATATATTGTAGTTAATATAAAAAAACACTTTTACAGTGTGTGATATATGTTCATTAATGATTCAGATATCAAATCTGTCATTAAATGTTTATACATTGTAAAATATATGTAACTGTATAGTACCCATATGATAATATAGCTAGTCTAATTGAGTGTAACATTTGCCTTTCGTGAAAAATTGGCCTTCAAGAAATACATAGACTAATTTTAGCTACGTCTGGTATATATTCTTAAAAATACTTTTCTTATGATTCTTAAGGTGCACATACAATACAATGGAAAATAGCAATATAATTAAAAGATTAGCAAGAATAAAATAATGCTAGGGATTTTACAATATCGTAAATAAAGTTCTTTATGCTTTCTGTGACATTTTTTTTCTCATTATGTTTTGTTGAAGTGTAAAATAAAATGAAAGAGATCTAATGTATTATTTGTGTTGTGATATAAATAATGGAATTTCATAAATATTTTCAAAGAAAACCAGAAAGAATACGTCAAGAGATATCACCATATTTGTCCTTCTTTGGATGTTTCTAAATTCAAAATTTTACCAGTCCATGTCAAATGTTGAATTCTGATAAATCCGGTGCTAGGGGGCATGAACGGTACTACCGTTCATGAACTGCTCAATAAAACCTCCTCGATAAATTGCAGTATGAACACATCCGCGGATTCAAAATTTAAAAAAAATACCATTCATGTTCTGCTTAAGTCGCGTTCTTAAGGGGCTACGGTTTTTCTATTTGATTGAGTCTCTTTTTCACACCGGTACTACTGTGCTGATGTATTTTCTGTTATTTCAGAAGCATTGGTCCCAATATCGCAAAGCTATATTTCATAAAATTCTCTGCCAAGACCTAAACAGTTTTTCTTTTTTTATTTACTCTGCTTGTTCTTGTATAAAGTCATTATAACTTCCAAATAACGTATACATTATAATCGCTCAAACATTTTGGCAACGTGCCCGTTAATTTAAGACAAAAGTGTTTATTTTTGTCACGAACTAGTTTATCAGATTAACCCATGCGAGGGGAATAACTTTGTATCTATATCACAATTGTCTTAACCGATCTGTTGCGATTGTTTCCCAGCAGTGGTCCCGAAGATTTACATAAGATAGACCTCTACCTCTGATTTTATGTAACACTTTGTTGAAAATAAGAACGATTTGTAACGCGGTAACATTTACAGGAAAGAACAAAACAAGATGGAAAATATGAAATGAAATAAAATAGAAAAGCAAATATGTGTCTATTTTAGATGATTAAGCACTTACTAAACTATATATCACTGGGATGTCTGAAGTGTACAATCAAAATACTTGTTAAAAGATGACATTTATAATGACAGGTACTTGTGTGTTAAAGACAGATATTTAAATCAAACACACAGACAAAAAATGAAGATTTATCAATAAATAACAAAATATGCTGACATAGGAAAGCTACTGCACATTACTTTTGTCTATAAATCAACAAATGTTTTGTTGATAGTATTTCAACACATAGAATAAACACGCCTTTTCAGATGTTTATGATAAGGTATGTCGTTAAGATAAGTAATAAGGCACCATGCACGTTCGTGTATAGGTGTCAGCTACTAAAGTAGAGAAAAACAGAATCCCTTACGAAAGCCCAACGACTAACTTGAAACTATTGCAGTCTCGGTTTGATTGAGCCTGTTCAAAATTGCAGCAACCGTTTATCCCTGCGTGATCGTAAGAGGCGACTTATTGGGTTTAAGTGAATTTCGTCTCTGAATCTCTTAGCTCCAGCAGTAGGTGTAGTATTGACACCTGATGTTGCTTTATGTTTCTAACACATGAGGATACCCAGGTGTTCATATTACCTTAATTGTGTTGGTGTGCCGTAAAACCAAACAAATAAACAAACAAACAAAAGCTCTATGTGATCAGATGAAGGTCACGTTTAAATTAGTTAAAATGGAAAAAAGGTTTTCAAAAGAATATATAGGTTGCCAATCAGAAAACATGCCACTTAGCATCGGCTTACAATGAATACGGCAGTAAAAAATAAAATATGGTAAAATAATAAATTTGAATACATCCACATGTCTGTAATCGGAATAAAACATATTTTCTTTCTGAAGGGTTTTTGAAAGTAGTTTTTTTATTTTCAAATGTCAAACACTTACTTTGTACACTACAGCTACAGGCAGCAGACATTTAACTTAAGAAATTTAGATAACTGCCCGATTTTAACTGCTGAAACAAGCTAACACCGATGATGATGCATCGTCTTACATACAACTAAAAGCAATGCAGGGTTCACAATAAATAAATTAATGTTCCCCAAATGAAAGTGACTGATACAATAGGTCATAGAGCTTATGCCTACTGGAAAGCAAACAGTCAGAATTTGCTACTTCATTTTATTTAATATTAACAAACAATTTCAAAATTTGATTTTATTACAACCGTAATAAATGTTAGAAAAAAACCGGATCTTTTCTTCGAAATAAACTTTAAAATAAAATCGCTTTACATTGCTTCAAATATTAGTGTTTTTTTCTCGATTAGTTATTTAATCAAAACTGTATCCGGTTTCAAATTGAAACGTCTACTCAGGCGAAATGTAGAACGATTAGAATTGAAAGTTTTATTTCTGAACTGTTTAAAGGAACGATAAGAAAACTAAAATAGAACAATTTAAAGTTTAATATGTCTAGCAGTAAGCATGTTCTCTTAAATTATTTTGATAAAAACTCTGATTGTTTTTAAATAAGTTTCGAGCTAGAGAGAGCTTTAATGTTTGCAGGTAAAGTGTTTAATGATTTTTTATAGCTGGTAACAAATGTTTGTTCTAATTTCAATAACATAATAAAATATTTATTTCAACAAACATGAATCAAATAAAAACAAACAGTATATAACGTTTTTGTTTAATGTTTAATAGTGTGTTATTATTAAATAAAATATACTGCGAATCTTACAAATTTAAGGATTAGATTCAAAGATTAGCACAAGAACGTTAAGAATAGTTTCAAACTTATATCCTTTATGGAACAGAAAGAAAGGAAATCTCTATAGAACGCCTGCAACGGCAAAACTGAAAATAATTGAATGAGCCTTTCATTGTCGGTATTTGTGAGTGCAAGCTACCGTCCATCCCCAGCATTTGTTTAAGCCAAGATATATTCAACAATTATACATGACTATGGTGATATTTTGAATTTAAGAACGTCCGCATTTGTGTACAGATGTGAGACATTCCCTCATATTTCAACTCAAAATAGATTTACAAGATCATTTCTATGGTATTATCATAGCAAGATTTTAAACATTATATTTAATTGATCAAGAAGAAATGTTGAAGACAATTCATTGAGGGAAAATGGTGTTATACTACTTAGTGTAATTACATGTAGTTTAATCATTATACTTTTTTGTGTGTATTTTAGCGCAATTGTAAAGCTTAAAAATGATTTTGTGCCCCCCAGTATTGTTGTCTTATCAGGAAACGTGGTTGTGATCCGAGTAGAGCTGTGTTTAAACCACAATTCATGGACCTTAACACCTATGCCACGCGCTGCTACCCCATGGTGCAGCTGGAAATGAATGTAACAAATAAAGTAATGCATTCGCGTGTAAGACTTAAATAGAAAATATCTCCATTGACAGTATATACTTCTGCTTACGTGAAATGTAAGAAATTTAATAGATTGCTCATATATACGGAACACATGGCTGCCAGGGTGATAGTGGATATTGTCAACCAGAGAACCGATATCTTACCCGAAAAGCAAACAAGCATAATTTTACAAATTCCTCTTTCAAAGATCTTTACCAAGTGTATCCATTTTAAATATATTTCCTAAAGTCCCAAATGAATAATTTAGCTTATTGCAATATTAAAACATATAAAGCACGCTAAATAAGGTCTTAAGGGATTCTGTTTTTCTCCATTTCATGTTCATTAAAATGTTAATATTGTCATATTGTCATATTGTCATAACACAACTGTTTCAATGACTTATGTTATATTTAGTTTAACAAAGAAGACAGCAGACCAGGTCATTCTCATCATCATAATACAGCTAGAAGAAATGAGTTATTGTCAATTTACATTGAACAATAAACGCTCCGCAGACCTGGCATCCCAACTTTTAACAAAAGATAAAAGGGTAAACTCGTTGCCAAAAATTGGTTTATCAGATTGATATGAGTGTAACATTGTGTTCGTACATCGATTGTCTTCAATGACCTTTCCTCCATCAAAGATGATGCAGATTTGCTGCAGATATACCTGTAATTTTACCTGGAGGAACCATTAGTATGCAACATTTAGAATGGTGTCCTATATAACAAAGTTGTAACAAAAAAACACAAAATCTAAATTAATTCTAGTCTTAAAAAAATGAAAATATTGATATCTTGACATTGCAAAAATTTAAAATTGAAAGATAATGATTAAGTGTTTCTATACTTCCAGAGTATGTTAGGATGAATCTAATAATTTGAGGTTATGTACAAGTTTCTCTTTATATTGTTTTCTAATGCAATTGTTTATTTAAATCAAATTTGTGAAACTGAAGCTGCCGAGATGAACATGTACATATAACATGAAAACTGTATTTATTATGATCTCTTTTGGACCATCAATCATTGTTATTCTCGTTAATTATCTTTAATATTTCTCTGTTAGTTACTTCATTTATTTCCTATTATGTCTTATTTTCAATTCTTGTTAGACTCAAATTGTAGTAAATATGCCCCCTAGCAAAAGTAACCATCTGAGGAAGTTTCTACATTACAAGCAATTAACATTTTGCTCCAAGTGTCTCAGTTGATCTATGTTTGATATAAATTTTATGTTTTAGGAATTTGGAACTCTGCGGAAACTGTTTAAAAAAATAACTTTAGCGCTATATAAATGTGCTTCTCGTAAGAATTGTTATGAAACTTTTAAATTAAATCTATTTAGCAGCAACCACAACAGTATTGAACCATATTCGTATCTATATTATTCCGTATTAAGTCTAACATTAACACGTCCATTTCAAACCACGATGCGTATATACATATTTGCATTATGCATACCAAACATACGTCTTTCTTTGTTTTAATTTGGTGTTGTCTTACTTGAATAAAGATATTTATTTTCATATATTTCTATTCGTTGTTTATTTAAAAGAAATAGTTAAGATAAACATGTCCTAAATATAGATAAATTAGTAAATATTTGACATGCAAGCTGATTATTATGGTAATTGTGGTGATACAAATATTTCATATATTGTTCAACAAAGGTCAATTTCTATTTGTTTTCCCGCTCATAGTGTTATTCGGCATTCCTGCATGCTAATACTGCCAATTTACGTATGATAAATTACAGGATTTAATTAATATTGGGAAGTTTAAAAGTTCAAAGATAATACACGTAAACAAAATGATGTATACTGGTAAAGATCAAACTTTAACAATTATTTATATCTGTATTTCACATATCATATATTTATTCAACATTGTATGATGCTCTACGTTTGTTACATCGCTTTTCATTGGATAATCGAGGCGTTTATATAAACTATATACACGACCGCTGCAAATTAAAAAATTTGAAGTTATTTCATTTTTTTTTTCAAATTAAAATTGTATAGTCAGTTTTGTGATGAAAATTCGCGGCATGTTATATGGCTCGGTATATATATGAAAACAACCGTTTATATAGGACCATATAACCTGCAAAAAATCATCTTCACATATTAAATACCTTCTCGACTTAAAAAATGAGAAACACTTTCTGCAATCTTGTAGTTCCCTGCACTGTTATATTATAGTGCAAAAATGTAAATCAAACTAAATAAATAATGTATTGTCTTATTTATTACTAAATATATTTCAAAAAATGAAAAAAGGCAATTTTGATGTCATTCTAGTCAGCTTTAATTCTTCATTTTTTATTTTACTGTATTTCAGTTCTTAATAAATATGCAATAAAAGTTAATGGGTAGGTGTAAAAATGTGTTTATTAAGATTATGAAACAAAATTATTACGTTTTGTACAGTATAAAAAATTCCAATTTGTTTAAGTCTGTAAGAAAATTAAATTTTGTTTATTTTTTACATTTTATTAATTCCAATATAGTATTTTATAATTTAATATATTTGACGGAAATATATTACCAGATTAATAACTATAGTGTTTAAGTGTTTTTATTTATTTTCCAGGTAATATTAGATAGATAAGTACTACACTATTGATGTTGTTCCTAATTTTGCTTTCGTGTTCACACCAGCAGGCGGCAATTAAAATTAAAAAGGAACATTTAATGGGCTTAGCAGTTTAATGTCTTGCGTGATAGATAAAAGTTGATAACATACAACTAAACGATCAGTTTTATATAAAGGTGTTATATTATGTGTGTGCCTGGAAACTTGTTCTGTTAAAGAAATTTGATTAAACAGATGCTGCTTATAAAAGGTGTTACGTTAAGAACACAGATGCGGCTGTCGATGAAAAAATAAGTCTGTAAATCTGAGAGGAAGATTTAACTAGAAGAAAAATAATTTAATTACCATTGCTATGATGAAAACTTTAAATACCAATTTTACAAAACAATAAAAATATAATTGAATGACTTATTCAAAATGCAACCGCAAGCGGTCATAAAACATTTTAAATGTCTACTGTTTAAATCCAGTCATGATGTTTTGTTTTATATGCGGTTCTAAAATTGTTGTTTTGACAGTGTCTGAAGGTCACATTTTTTTTTTATTCAATTATTAAAGATATTGCAAGATATTTATAAAACACAATAAAATGTTTTATATAACATATATTTTTTTAACTTGGATAGATATTAATTGGAATTGAAATGTCAAAGTTTTTTTATGAAACCCATTTACTTTTATATCTTCCGAAAGGAAAATCATCTAAGCAATGCTACATATGTATTAATTGTCTTCTTTAATGGCTTGTTTAAGGTCGTTTGGGGGCTGCTGCGTTCATTGCGTTTCTTTGTTGATCTTGTTGATCATATTTGTCGGTTTTTTATGATTTAAATTATTTATAAACACGCCCCGTCCGTGCGTCGGTTTGTATTGATTTTTTTGGATAATGCACCGTTCGTACTTTGGTAACGTGCCTTCTCCAACTTTGGTTTGGTGTCATACTGTGATCCTTGTCGATGGTCCTTTGCTGCTGATATTTGTAAGGGAATGCGTTCATTGAATGTACCTCCTTTTAGTATCAGTTTTGTAAAAAGTTGTTTCTTAGGCATTTAATTTGCAAAAGAAAAGGTAACAGCTTTATATTTCTATTATAACAACAGTCTGCGTAAATATGAACCAAAAATGTTTGCTAATATTAAGGACTAGCTTAAAGAATCCGTGTTCTTATGAACCTTTCACCGTCTGTGTCCGGTTTCTGTTCTATGGTCTTGGATGTTATCGGAGGCTGTGTCACGTGAACGTGCTCTACCTTTGTTTTTGTATTTACATTTTGAAGTTATTTACTCCGATATTACGTTTAAAGATTATATGTATAAAGATTTTGCAGACATGAACTTTCTTTAGGGATTCTTATTTTCTTTATTGTATAAAGAATCCGGAGAAAGGTTGGTGAAATGGGTCTCACGTAAGCAATGAAAAAATAGTATGTGAAAATTGAAACTTTTATGTTTGTTCCTTATGCAAAGCAAAAATCAACCAATCACTTTCTGCTTGTATTCTTTAAAATGTGCACATGCTACATTTTGATTATCGTTTGAGTTTTTTCTGTCTTCTCCGAGTGATATGTTCAACCTGTTAGCAGTTGCAGTCACGTAAAGATCTATTTACGTTCAATTTGGCATACACCTCAAAGGACTGTCTTTTCAATTACAGACTGCTACCTTTATACATAGCCTTTACTTACCTGCTTTTGTGTTCACATCATTTTTACACTGCTAGAAATAGATACCCGATATATCAAGATTACCCTTATCAATTATTAGATAGATTTTAGGAGGAAATGTGTTCAGTACAATCCGGATAATTTCTACATATTTATCAGGGTTATAACTGCCAACAATAATTATACAGTATAATATAGCTAAGCAGCAGCCAGTTGAAAAGTTCAAAAGATTTATTGAGAATATAATCCATGTTATTGTTATTTGATAGTAAATAAATAAGATTTGAGAAGTCGGTAATTTCAGGAATCTTGTTAGCTAAATGATGGCCAATATTCCTGTTATCCCGATCATCCTAGGCATGCGCACTATAAAACCACCGTATGAACACATCTGCGGATGTTTCTAAATTCAAAATTTCACTATTTCCATGTTTAAATGTTAAATACTGCTTAAGCCTGAGCTAGGGGCATGGACGGTAACTTGCACTTTCCAGAAGCATTCATGCATAGGCTCAGTCAAACCTATCCTGAATCATTTTCAATTTTGTCGTAATGGGCGTTCTCTTCTTTATCTTTTTTGTCAAATATTTAAGTATAACTTGCAGACAAAAAACAAGAAACGTTGACAACCGTATTGCTTTGGGCAAACTTATAACATGCCGAAGTGAAACAAAAATAAGTGTCAAGGTAATAGGCAAGCTGAAAGTCTCCATTCTCTTACTGTGTAGCAATACCACGTGACCATGACGTCATTTTCGGCATCATTTCCAAATACAAATATTGCTCGATCCGAAAAAGAAAATAGCTGCAAGTATTGTATTTATGCACCAATATCTCTGGAATTTGTGCCATTTTACGGGGAAAAAGATAAGCTCGTCACAGAAGTGTTGATCTCCTTCAGTATATGAGCCGTTTTGTCAAACACTTTGTGAAACCAAAACAGATGACGTCATGGTCACGTCGTATTGCTACACTGTCTTAAGAACAATATAATTCCCTTTGTAGTTATTTACTATGGACAGGTATACTATTGTCAGTATTTGCAGTTAAGAAGGGGAGAATTTTAGAAAGCAATAAAAACAAAAATGAACAGAAAAAAATTGCAGAGTTTAATTGAGTGTGTATGTTTATGATAAATTATAAAAGTTGTAACATCTCTCACGCCCCAAGCACCGACTATAGCACTGAATGTAAAGAAATTAGTGATCAAGAAGAACGAGAAAAATATGTCAACAATAAAAATGAAGAACGGGGCACTGTTCTCGGTACTGGAATGTTATAGAGCTAGATGTCATGCCGCAACGTGTTAATATACATTCTATTGAGAGAGGGGGCATAGACGGTAGCTTGCAATTGCCACTACATGCTAAATTAAATCAATATTACAACATTTTGTTTTCAATTTTGCCGTTTTGGGTGTTCTAAAGGAATTTAATTTTTCCTATGTTATATCCTTTTGACCCTGCAATGAATTGTATCTTTTTATCTTCCCATATTAACAAACTCAAACAGTGTGTTTTTATTGATAACTATTAATTTTCATTTTTTAGCTCTCAATGGATCTACTCCGGTTTTATTAAGCTTATACCCAACGTTTGACCTAAAATCATTTAGTTTTCACCACCAAATTTATGTTTGAATTACGCATATGAATTAATATTATTTATTTTTAAGGAGAATATCATGTTTTCCTTTCATTTTCCTAGTAGTTTTAGGTCTGTAGTATATCAGGTAGTTAAGATTTAGATAATTTCCTTGGTGAAGAGCAACACCTTAGATATAATAGATATTCATTGACAGATGCAATCTATCTGTAATATATCAAACATAACTGTATGGTAAATACTTAAACACATCAGATACAAACATATGAAGTATTATTAGAAATAGTTCCACGAGCTAGAGAACCTCTCCACGTAAATATCATTAACATGATAAATGATTGATATATGTAATCAGTAATAGCCTCATTGTCGGGGAAATATCACAGCCGGTTGTTTTTATATAATCCAGGGGAAAAGTTAGGTGTAACATTATTTGACTGTATAAAAAAAAAAAACAAAAAAAAATTAAAAAAAACAAAAAAACAAACAAAAAAAAACAACGAACGAAAAAAAAAACAACAACAACAAACAAAACAACAAAAAGTAAAGACGTTTGTAGACTGTTAGCGAATTGAGAACAACTTTTGAAACAAACAAAAAAAGAAAGGAAAACGTTTGAAGTAGATGCCCAGATTGCGTTTATACATCATTATTATATATCAACAGTCATGTTATTGATAGTGTGTTTAATTTTGATCTCATCGTTGTAAGTGTGGGACTTAAATAACCTACCATGAATTAGATTTTAACTGAAACGTTGATAGCAGCTGATACTGACAAATATACTATAGACTACTCCCTATACATTGATTTGAAAGCTAATTTTGTCTTGTGATAAAATAGAGAAAATAATAATCCCTAAAGAAAGCCCAAAACGACAAATTTAAAAAGTGTTTGATTGAGCCTGTTCATGGACAGTAATGGAAAGTGCAAGTTACCGTGCACGCCCCCTAGCACCGGCTTAAGCAGAATTCAACATTTAAACATGAAATGGAAAAAAATGAATTAAGAAACATCCGTAGATGTGTTCATACGGTTGTTATTTTGAAATCTTCAATATGACACGTTAGTGCCATTCCATGAACAGCGGCGTATGGTCCCAATTAAAAAATGTGTGTGCCCTAAACGAAAAAACAATTGGCGGAACTAAATAGAATTGAAATTTTAAAGGGGATCAGAGGTTATGAAGCCTGCATATCACAGATAAGAAGTCAAAAGATATAGTTAAAAAGTATGCAATATATCCTTAGGGCGATTCAACATTATTCAAGAAGGAATACTAGATAATGCAAATTAATTAAAACTAAAAAGTACCACAAACACAACAAAAATGTCGGGCTGAACAATCTTTAGAGATTGAAAATATACCATCTCTGATTGAATGTACGGGGCAACTTTTTGCAACCTCTGTTATTTAAAACCATGTAGATTTATGATTGTGAGGAAAATTAATTAAAATTCAACATCTCAATCAAAGTCATATATGTAAACAGAAAGCTTTGTTGGGTCACTTATATGTATATATTATTCATATGTTATTTCATTTTAATAACAAAGTAAGACAACCATTTTCAATTGCTATAGATATCATACCTTGATTTATCTATGGCTGCTGCGTACAGGTGAAGCGCGCTAGGGGGATAATATTCTAAATTGAATTTAAGAGCAAATCTACATCCTTTCATTATCTGTTAGTGCGTTGTTAAGATTTTGTTTGAAGTGAACCGGCATTTACAGGTAATTCTACTGGAGATTTAAGATAAAGTAAAGATTGTCTAAGCAAATTGACTACGAATGTTTGCGAGCGTGTGCTGTTTTATATTTTATCTTGATAGTGTAAGAGTGAATTTAACTACATTTCCTGATTATTCCATCAACATAAGTTTTCTAATATCAGCAAATTATCTAACGAAAGCTGTTAGAGAGACATCAAAAATAACTGTAACTGGCGTGAATACTGATAAAATGAGTGTGTTATAAAACTATAATATCATCTGAGTGTTTAATATAGCTATAAAGATATGTCTTACATTTCAAGATTTTTATTTTTATTCCATTTTGAAACGTATTAAAAGGTTCAATTTAGGATATGCCTGTTCAGTTAATTAATTTCTTATATTGTGAGAAATATATCAAATAATTATATCTTGTATAACAAAAAGAGGAAATAATTTCGTTTACAAATGCTTATATTTCTATAATCGTATATAAATTTGCTTGACTTATTTCTATAAAATAGGAAGCAAAGTAAAAGTAATCCAAATTATAATATCAGTGGTGATGATAATGATAATAAATTAAATAAATAGAAAAAAACACACACACACGGTAAAGTTCATGCCTTACTGAATATGCCTTATTTGAGTAAGCAAATGCACACACTTTTTTGGGGGAGCTGCATTCGCTATAAATGGTAAAATTAATTTGGTCTTTTCTTAAAATAGTCTGCAGGTTTTTAAAATAAAAAAATGTATTCGGTCGGCTTTTACGAAAAGTATGTAGAATATCTTCCCTTTGTGTAGCCAAGAAAATGTTTATTTTACATTTAAAATTACCGTAGGGAAACAATAAGTAATTTGAGAATAATATATCTTTAAATTAAAAAAAAAAACTTGTTAGATAGATATATGACACCGGGGACTGCGTGTTTATAAAAATTCGGGTTTTATTATTCTAAGGAGAAATTGATTTTTTATGCACTGAAATTTACGTTAAAATGTAACTCATTTATTGCGCTTAAATACTCTATAACTGCTCTATGTAACTTCATGCCTTTGAATTCACGTAACATGCTTCATGGATAAAATCATCAAATGCACTTATAATTGCGTATAATTTCTCCACTGCTCGAGATGATGCTCTTATATTCGCATATAATTGTTTTACCAGTAAAATGATGAAATGCTTTCATAATAACGGGATCATATGTTGTGCTTGTAAGATTTAACAAATATTTTTGATAAGATTTTATCATAAGGAAAGGTTTCTCTTTCACTATGTATCTGTAAGTACAATCGGAGATATACTTTTTTCAACTTCTGAAACATCAATAATCGCGCAGACAAAGACATAATTTATTGATAAATTTCAGATTCATAGTTTTATTAGAAACTGAAATAATTTTCCGCGTTGCAGTTATATAATGATTGATATCCAAAGACACGTTTTGGCTTCTTATGAATACAGGTGTAAGAATTAGGGAAAACATATACATATTGAAATAGTTTTATAGCAACAAATAAACAAACAAACCTGTATATCCATTTTGAAAAATTTAATAAACGTAAGATCCAAAAAAATAATTTAATCGATTAAACTACGAAAGACGTTATTGCTACGAAATAAATAACACGAAAATTAAACACGCGCTGGACTTCCTTTTGAAAACGTCTGTACGTCCAAGCAAGCAGCAAAAATTAGTGTGTATAAATTTGATATACATAGTATAAAACAGAATTAATGCTATTCCTGGCTAGAAGGTAACGTTAGCGATTGCAGTTTTGCCTCAGTAATGTTTCACCTGAGTGTCAAGTTAATATGTCACTTGATAATGTTTATATAAGAGTTGATAGTCTTTGTGACATCTGTAAATGCGGGTACGAAATATTTTACTAGCTAAAGACAAGCATTTCAAAGTTTGTATTCTAGCATCGTGGCGTATTTTGACTCGTCTCCCCCGAGATTGGCGTTCACGGTGATTTTGGCATCCTTGTTTTTGAAGGGATCCAGGTTTGTGTTTCCTTCAAAATGATTACCTTTCTTCTCAAGGTGGAACCATTCTCCATCGGCAACGACAGCAACAGCCTTGGCACCCGAGATTATAACCTTCCAGAATACATTCTTCAGTGGTGCTTCCTTGTGGAGCACAAGAGGCTCGTGCAAGTAACAGCCGTCTTTCCACTGTGCGTACTGCTTCGGGAATGGGAATACCGGATGGAGCGCCCTTACGCAGTTAATAAGATAGTTATAGACGTTTGGAAGAGACGTGCAATCATCGTCTGCTGGAAGAGCGAAAATCTGGAATTTGAAGTATCCGGACTCTGGAAGATTGATGATGAAGGTGATGGTGCCGTGATAGGTTTGTGTGAACACAAACTGTGAGTGATCACTATTATCCCTCGTGTTAATTAATTGATGTGTAACTTTGAGCGGCTTATTTATTTTCAATTTAATTTCTAACTGGTTATCGTTGGTGCGGATTTCTGGTTCAATTTGACTTAGACATGACATACCTAAGTCACTAAATTTCGGCTGGGCACCGAGGTAGCCCACGGGTAAATCCGGTCGCTGTGCCATTCTCACAAAAGTCCACCAAAGTATTTGGCACAAACGTTTACTACAAAGTCCAAATTTTCAATTTCCTGGAAAATCGACTTCCGCGTACCGCGACTCTTCCAAAGCTGTACTGCGCACAGGTAATGTACTAACTTGGACGGGTAGACAACGATCTGCTATATGTTAATACACGTATACAACAGTTCACAATATCTGTTCCATTATAGTCTTTGCAGGAATCCAAGTAGTGTTTCATATTAAATATTGAAATGGAGAAAATTTATGATTATCCAGCCAATTTATAAATGCCTGTTGTGCAAAATTTAAATAATGTATGAAAGAATATTTCGCTTCATACATATCTGAATAAGACAAAAAGCTGTCTTAATCCAATTCTAAGACTGGCCGTTATTTTAACAATCCTGCACGGCAGTCACGTTAATATGTATTGAACATAATTTACGGGTTTGAAAAGGTGCATACTATCTGTAGATAAAAAGTAACTGCAAAATATTTTTTTAAACAATGTCTGTTTTATGTTTAGGTTAATCTTTGTTAGTAAGCCTTAATTAAATTAATTATATCAAACAAAGCGCAGCCGGGCGACAGATTGCTGACTTAACAAACAGTGCCTGATACAGAATATTCAAACAAACAATTTATCATTACAAACATTTTGAACAGACAATACAGCCCATCTCCGTAACACGAGAGTATACATATGTTTATAAAATCTGAGTTGAACAAACAAATGACCAAACAAGTATGTAAAAAAATCTAAATTGTTTGTTTTTTTCGTTCAATTTTTCAAAATTACAAAATATACGTTTATGTTTCCACATTTCTAATGGTGAAAGTAATATATTTCACTAAAGTTTTTGATCAGGTGTTATGAACTGACTCTAACTTTAACTCATAGCAGGTTATGAAAAGGTCGAGTTTTAAGGGCGTGTTAAAAGTATTGTTTAAATAAAAATCCTCTTGTTTGACGATAACAAATCGATGAAATTTTACGATGTCGACTAAGGTATAAACATTCTGACTTTCACGGTTTAAAGATGATAAATCAAAAACTGACAGAAAACCTGATGTTTCATAGGTCAAATAACATAAAAAATATTTCCCGTATTTTCTGTATTGTATATAACATTATTACAATCGTTAAATTTTATAATTATAACATTATTATCAATATAAAAATATCATACTTGCAATCATCATTATTATCATCGTTAATACCACCACCACGATTATCATGTTCATTTTTATTATCATTTTTATAATCGTGATGATTATGACGTTGACGATGATGATGATGATGACGACGACGACGATGATCATGATCATGATGACGAAGACAGCGACGCCAACGATTATGATGATGACGACCACGACAACGACGACAATGATTATGATGGTGATGATGACCATGACTGCGACGACGACGATTCATAATCTTAATGATGATTATGACGTTGACGATAATGATGATGATGACGATTACGACGACGACGACGACGATGATGATAATGATGACGAAGACGACGACGCCAACGATTATGATGATGACGACCAATACGATGATGATGATGAGGACGAAGACGACGACGTCAACGATTATGATGACGAGGACAACGATGATGACGATGATGATGATGATGATGATGATGACCACGACGACGATGATATTGCTTATAAATATCAACAAACATTAATAAAACAAGTAAACCAACTTCGCTCTAAACATTGTTTATCTCTTTGATGAGGTGAACTAGCTTTTCCTTTCCGATAATAATGTGTAACGTAAAAGATAACGCTGAAGTGGTGGGATTTCGAACAGTTCTCAAGTGGTAACAAACTTAGATCTGTTAGAAAATGCTAAATAAACAATGTTGTAAGATGTATATTTATCGCATACATGTGCCGCTTTTGCGACTCCGTAAAAGTTGTATTACACGGTCGTGCATATTTGTCGTTACGTCACTTGCGTTATTGAAATATAGTGTTAAATTATAGGCTCGTCAATGAGTAAATGATTGTTTTAACTGAAAAAAAAAGTTTTTAGGCATGTGATAATTATATTTTATTCGTGTAGGTTCATCACTAAATTTATTTATCTCGTTGAATAAAGTAATAATATGCTCGTCAGAGGCTCGTATTATATAATCAACTCGTTCAATAAATTCAGTATTGAACCTACACTCATTCGATATCCTATATTTAGTATACAACCTATATGAAAGCACATATGGCAAATAATTAAAAGGGGAAAAATGATAGAAATGTCTGAACATTTTTATATGAAATAGATCAATCATTTTGAGTTAGTAAACGGACTGCGTGGCATAGTACAGTCTGTACCTATATGGTTGTATTCTCGGGAAATGCATGTATATCTTTTTGAGAATAAATATGATTTAATATTTATAGATTAAAAATCCCTGGAAAATTTAAGATAAATAGCTCCTTCTTCGCTTTCCCTGCACGAATGTAACTGTAGCTTAGACATCGTTGAAAGCCTACGGGCTTATCAGTTAGTTGAAATCTATATGTTAGCATATTTGAGGAGTGATACAAGTTTTCGCGATTACGTGTTTCATATACCTGCGATTGTTCGAGAAATTCTCTCGCGGGACTAAAAATAGCAACGGATTTCAAGAATCTTAATTCTCTTTGAAAATATTAGCATTGCTTGCTTGGAGGATAGTGTTTACCTGGGAAGTTAAATAGGATTTTCCTCCTATGTGATATGATACCAAACTTCAGACGTTTTATTCTCGAATAGACGGAACTGAGATATTGTATCTGTGTAAACAATTTACCAGAATAATTAAATTAGAAGTAGGCAAAAGGAATTTATCTTTGTTTATAAACGTATGTTTGCGCTTGGAAAAAACGAATCAATATGCACATGCGGTCTTCCTTCAGCAGTAAATCTAAAGAGTCAAATCTACAAGGCCATAACGTTGATTACTAATACGTGAAAATATTGCAAAACTATCTAAGCAATTCTACCATTCGGAGAATGTTAGTTATATGCCATTAGAAAGATATAAAAGCTAGAATTATGTGATGATAGAGAGTGCTGAGTTAGAATTACACAATAATTCCGTTTATCAGCAGTTCGTAAATCGTATATACCATGATAGCAGAAATAAAGCGAAACAAATAAACAAACCCCTTAAAAGATAATGAAAAATACTATTAACACAGCAATAAAATATTTACAAAATCTTGTTAACTAAATGACATTCTAGGGAATGAACAAAATAACCCACTAACAAATCGATTCGTTTAAAACATATTCCGGTTCTGGTCAATTTGGTAAAGAAAAACATTCATTGTTAACGTATTTTTTAATGCAAATGTGTCTTTATTGTCAAATATTATTATATATGAGCCCATTATTACCACGCTAAATATTTCTAAACTTCTTCCCTTTGAGCTTTCATTTTTACGAATATGAAAATTTATTCAGCATTAAACATGTTAAAATAATGTTTATCACTGATACAAATCTAAAATACAATGTGAACAAAGAAAAAACATAGGAAAAACAATACAACAAAATGTAGTTTTTACTGTATAAATCGTACAGTTATCGGAAGAGATTGTTTCACGAAACGTAATTTTAGTTAATGGAAAATATCATAAGGGATGATGAAGGCACATACAGTAAATGTATAATTATGTATGTTATATAAATCTAATAAATTATCTTATTCTTATGTCAAATGATATAATTCTCATTATGTTTGCAAAGTAAACTAATTTAGTTTAGTTACATATATCTTTTGTAGAGTTTGTTGATACAAAAGCCCTAAATTTGACAGTCGGCAACTGGCATTAATAGCGTTAAAACATTTATTTCTAATTTTGCTCAGGATGCCAAGTACAGAAATATAAGTCGTCTCTACATCAAGCTTGCACCGGTCAGTAACCGAACATACTACAGATTACGGCCATTCTCAAATAAACTAGAAGGTTATGTTTTCTTTTTCATAGAATATTCTATTTCTTGATTATTTATCTACTTATAAATATTAATAAATATTTCTATCCAATTCCCGAACTAATTCTAAAGTTAATGATTGCAAGCAATACGTATGCCAACATAAACGATAGAAAATGGCGAGCAAAGACATACAAACCATCTTATTTCTATTAAAGCCTTTCACGTTCTTCGTTATTTCAAGGCTTGATTCCCGGCCGCCTATTACTAATCAGATTCTCAGTTGGCTTTCGTACCTTTTTGAAATTGTAAATGTTAAGACGCCGCCAGAATTAGTTATTTCGGACTCCCTCAGAAGTCTTGTGGTTATCCAGAATAGCGAGAATCAATGGCTAGTTCTTTCTGAAACATATAAAGTGTTAAGAACCAACAAACGGAAAAACGGTTAAAAGTTTAAACTAAATGAAAATATGAGTTGAAACTCCGATCGTCGATCTCCAGACCTTTTGTAATTGCAATCATTGGGAGCTACCACTGGCCTACACGCTAAGTCACAACAACATTTTGTATTATCCGGTGTCACCACTGTAAGAACACGCCAACTAATCAGAACGTGGTTATCACTTGTCAACACGTTATTTCATCAAATTCTTAGATTTGTGTTACTCAGATGGGAACACTGGCCAATACACCAACTCATCAAAATCAACATTTGTATTACTCGGTGTTACCATTGGCCAACACACAAAAATATCAGAACATTTATATTACACGGTGTTACCACTTGCGTATTACTCGGATGTTGCTACTGGCCAACACGCCAATTTATCCAAATCTAGCATTTGGTTTACTCGGATGTTATCGCTTGCCGACCCGAAGACTCATACAATTATGTCATTTGGAATACTCTGTTTTATCACTGGCCATCACGCCAACTTAATAAAAATCAAATATTTGTATTATTCGGGTGTCATTACTGGCCAACACGACAACTCAAGATTGTAAGTCAGTGATTGTTGCCACTTGGTTACAGCGGCCATTCGTCAGATGTATGCATATTGTTTATGACTCTTTAAACGACTGGTTATTGAAATAAGAATAATATTTTCATGTAAACTTGTTTTACAATCAACAGTTCCAATTCAGACGTTAGGTATTGCAAATGAAATGAAACGAAACAAAATGCCAACTATTATTAAAGCCAGTTTTAATTTTGAAATTCATTAAATGTTATAACAACATAAAAAAACACTGTTACAAAATAAGATATGTTATATATGATTCATAGATTTAACTAATTTACGAATACTTTTTTGCTGATAACTTTTAATATATTTGACAAAAATCGGATGCCTTTAAGCAATCCCTTTTCACTGAAAATAACTTCATTTTTTCTTATTCAGTGTAGAGAAATGAATTTCTTTATAACTCCTGCTATTGCAAGATTCAAAAAAACATTTATTGCATATAAGAAAAAAATATGTAGCTGAAAATAAAAAGCTTATAACGCAAGGTTTTCATTGCGATGTTTTAGATTTAGTTTATATGTAAGAAAAAAGATCGCAAATTAAAATTTAATGACATTGCGAAAAGTTCATATTAGCCAACAAAAGACTATATAAATCTTATGCATAAATGTTCTGAAGTCATTTTTATTTTAATTGCAAAGCCGTAAGGCCCTGTTTCTAATCATTTTAAAAACATTGGAACTTCTTTTTTGTGTTAATTTCTTACATTAGCGCCTTAATACAATCTGTGTAAATGGGTGTAATTAATATACTCGGAACATGTTATTATTAAACGAAAAAAAATAGGGTATGACTGTTTTTATAGATCTAATTTGGCATTGCCACTGATGTACGCTTTCATAACATTTTACAAAAAAATAAGAATATATTTGGTATTATAAAATACGAGCGTTAGTTATCTTAAACAGAGCTTTCAACAATCACTTATTCATCTTAAAAACCCAAGTTTTATTTTATATATTGTTGGCCTTTTTGCATTATAGATGAAATATTTTATTTTTTGTTTTCACAAATTCATATTGTAAACTTTTTTTTTCAAGAAAGAACGTTATATTAAAGAGAGGTAGTCATGATATGAATCTGAATTACAAAAATAATTCAGCGACATGTTGAAGCGTTAATGTGATTTATTTTATGAAAACTGTTAATCAAAGCATGCCACCTGCACTTCAACACCTACATTTATAGCCTTCATTTTACGCTTCAATCTGCCAATAATTTGAAAACATACTTGAGACTAGAGACTAGAAATTTGCTCATTTTGAACGTTTGGGACGTTTATATAACAGATACGCAGACTATTATAATACCTATTTGAGATATTACCGAAAACTGTAATTATTTTATGTAAACGTTATGATCGTCATTCGTCTAGTAGTTTAATAGACGCTTATTTTGTATGCGAAAGGTACAGAATTTCCACGATCTTATAATATAGATATACCTCATAAATGTATATTAGATAGGCTCAATGTTTACAAGATATAATGAGATATTTTGATTTTCTCTTTGTATGTCAAATCGTTAAATTCACTTTAAAAAGTAATTGATCGTTTCTTATCTTGGTTTTTCAGGTATCCACACAAATAGCAATCTACTATACCCAGCATACCTGCCTTAAATTGACCTAAAATACCTTAAAAATGTAACAGAGTCTAATCAACAGAAACAGCATCAAGAAGTACATAAATGAAGGAGTGGTCATAATTGTGTCAAAACGAGAAGACGGCAGTTTTATTGGATTTTTTTTTCTTGTGAATATCATTTTTTGTGGGTTTTTTTTTCATAGCAGAAAATGTTTCTTTTTAATACAAAAGCACAAAAAAACATCATTTTAACATGTCATTCTGCTCATTTTATTGGCACAACAAAGCACATAGAAAATGTCTAAGTATGTAACAGTAAGATATATTAGTGGGTTGTCTAGGTGTAACTTTTATAAATTAAAGGTCGGTGAATTTATAGTTTGATTTATCACTTTATGTAAGATGTATATGTTATTTAAGTGATATAATCAGCATTTTTACATTGTCAAGTTAGGCTGAATTGTCAATAAATGAAAAGATTCATTTTGAACAAAATAATAAAAAGAAGTTAATTTAATTTTAATTTTAGCTTAATAGGAATGAGCGATACAATTGTCCTTGGTAATACTGAATTAGAACAATATCGTTAAACCACCTAATTGAAAAAACACGAGTGTATCAAACACATGTGTTTTATTAAACAACAACATAATACTTTTTCCAAGTTTATGTATCAAAAATGCAATGCCGATATATGCAAATAGACAGCGAGCAAATTTTCATGACCATTCGTTTATGAACAAACAAATACTTAATACATTTTGAAGACTAAAACAAGTACTTGAAATACTTTATCTTATCTTTTATTTCGTTCATGAACATTAGGCTTATTGGATTTAAAGCTGTGTTCTTCCGAGGCGTGAAGAAAGTTTTTTTTTTCTTTTTCTAAATTTTGTATCAGAAAAAAAGCAATCACGAGTTTGTTAGAAATACAAATATTCACACATAACTAAAAGTTTTACACGCTGTATACAGAACAAAGTTCTATTCAATATTGTACATCACTTTGGGCAACTACTGGTTATTTTTGTATATTTTTACACTTTCTATTAAATTTATGTGGGTTTCTGCAGTTTTATACTAGATTTATATTATTCAATCAATATACAATATCTGGACTGTTTTAGAATCTTTCTGCGTTATTATATAAACGACATGCTGTTATAACCCTAAATTTTACTAACGTATGGAATGATAGTCTGATTCAATGCTGTATTTGTTACATAATATATAAATATTTTTTCAATTTCTTTCTAAGTTAACATATCAGAATCTTAATTTCTATTTCATGATCAGGCATTCATCAATTAGTTGTTTACTACTAAATGCGTTGTGCTACCTAAATGATATCGAGTCAAACAAATCATGTTAAGAGTAAGTCATTTCGGAGATGCTTAGTGTATTTGCTAAAAAAGGATACGATTTATGAAACAAAATTTAAAAAAAAAAAACAGTTTCATACCTTTTCACCTAAAAGTATTGTATTGTATTGTATTACGTTCAATGACCCGATTTTAACGTATTCACTTTAACAAATAACCTACACCTTGCGAAGCTCCTATTATTTGTTTCAGCAATATTATGAAGTGTTTAGATTGTAAATTTCCAAGAATATACAGTTGGCTCCTGTTTGCCAACATTATTCTTCATATCCATCATTTCTCATAGTTTTACAAGTTTTAAACTGACATGTTTTCATAACATATCATTGAAAGATGCCACGCCGCAATATAATCTCAAGTTTTGACGCTGAAATATTTCTGGAGTGATAAAATTCTGTGAATACAGTTATTAAACAGAACATATATATGCAGACCAAACCTCTCGATGTTGTTAATTGTGGGATCTAATATCCAGTGAAATAATAACGTTCAACATTTAGATTTAAGTTGTACATTTTATGATCACCGCGCTAGAACAAGTCTGCGAATGAATCAAACATTGAAATCACCATTTTCAATATTATGCTACACGGCGTTAACGTTAGCTTGCATATAACACTGCGTTCATGCACAGGAGCAATAAATCTGCACTTGCAACATTTTTTTTTATTATTTTGCAAGGTAATTTCAAGCTCACAAGTTTGATTTTTACGGAAAACAACTTTTAAGATGAATGGTTACCTTGGAAAATTCCTTTTTAAAAAGTCTTACATAATATTATATATCTGTTATTTTATACAGTATATGCATATTTATACTATGAAACATTTCAAAAATTTTGATGAATTCCGAATAAGATTGTATTTCATTTTAAGGTGAACATACCACACAAACGTGTATAAGACCAAGACCGAGACAAAGACAGTTTCCCCCACAATCGAGCTTAAATAATAATGATTAATTTTATATATTACTATCCCATATAAATACATGAAGATATATATACTTTACTCTATGCGCATATATACATGTCAAAACCAAATTGGCAATGATCTGGCTAGATACAGGATATAAATAAAAATGTATTACAGTATGCTAATTTATGTGCACTTTAGATATTTATGAGAAAAATATTCTAAGGTGTCAATTTTATCATTCAGACATTTATTAGATTAACATAGCTGGCTGAATATTGTGCCAGACAAATAACAATAAATGCCGAGCATACTTGTTTCATTTTCCTAGCATATTAGCACAACAAAAAATCTAATGAAACCTTAATAGTAGTTTTTTTCTTTCTTTCGATGTGTGTGTGTGCGTGAGTGTTTTGTTTGATTTTTTTTGTTTCCGTTTTTTCTAGCTCGACAGGATGAAGAAAACATCAGAAGTACCTTTGTTAATTATTCAAGACACGAATGAGCACCTGTGTAGAACCACCGACGTTATGTAAGCTGACTGGATAGGCCCATCAAATGAAAGGATCAAAGTACCTAGCGGGTTTCGGACCCACAGTCGTGAGGGACAAGGGATTCCAAGTACATCTATGTTAAGCAGTACTTTGTGCTTCGTACACATATTTCATAATGTATGAGGTACATTGAACGTAATAAATCAGTCAATTTGGTAAAGTCCCTACATTTGTGTTGCGTTTTTTGATATGCTACTGTGTATTCTTACGGTAAGTGAAGAAGATTGCCGACATTTCACCGGCCAATGATTTCTTATGTTTCTTTTACATTTCAAATAAATGAAAGAAGTCAAGTGAAAATAGTAAACTCAAGAAAGTGACAATATAACGATAAAAATGTTTCCAAATAATATTTTAATTCAGTTTAGATATTATAGTATTTAAAAAGCAATATGTTGCCTGTTATACCCAAGCAGTATGTACACTTTAAACACTTAATGTTTGTGTACTTTAATAAAAGACAACATATAAGACGTGTCACGATCAAATATAACAGATATTCAAACTGATAAAATAATATGGTACAACACGTCAAGTATTTGTATACTTGTAACAAAAGCTTGAAAAAATAGATAAGATCTGTTTTCAATGTTTGCATTTAAGACACGCCCCGTTTATATTTTTACAATTACAACTGTATTAACACTTAAAATTGTTCACAGTGCTACATGTATAAACATATCAAAACATTAAAAATCATTAAATCATCTAGGGCGAATATCTCAAAGAAATTTAATGTACTTGAAAGTGAGAGATTTACATAAGAAACATTTCAACATGCCCATTAAATATTTAGTATCCCAAATATAAACATCGGCGCCCTATTGATCCTAGTAAAACACTCTTAAGATGGTTAGAGTACAAACTTAAACACCCAGATGAGTGTACTTATCAGTTACGAGACAAGTTTTGGGGTATATTTATTGTATTTTTATGTTGTCTTAGTTTACTTTCATTACATATTAGTTTCATGGAGGACATAAAACGGTACAATATGAGATATAACAGATACATATAACAGATTTGTTTTAAACCACCAAATATTAATGTGAGTTAAGGTCGACTTAGATGTTTGGTGAAATCTAAAATTTATTTAAAAAAAGAAAAGAAAAATAGATCGTTATTGGAATCTAAGATGCTTTTCACAAAGCAATTATTACCTCCCTGGCCACCATTTCGTGGAAATATTCCCTACATATCATATGCTTAAAATAAGAATTTTGCATCATTGAAAACAGATACAAATGTTTTACATATTGGTGTTTTTGCATATGTATACATTAATCAGCTGTATATATTAATCTTTTTGTCATATTTTGTCAATTATATAAATGAAGATAGAATATTAACACCCTAATTAGCTGCCACTTTTGGCAAGGGAGGTGAATATTGTAACAATCTGGATTCTATTACTTTTAACACAACAACAGCATCGAGTACAGACAAACCTTAGTTGTTTTAGAAGCATATGGTACTGTTTTCCTTCAAAACTTCAAAATTATTTAAAATACTAGTCTAGTGAAGTAGTTCCCACAGGAGCTTTGAACTCGGATGGTGGGATAAATTGTATTTGTCTTTTTAAATGTTTACGCTAGTCAAATTCACGGGATCCTATTCTTATTATTTATTTATATCTAGTTTACTTGACGTATCTCTTTTACATAATTAAGCTGTTACCGATGGTTTACATAAATAACACAAAAAGTAAAGATTTGTTAGTAATTTACTTTAAATAATCATTGCCTCAAAACAATAAAGAATAGACGTAAAATAACTGAATAATGAACATAAAAACCATTGCCAATGAATTATAAATTGACACATAATGATAATGGAAAGGATTTTTTACTCAATGTCATCAGTATTTAATTAAAAGGGATGGGCATTTTTATTATGGTTTGATTATTAACAAAAAAAGGGGCACGAAATGAACAAAGTAGTAAGAAAATTGCAAGAATTAACACGTAGAAATATACTGATAGGAAATCACTTTCCTGGCTGGCACTCGAATCATCATTATTCGAAGTATGTACAGTAAAAATAATAAAATGTAATTATTTTGTTACTGAATAGTTAGAAATAATATTTTGATTATACAGAATACAGTAAACTCATTGCCAGGGTATTTATTATTCTAGCGCAAACAAACATCAAAATAATTGGTACTAAAAACTGGATTCGTTTCAAATTATAAATATGCTTATCTTGCTGTTTTACATTACAAAATATGGTTTGTGCTAATAATCATTTGTGTATGCATTATGTTATATGAGACAATTATTATATAAGTGGTGCAAGACAATAAGACAATTGTTATTTTCTTTATTTGAAAGATAAAATGATAGATTTGAGACGAAACTATTTTCCAAAACTTTCCTATTTGTCCGTGCTACCCCTTGCCCCTTGGTGTGAGCACAGAGAGAGGTAGCACGTTTCTTGATTTGAAACTCCGGGAAAGAGAGCGTAGAAAGTAGACACGTAAGATCATACATTTTTTTTGTTATGCAAGCTTATTGTCAGATTGCAAACTTATCGTATTACAACTCGATTTACAATTTAAGCTTGAATTTACATGTCAAAACACTATATAAAAACACTATGTTAACATTAGAACTCACGTCTTTAGTAATAATTGCTTCAAAGTTATTTAATCTCTTTGTTAATAAGATATTTTAAACAACTTAGATAGTGATAGCTTTAATTTGTTATTTCAGCTTCATTCATCTCAAAAAGCAGGACCCCACAATCAGACAATTTATTAATTACTTAAATATATTTGTTTTCTATGACATTTTTCATACTAACACCAATAGTTTACTAGGGCAACACTTTTTACATTCTTGAAAGCGTCTGAAATTACCAATATAAGTGGAAAGCGAATGTGTCACCTTAAATATAGTTTTTATGCTATTCTTAAATGTTTAGTGTCGGTAGCTACAAAAAATTAATTTCCAGGAAATTTGTCATACAGTTTTTTGGTAATATCTTTAAACTATTGCTGTTGATTTTTTGACAATTCTGACATTTTTATTTAGATCGTTTTTATTAATGTATTCTATATCTGCTGACTTATTTAAGACTAAATTCATCATAGACACTGATGATATAATGAACGTGTACTTTTATCAGGAATTACCATCCTTTTGCAAAAAAAGATATTTTTTGTACAATCTATTTCTATGTGATATACTGTGATTTTATAATTATCTAATAAATCAGCTGTAACAGACATTTTCAATAAATCTTTATATTTATTATTCTATTTATAACTATCGAGTAAAGGTTATACAAGAAATAAATAATGCACGTAAAAACTTAATCCACACATACATATTAGAATAGATAGAATAATGGAAAGTCACATTATATTATACAAGATTAAAGATTGGAACGATCTCTAAGTCGATCTAAGAAATTCACCATCCCTTGCAAATTAGGAAAAAAAAACTAAATGAAGATGTCCAGAAAGTGGTAGCTCACTATTATGTAGGTGACAGAAGATAGCAAATATTTAATAAACGACTAAGATCACATTGCAGCTCTCCGAGAAAGAACATCTGGTTTTTTATTTCTTTAAAAAGAAACATAATTGAAAGCCTTTTTTTGCATATGTGGTGCAGTTGAAAATACAGAACACTTATTGCCTCTACTGTACCAAGATGAACCAACTGTCCTAAAAACAATTTAGGTCAAATAACAACAATACAAATAATAACTTAAGTTACACAGATTTTACAAATCAAAGAATAACAAAAGAATGAAATCTATCTTAAAGAAATAATACTGTAAACATGACTGTGTACAAATGAATAATTAAGAATTAATTTAATAGTTCCTTTACAATTATACATCAGAACACGCTGACTTATATACCCTTTTCAATATTAGTTTGCTTGTGGTTGTTTTCTTTTCAATGCTGTACAAAACAAAGGTCTAAAAATGACGAATAAGGGAATTTAAATTTCCGTCCCGAAAGTCCGGAAAAGAAAACGAAGGGGCCAATTGTTTCCCTCAACTCATTTTATTTGAGTTTCTAAATATTCACAGTGTTCGGGGTTGAAATAAATTTTACTATTTTAAAACCGGGGGTTGGGGAAAGTTTTACCGGTTTTGATTGTTTCTTTTCCCACGCGTGATTCCCCCTTTTCCCGGTTTCAATTCTGGGAAAGGGAAGGTTAACCCTTTCGGGGGAGTTTGGGGGAGATTGCCAATAAACCATTAATTTGTCATTAAAAACTCAACTACGGCCCAAAATTGCTTAATTTTTTAATTTTTAAAACCCTTTAAACGACCTTTAAAGGGTTTCCCTTTTTTTTCTATTTTTGCAGGCACGGTTTTTTTAAAATAAATTTTTCGGGGTTTTATTTTTAAACTTTTAAAAAACATATATTTATTTTGAGATTTATAGTTTAAAAATCAAAAACTTTACGCCTACTAAACTATTTTATAAACGATTTATGAGTAACATGTAAATTCTTTCGCCAAATGAAATTTATCATATTTATGTGAAAGAAAAGTTATAAATATCATTTCAGTTTTTCATCAAAATATTTAAAAACAATAGTAAAACTTGAAATGTTTCACAACGTGCTTTCGTAGTGCAATTATGAAATGCACTTCCAGCAAAAGGAAAGTACATTATTGCCTTATCCAGTAAATGCAATTCCTGGAATATTATCAAACATGTTTGTTTATCTCTTATATACATAATGTAACGAATTGTGTAGTTATTTTTACTTTTATATCATTTATGAGGAATTTATTTTATTACAATGACAAAAATGCCACATATTGTCAGCGGAATTAAGTTGTTATATTACAAATACGATGTTCATACATACAAAATATAAGAAAATACATTATTGAAAAAATGTAAGTACTTAAACAGTTTATTGATGTACTATCCCTTTGCCTTTGGGTTATTTTACCGAAAAACACAAGTTCAGTTGTTTTGCGGTAGACCACACTGATATTGCTTATTTTCCTCATACGTCTGATAATTCTATGAATATTTACGAAATGTTGGGCTTTTTAATAGCTAATTAACTATTAATTAAGTATATAGAGTGACGTATATATTAGTCCGTTATGTCTGTCCGAATGATTACCGGAGTAAGATTCCTAGTCCATTTAAAAAAAGTTTTCTTATTTATATACAGCACGTTCCGTTCATTACAGTAATAATGGTCCATTAAAGAAACATAACATAAACCCAAACAAAAATATCATCTTTTATGAAACCTACAAAAGTACAAGCACATTGTTTCCTTCCGAAAAAAAATAGTTGTTAGAAATATTACAAGAATTATCTGATTGTGATCGTTCCAGAATTGTCAATATTCTAGCATGAATGTCTGTAACATTTATTACATTAGCTTTAAAGTGAATCCTTTGCATTTCTGAGATGATTTTGTTACGCTCGCAAACTCAATGGCCTGTAGACATAAGTATGAGTCAATTAGTGCACCCCGATAATAGAGTTATTTATCCATTAATTTCTAGTTATATAAACAAGTTTTACATTGAAATTGTATTCGATATTTCAACATTGAAAAACATTTATATTCTGACAATAATAGTTTAAGGTCACGAAGCTAAATATTACACCCTATATATTGTACTCTGTATATGAGTGTAATTTACTTCATATTAAAATGATTACATGGTTAATGAAAATTCCAGAAAACTTTGAATTTCATCTAGCAAAGCATTGCTTTAGATTGTTTTAAAGTTATAAAGTTTTATTCACAAAATTCGACTAAGGGGGTCATTGCCTTATTTGTCAGACTTGGGAGGGTCTTATACCTGTTTATTCTCTTTTATTGCATGCTATAATTACTATCATTTTTACACGGAGACATTAAAAATATATTTGAATTACAAAACCCGCATTTGGTTATAATATTCATGACAAAGGTTATAGGTAAATTTAATTGTCTTGCATTCATAATTGTGAACGTACAGCAAGTTACGTCTGAAGTCATATTAACGTAAGGGCCTCTGTGACCTAACGGATAAGGCATCGGCTTATTACTATCAATAAAATAATGTTTTAAAGGAAAAAGCAAGAAATATGTTTCTGCTGAGGATTGAAGACATTCCGAGTGATAAAGCAGATGTGATAACCACTACAGCACGGAAACAGTTCGACGTCATCTGTTACAAAGTTACACATTGCCAGTTTGCTATAATTAATTATCAGTATTCTAGGCTTAATAAAGGTCCATCCGCCTTTATCCATATCTATCGATATGTCAACATGAGATAGAGATAATGATTTATCAAGGAAAGTGTTGATCATAAGTTTGTTAAATACAGCTTTGTCCCAGTTTGCTTTCCATTCAAATGAAATTTTGTTTACTAATTGAGGGTTAAAATCACTATTTGGTTAAGATAAATCTACTGGGTTCTTTGGCCAACATATGATTTCATTTCATGATTTCATGTGAGTGTTATACTAAATCATTTATTTTTTACCACTTTTAACATTGATATTTTTTATTGGATGGCACAGTCAAGATGCTTTAATAGAGCAGCTCTCCTATTTAAATGTAACTTTGGATTTGGCTCTTATTGAAATTACTCAGGGTGTTAGGATGGTAAACCACACAAAGAATTAAACTCGAGTGTGGTCAATTAATCAAGTAATGAGCCAGGAGTTAAAAGAAATAATATGTGAAATGCCTTCATTTTTTTTTCTTCAATGAATGTTGTTTAATAAGTCAGACATTTGTTAATTATAATTGCGATTTATTTACAGTACGATTATCTATTATTTATTTATTGTTCTGGAATTATTTATGTTATCCGTATTGACAAAGAAAGACCCCAAGGCATTGATACCTAAATTACAATGCAAAATAGAAAAAAATCCACGGCAATATAATTCCTGAAGGAAGAAATATTCAGATGTAAATTTGCTGATTGTGCAGTCAAAGTCGCAAAGCAGAACTGCTCACATTTGTTTATCAACTGACAAGTCTAATGACTTCAGATATAGCTGTTTAGAATTCACTCACATACTCAGTAGTAATTCGCTGTTTGTACAATGTTATTATTTTAAGCCCAACGTCAAGATAACACATACTATGCTTATAAAAATGTAGTCACCTTTTCTTTTTGCAACATACGTTTATAAAGCATGGAATCTAATTACATGTACAAAACATCAACGTAAAAAGTATAGCACAATAAAAGAACTATTTGCATATCATATAATCTTTTCCCCACAAATGATTATTACAGATAATGTAGATATGACATAAGATATGTCTTACCACAGAAAATGTTTCTATAAATAACAACTATGTTTGTAGTACATTCGATGTCTTAGACATTGTTTTAGCCTACGCTGAGATTTTTATCACTCATGCAAACTTATAAATACACATACGTACTAATCAACATTGCTATTTACGGCTAGACTGTGAGTTTGACAACATATTTCACGAATTATTCAAGGAATATTTATGTCAAAGTTATATTGCAATCATTCCAACAGAAACACTTTTTCAATGACAATAGAAATCTAGGTTTTTAAGAGAATCGATCCTTCGCAATTCCGAAATACATTAAATGAATAATGAGGAAAGGGAGACATAAAGATAAGATACACTATAAGTTCAGAAAGTTTCAATATTATCTTTAATAATGCATATCCTGGCTTACGAAAGGAATAGACGTAACAATTGATCGGAATAAACTTAATACACTATGAAGTGTTAAATAAATAACATTTGTTGAGATGGAGTGTATATCTTATTAAACATATTTTAAGGCCACTGTATGAAAATAAATATCATTTGGTTGCAACATTCAATGATAAATGTCATTTCTAAGAATGTCATAACGTCAAAAATGTTACTAAATGTGACAGGCAAATATCTAAAGGACGAAATTTACAACAGAACGTAGGCATTGAAAATAGGGTTGAACTGCAAAACAAATAACCCTTTTGACAAAATTCCAAAACAATCTAATTGCTGAAGTTTAGGATTGCTGATGGTTTGTTAAGATAATTGCATTATAATATTGCATATACTTGAGGAGAGCGTGGCCAGGTTGTTTGATGACTGTCTGTCAGACCAGGGACAATAGTAGGATCAAGATCAAGTTTTTACATTTTTGAGAATCCGACGAGTTGTCTGATGAAAAGGGAATTGAAAGAATGAAAGAAAATTCCTGCCCATATTTAAAGCAATCTAATCATGCAATGCCATCAGATGTTTGAGAAACATCAAGTTCGAGTTGTCTTCGAAACAAATGCATATAAAATACCATTGTTATATATAATAATTTAACAATAAGAATATATCAAAAGTGTAATTTATATTTTAGGTATCGCCAATACTGTATGTAAGATACGGTTTTGCCATACCTTTTATACAGTGTAGGAAAAAGCGGAACTGATATTTGATAAAATAGAATAAAAGACAACCTCCGGCGGGACTCGAACCCGCAATCCCCGGCTTAGGAGGCCGATGCCTTATCCATTAGGCCACGGAGGCTATTACGTTCATATTTTTAACTGACGTAACTTGTTGTAACATAATTATCATCGACGTTCGCTCAAATCGAATCTGCATTTAACCTTTCTCATGAATAGTATTTGTTTCGCCATTGAATCATATAACAAATAATTTGGGTTTTGTTATTTTCACTATTTATGCATTTACTTGTCGTGTTTGAAAATACAATGTACTTTTTTATGCTTTTCAGTTTAACTCTCTGTGTAAAAATGATAATAAAAACAGTATATACATGTATAAATAAGACCTTGCCCCAGTCTGGTAGATAAGGCAATCCCCCTTTTAAATATGGTGAACAAGATCAACAAGGAAAGGCAGTGTTCACTAACCGCTACCCCAACACGACCCAGTAACAAACGGCACGGAGCTCAAGAGCACCCAAAACCAAAGTAGGGCAGGGCACAAGGCAGAGCACGGACAGAATAAAATTTTTAAGGATTTATCAAAATGCCAAGGCAATATAATTCCTGAAGGATGAAATATTTAGATGTAGGACTGCTGATTGTGCAGTCAAAGTCGCAAAGCAGAATTGCTCACATTTGTTTATCAACTGACAAGTCAAATGAGTCTAGATATAACAGGTTTTAATTCAGTCACAGATTTAGTAATTCGCTGTTTGTATAATGTTATCGCCAAGATGACACACACGTTTGCTCTAAAAAATTGTGGTTCGCTTTTATTTTTGTAACACATGTTTTGGGTTTTACTCTTGTCAAAAACATTGTTGTATTTTATGTATTCTATAATTAGCTTGTATTATAATTTAGTATTTATGTTTTTAGGCTTTTTATTTCTTCATATAGATTTCATTTAATTTGATGAACCTGTGCCAGGAGTTGGTTATTATTTTACCCTGTGACTTATGAAAGCTAGAGTAAGTCAAACGATATGTATTATTCATTTTATGTATTATGTAAATGAAAATATTACAAATATATTGTTTCAACTAAATTACATAAGTTATTTTAAGAAATCTAAATAATTCAAAATGAAAAAAGCATTGTTTTCTTATTTGAAACAATAACTTTAGAAAAAAAAGGAATAAACTGAATATGCTTCATTCTTTGTAACTTGTATAGTATAGTACATAAAGGGAAGGGGATAAAAAGTATCGAAAGAAATATAAATCATTTTACAAATTCTTCAGTCAATCCAGTTGACGCTACATTTTCATTTTTTCATCGATCTATAAGATTTCCTTTTTATCTATTTCTGCAGACACGTTTCTTAAATAAATTTACGGGTTCCTCAAAATCCTTTAAAATCACATTTTTATTTTGAGATTTATAGCTTAAAACATGCTATCAAACATTTTAAGCCTACTTTAATATTTAATACACGATTTAAGAATTTATTTTTATAAATTCTTTTACCAAATGTAATTTATTTAGAAGTTATTTTATTACAAATGCGATATTAATACATAAAAGATTAAAAAAAAGCATTCATGAAGAAATTTTAGTACTGTAAACAGTTCATCGCTGTACTATCCCTTTGCCTGTAGGTTCTTTTACTGAATGATAGAGATTCAGTTGTTTTTATGTAGACCACCCTTTTATTGCTTATTTTCCCCAAAGACATGAAACACAACATCTGATAATTCTTTGAATATTTTGCCGTTCCCTCCTCTTAAATAGCTACCAGTTATGTATGTATTGGCTGGTGTCTGCCAGTGCGTTAAATGGAGTGAAATGTAACACAATTCTACAATAATTTATTGCACATATTTTTTTGTTTTTCAATGATTTGATATCAAATACAATCAACGAAAGTAAAATGTGTATTACTAGAAATGTATGCATAAATAACCCTTAACTCCGTGTGCACTCATTGACGTATACATATGTCTACAGGGCATTGGGCTTTGGAGCGTTAGAGAATCATCTCAGAAATGCAAAGGATTTTCTTTAAAGCTAATGATAATACTGGAACGATTACAGTCAGATAATTTTTGTTATATTTGTAACAACTATTTTTGCGGAAGGAAACAATGTGCTTGTTACTTTATGAAGAATGTTTGTTTTGTAAGTTTCATGAGGGATGAAATTCATGTGCAGTCTTTAGATGTCATTATAACTTGTATATATGTACAACAAAAATGAGATCAGAAATCAACAAGGCAAAGGCAACATTTACAGGAGTCAGGCCCCTACACAATCAGCCAAAACAGCAGGGCATCATTCAGAAGGCACCGAATAAAAACCTGGAGAGGATACAAGGGTGGTTAAAGGAGGGTTAGGACAGATAATTATAAAAATGATAAGAACTAAAAGGGACCGATACGGGAATAAGAACATTACCGAGGACCCCCTCTAACAAGATGAAATATCACAAAACGTACAAATATTCAAACATGTAACAAAACATGTGAAGTTATAAAGAAGGGTATCGCTTTGGAACGGTCAGAAGTAATTAACATATATATCTTACTAAAATAGAAAGTAGACTTATCTTAGTGTTAAAGAATATAATAATTACAACATTAAAATTATTATATGTGTTTAGATAAACTTTGTTGAAATAATTTTACTACTACTCATATAATAAAAGTTACTTTCATGTTTAACATTCATTTAAAGCTACCTTTCCACACATTGTAGTTTGGGCGTTTTTGAAATAAAATGTCACCAAAAGATAAAATAAAAAGATACAGCCATGCCTCGAAATATTGAATAAAAATGTCAGTGTTTGCGACCAAGAGGAAGACATCTTTCATTATATTGAAAACTAGGACGATATTTCTTCTTCAGTTCTTTGTCTTCTTCAATTGTTAATTCGAGTATGTGTAATCATATTTATTTAGCTCGATTGAACAACTTTAAACCTCTTCCTTTAATCTTTCAGTACTGGTTTCATATTAGGTGAAAACATGGTCGTGTTCCTACAATTGTGCTTGGGCTGACAGTCACCATACGACCTGGCCACGCTTTCCGCAAATATAAGCAATATTTTATGCAATTATCTTAATAGACCATCAGCAATCCTAAACTTCAGCAATTAGATTGTTTTGGAATTTTGACAAAAGGATTATTTGCTTTGCAGTTCAGTCACTATTTTAAATGTTTACGGTCTGTTGTAAATTCCGTCATTTAGATATTTACCTGTCGCAAAAGTAACATTTATTACGTTATAACATTCTTAGAATGACATTTATCATTGAATGGTGCAACCAAATGGCAGTGACAATGTGATTTACACTCCATATCAGCAAATATAATTCATTTAACATCAAATAGTGAACTGTTGATCAAAGTTTATAACTTGAGAGAAAATAATTATTCTTACTTCGTATTCTGTCGTAAGACAGGATATGCGCTAATTAAATAATGTGGAAATATTCTGCACTAATAGTGTTTCGATTCTTTATGTCTTCCTGTCCTAATTATTTATAATGTATCTCAGACTTATGAAAGTTTCTCTTGAAAGACTTTGTCATTATTGAAAACATTCTTTAAGGAAGTGATTTTTAAGGTGACAACGGAGTCAATTATCACTGAAAATACCTAAAATGAGATTTTTTGCTTAGTAGATTTATCAACCTTTTCTGAACACATTCGTGATTTAATTTTGGAAGCAGTTAGTCCAAAAAATGTGTTTTTAAACGTTTTAAAACGGTACCTGTACCATTTTTATCTGCTATTCGCGTAACCTGTCAATTATCGATAACGCTCCGCCCCCTGTTGAGGCATCAATGAGGGAAATCGGTAGTTCCATATATCCGTGAATTACCGGTCCATACTGGTCCATACTACTCGTAATTCATGTATCGTACAAATACCGTACATCTTTAATGAATATCGTCTACCTTTTAGTTGGCATTTTTTATAAAATAAGAAATTGTCGGCCAATGTACGTAACATAATGTATGAAACATAAATAATCAAGCATAGCGGCAAATCGCACGACCACGGGGTTGATTAAAAATATAGTTACTAAAATATCCATAATGTGTGAAAATAATTTGTCTGTCCCGTTTATCTGATAGATATTACATTGAGTTTATGGACTTTTGTACGGATTCAACGGCTTGCTTTACATTCAACCTCGTTTTCCTAACAATGTCAAGTAAAACAACAACAAAAACAGACAACATTTTTTATGTGAACGCCTATATGACTTGTGGTAAGGTGTCCCTGACAAATGTCTAAACCATTTTAGATTGTTTAAGGATGATTATTTCTCTATGAATCAATAAAAAAGATATCAATATATATTATCAGTGAATGCTTTGAATAAATTGTTCGCCAGTAAATCGAACACAGTTCTAATAAACCTGGGACAAAGTATGGAATTTATTGTATATCCCAGTAGAAACTGGATATCTATACCGTGCATAGATGATTTTCATGATAATAGAAGTCAAGAAGGTCAGATCATAATGATCGAGTGATACTTTTTATTCCTATTAAAATATGGGAAGCATTTATATCAATTTGGAGGAAAAAATATATAATATCCCGTTCTCATTTGTACATCTACCATGGCCTTTCAAATACCGTCAGAAACTCCGTTTTTGTTATTTTAATTTATATTTTAACGGAATTTCATACACGAATACACAGACAGAGTGACACTGGTATAATATAATAATAATGCTGATGATAATAATAATAAACTTCAAAAGTGAAACAATTAAATACCCCGCTAGCGGTGCGCAAATACGTTCCATTTCCCCCCACCGAGTGCCTCAATTTTTACCGAAAGTCACGTGGCATGTGCGACCGATACAGTAAATCACGTTAAGATTTGAAGAAATTTCTGTTATAAACTGATATTAATCAGCAACTTTTTAATTGGTCAGGTGTCACTTGGTCATAAAATGTTGTTAGAGTATGTTACCGCAACCTGCATGTGACCCTCTCTGGTGCGATATTTGTGTATTATGCAATTATTTAGCGTGAAACGTAGGGGTCCGAGAGAGAACAGCCGATTTATGACACTTCGTTTGATGCGGGTCGGACTAACTTTGAATCGGCATAACTTTTTTAATAATAAAGCAATTAACATGCGGTTTAAAGCACATGAAAGGGAATTCATTTACGGAGGGAACCGTGTCAGGGATTTTTGTTTGCTCAATCAGCGACTTAATTATCTTTAATTACGTAATATGTATGGTGTAAAAAGTCGCATAAATTGTTTGACGTTACGTAATATTTTTTTGAGAAAAGATAGAAAAAAATTGAGACACGGTTCCCCAGATATTATAAGTATGTTTATTTTCCAAAAGCTTGATAACAAAAAAAAATAAAAAATGACTTTGATATGACGATTTAAAATTTAAGGATTTTTATTAAAAATCAATCATTTACAAAGGCATTTTTTTCAAATTTGTTATTTTTTATGATGATCAGCGACATTTAATGCACAAAGATTAAATAAATAACAATTATTACTAAAATAAGTTGGTTTAAATGACATTTATGTGAGTACCACGGAAAGTGTCTGTTGTCACCTTAAGCCATAATTTTATTATCCTTACAAACATTCTCTCGGGAAATGTTTCCTTAAGAATAATTGCAATTTATTTACGTTCGTTGAGTAATTTGATAAATCTGTTGTAAAGTTTACTGTCTGGCTGTAACGTTGATTAACGTACATGTACAGCCAGACAGTGCATAATGTTCGACCCGTTTACAGTCGGAAGCTACGCTTTCCCTGATGGACCAAGTGAGATATTTTATGATGGAAAATTCTTAAAGCCCTTTTGGGACTGAATAGTCTTATTGTTTGTCTTCTGTCTTGCTTCATCTGTCTTCTGTCTTGTAGGTGATTTTCTTGTTGCTTTGTTTTCCTTTAAGACATTGAGTACCTCTGTTATGGTCTTGGATTTACCTTTATATGTTTCTACATGATCATTTCTGTGTTTTACTTATTTCATCTTTTGTAACCATAGCAACTGTTAGAATTTCGCTTGGCGGGGATTCATTTTATTTAAAATGTCTCGTATTTAAAGGAACATGGTGGGGCTAAGAGTGAGGTTTGGTGCACTATTAACCGGTTTAAACTCCCCAGCACTGCTTATGCTGCTGCCCGTTCCAAGGCGGCGCCCCCTGTGTTCCTCAGATGTATGTTTTTGTTGTTTTATAATGTTCTGGTGACACTTTTGTGTGTATCCCTTGTTGTTTTCTCGTCTACGGTAGATATCTTCCCTTTTGCCCCTAGTTTTTTCTTAATTTGCCCCTCCCTTCCCGAAACTTCAGTCCCTTTTTCGTGTGCCCTTTTACTTTTGTGGGCTAATTATTTAATTACTTGTTTTCTTTAATTTCCTTGTCGGTTACTTTTGTTTCCTATAAGTATCATTTAGGTGATTATCCTGCCCGTTCTCTGCCTTGCGCCCTGTCCAATTTTTGTTTGGGGTCATTCTGGGCTCCTTGCCGCTGGTTCTTGTTGCTGTGTCGTGTTGGGGTTGCGTTCATTGAATGCCGCCTTTCCTTGTTGATCTTGTCTATCATAATTTCCCTTTATAACATTAATTTATTGATAGTAATGTCTCCGATAAGTTAACAGATGAAAATGGCATTGAAAGATGAAGGAAAATTCCTGCCAATATTCTAAACAGTCTTATAATTCAAGGTCATCGGATGTTTGAGAAACATTAAAATCGAGTTACAATTATCTTCGGGAAAACAAAACATATAAAATACCCTTATTCTATAAAAAATCAACAATAAATATTTATCAGAAGATGTTATGGAGATATTATGTTTGCATTAATTTATATTTCAGTTATCGCCAATATGCAAGATACCATCGTACAAAACCCTCTTTCTACAGTGTCGGAAAAGTGGAACGATATGTGTCAAAAAGATTAAAGAGAACCTCCGGCGGGACTCGAACCCGCAATCCCCGGCTTAGGAGGCCGATGCCTTATCCATTAGGCCACGGAGGCTCTTACTTTCTTATGTTACAACAGCCTAAACTTGTTGTAACATATGTATCATAAACATTCAAAAAATGAATGACAAAAATATCAACTTTGCCTTTAACCTTTGATATGAATATATTTTTTGTTTTAAAATTTCGGGTTTTGTCATTTTCATTATATAGACATTTTCTTGTTGCGTTTGATAATATTTTAATGTTATTTAGTTTAACTCTGTGTGTAAAAATGATAGTAGAAATGCGTATATATACAAGACCTTCCCCAGTCTGGAGGATAAGGCAACGACACCCTGAAAATGAAAAAAAAAACAATATCAACAAGGAAGGGCGCTGTTCAATGAACACAACCCTCGAATTTGGTGAATAAAACTTTATAACTTTAAACAATCTCAAGCAATGTTTTGTTGGATCAAATTTAAAATTGTCTTGGCGTTCTTCCTTTAACCCAGTAAGTTTCTAACATGGGGTAAGTTTTCACATATAAATTACCTAAGTATGTATACAGTAATAAATTAATGGTCAAGTATCGTCAATCTTAAGTATTATTGTCAGAATATAATTTTTAATGATTAAATATCGAATACAATTTCAATGTAAAACTTGTTTACAGAACTTGAATTTTATGGATGAATTATTCTTAAATCGGTGTGCACTAATTGACTCATACATATATCTACAGACAATTACGTCTGGGGTTGTTACGTAAGAGAATCATCTCAGAAATGTAAAGGATTCACTTTAAAGCTAATGTAATAAATATTACAGACATTCATGCTAGATAATGACAATTCTGGAACGATTACAATCAGATAATTCTTGGAATAATTTTTACAACTATTTTTTGGGGATGGAAACAATGTGCTTGTACTTTACGTGAATGTTTATTTATAAGTTTTGTGAGAGATAGACAATATACTTTTAGCCTTCATATATGTCATATATGTAAAACAGCCATATATCTTACTAAAAGAGACAAATCTTTGTGTCAAAACATATAAAATAATTACAACATTAAATAACCTGAATTGTGCGAAGGTGAAAAGTTACATATATATATATATAAATGAACTTTGTTGAATTAATCTTACATTTTGCTTTTAGTTATTTTATAAAAGTAACTTTAAGGTTAGTTTTAAATTTTAGAATTAGTACCTATGTGCGTTCTTGAGTTTTATTCAATCAACGTATGTAAAGATGTTTAATTTAGCTCGACTGGACAATTATAGTTCTCATTATGGGATCAATCAACACTGGTGTTATCAGAGCAAACTCTGGTCGTGATCTGATGGTCCTTGAGGTGACAGACAGACATCTAACAACATGGCCTACGCTCTCCTAAGGTGTCTGCAATATTGTAATGCAAATGACTAAATGCACGATCAGCAATCTTAAAGTTAAGATGTTAGTTTGTTTTTGGAATTTTGTCAGTAGTATTATTTGTTTTGCATTTAAGTCCCTATTTAAAAACATAAATCCTCTTGTAAGTTTTGTCTTTTAGAAATTTACCTGATGAATGAGTAAGATTTATGATGTTACAACATCCTTAGACAATGAAAGTGTCAAGAAAATGACAGTGATTTTCCTACAGTGGCCGTAAAAATGTTTAATATAATAACATTCAATCTCAACCAATGTTATTTATTTAACATTTCTTAGTGTACTGTATTGTCGATCAAAGTTTTAACTTGAGAGAAAAAAATTCATTTTTACTTCTACTCCTTTCGTAGGCCATTGAAATAATATGGAAACATTCTGCACTAATAGTGTTTCCATTCTATATGTCTTCCTTTTCTTATTATTTATAATGTATCTCATACGTTTCTCTTGAAAACCACGATTTTTATTATCATTGAAAACATTCTCGCAGTAAGTGATTCTTTTGGAATGATTGTAATCTATTTACGTTTGTTGAATAATTCGTCAACTATGTTGTCAAGCTCACCGTCCCACCCGTATTATCGGTTATCTCTTTAAAAACTTGACACTAATTAGGCGCCAATGTCATATTACATGGATAAATGAATCTCTTGTCTAAGCATCTTCCTGACTTGATAAAGATGACAACAAGCAAAAAAATCAACAGAACGTATAATTGACGTAACACAATAAAGACAAAACACATAAGGCTATAGCAACTCTACCTAATTGATGTGAGGTTAATAAAATATAATAAATCTTGATTCTATTTTAATTCGTACAAAGTCGACTACAGAGCAGAGAAAAAGGGAAATCCCTACAAAATTGTCCAGATCGGAGAAATGAAAATATTTCAAGCTCGATCTGATTGAAACGGTAGTGGAAAGTTCAAACAACCATTCACGCTCCCTAGCACCAGTAGAAATCAACATTTTATATGACATGGTACAATTTTGAATTTAGAAGCATGTGCAGACTCGCAAAAGCTGTCATTTAAAAGCATGCAAAGTTACAATTTCCCCTGCTTAATTTTTAATCGCCTTAAAAGGCATACCAATGAAAGCGTTGATACATGTATCAAATAAAAGGCCTACTATGTCCCAGAATTACTCTAATTTTAGTTTTATAGATTTAGCCTATTATATCGAAGTCAATGTAATAAAAATATGATAATAATAATAATTCTATATTCATCGCTACTTTCTTTAGGATATAGAAATCTAATATAAATATTTATAATATAAATGTTGTAAATACAATTATTATTCTTGTATGAAAACGTTATAAAACTCATGAGAAGAAAATATTTATTTGTTTGTGAAGCATAATGTGCCTTTAAGTATTTTATACGGTTCAAAAATAACATACATACACAAAAGTTTATATTCCTATTCCGTGCACAAACAGTTATGGAAAAGATTATTTCAAAATTATCCACTCAACAATATTAACTGACAAGAAGAAAGAAATCAATAATGAAACATTAGTCTTGATGCGCAATTACTTAGTTTATTTATTGATCATTAAAATTTTGAGTCTGTAAAACAAAGCAATATAAAATGAAAGTGAATAATGTTAAAGAATTAAAGAAATGCTGTGTAACGAACTATATATCAAAATCAGAATATAAATAAAATCAGAGAGTAATGATTACCTATAATCGCTCTCCTGAGGATATGTTTTATCTGGACATGATTTCATTATTATATGAGGCTACAACGTTTTATGAAAATATGCCAAGCGGCTATTAAAATATTAATTCTTTATTATATAACTGGTAGGCAGATACACGTTGAATAGAATATTATGACATTATACTTTTCGGTAAAGTACCTCCAAAAGATGATTCGCATTGATGCTTATAATCTGAAAAATGTTGGTATAGATTTACTAGACAATTCTACACATATACATCTAAAGTTTAGGTATTACAATATGAAAGCAACAGATTGTTTAAAGGTCTTTTTTCTATATATGAATGTAACAAGTGCAACTGTTCTATATGTTCTGGAATATGTTAGTTTTTATCCCAAAGTTAGTTTTTAATTAAACACATTTGGGAGACTCTGTGAAGTACAGTTATAGAATAGAAATTTTTTTAATGTTTGTTTTTTACACGAGTCTTTGTCATATCAAAAAATCCCCCTTGGCGGTCGTAAATTAATTCTATGGTTCATTGAATGTCATTTGCTGAATGTCGCCCTTTCTTGTTGAAGTCTTTTTTCCTATTGTATATTAGACATATCAACTCAGATACAATGTTATCATGTTATGTGTTATGATGAGACGTGTAACCTATCGATGCACCAGGAGCTTCCTTCAGACTTCTTCTTCCTGGGACTTCATCACATATATTCCTGTCATTATCTGGACAGTCAATTGAAGTTTTACCTGAAGGTTGAAGATATATATCATCAAACAATTTATGTATGTTAGAATCAGATCTTTGTACTATGAAAACAAGTAAATGGTTGAAATTGCTAAAATTGCTATTATGTTTATTTTTCATTTATTTCAATAATACTTATAGTTTCATTGCAGTCAGTTGTAATAGAGAGATTCTTAATCCTTTCACTGCCATAGTGACGGCTTATGCCGTTCCTGTTATTTTCGGCGTATTTGCCATATGAACGGCTTTTGCCGTTTCTATAATCATAATAACAATAATAAATCAATAATAATAATAATAATGATAAATATAAAGAAAATTATACCATCGGCAATAATTATTATTATACTTGCAGATTTGGAAACATATATAATTATTATAATATTAATCACAAATAATAATGATTATATTAATTAATAATATAGTAATTTCTTAAAAACGCTCTGGCAGATAGGTGATCAATAAAACAATAACCCTCTGGCAGCGAAAGGGTTAATCAGACCAGACATGTAAATTTTTAACTTGTTAACACACCTGAACTGTATATTTTAATTATTATCTATGAGTTATAACAACAGATTTCGGGGCTTGAATGTTTTTTAACCTGCATTTTTTATGCATTAATTACTTTTTTCTTGAAGAAATGTGTCTTACTCATCAGTTTAGCAAGATCGTCAGCGATTAGGTCTATTCCACATCGCTTTTCAATAATATCATACAGAATATCTTTGACTTCGGCCGGTTTTTGGAGAAGTAACTGCATTATTTGCTCTTTAATCTGGTTACTTTCACCTTGGTTGGACATTTGTAAAGGGCTTTTCTGAGGAATTTGGTGGTTCTGTTTTGATTCAAATTGTTCACGAGAAGAAGGTAGGCAAAGCTCAGCAGTTTCACGTGGCGAACTCCTATCCTTGTGGATGTCACGTCGTACTGACGGAAGTCCGAAGTCGTTAATGTTTTTAGGAGGTTTAAGATGTCCATGCTGAGCCTCCGTATCCGTGTTACAAGTAGGTTGTAGACAAGACTCCATTGTTCTAGGAAGTGGTGGGAGAACCAAATATCTACATCCAGCTTTGTTAATTTTACTTTGCTGTAGTGTAGAAGGTACAGCCTTATCTGTAGTATCAGTAGTGGAGGCATTGCTAGATGGTTGGGGTAGATCATTGCTAGATGGTTGGGGTAGATCATTGCTTGTAACTTCGGTAGAAGGTGGAGAGAGAGGTACGTCTTTATTAGGAGCTCGGTGTTTGGGTAGTCCAGCACTATTCATGTTACGTGCAGTGGAATGCATATCTTTCATAGAAGATGGCGGTGTCTTATCACATTTAATGGCACTAGGGGGTAGAGGGAGTCGCCAAGCATTTCCAATGCTAATAGGTCGAGAAGGCCAACCTGCATTTAATTTGCTATCTTGAGATAATTTTGTTGAAAGGGTTTTGCTTCGTCGAAATGGGGATGCTGAAGGCAGTACTTGTCCATTCATTTGTACCCTTGAAAAAAGAACAGAAACATATTTTGTCAAAACTTTTGTCAAAACTTAAAAGTACTATTTGATGATATTTTGTTTGAGCCCACAAATGTTAGCACAAAAGGTTAGGCACATTCCAAAAGTGGCGGACTGCTTTGGTATTTGGAAAGTATGTTCTCCAATCGAAACCGTATTATCAAAAATGCATTGCAAGATTTTAATTTTAGATTAAGTAATAAGATAGAAAAATCGGAATCAGTTGAGAAAGCCAACAACGGCAAAATAGATAATGTTGCAGGCTCTGTTTGATTGAGCCTGCTCATGGACGGTAGTGGTAAATGTGCAAAACCCATGCCACTGTCAAAGTTTAAGTCACCCTTAAAATGTCAAAACTCAAACATTTTGAATCTGTACCATAACGTCTTTAGTTTTCAAATGATTTTTTAAATTAAATGCAAAGTTTTCTTACATAAACAATGATTATTTTCACTACGTTATATCCTGTGTCGTCGATGTCAGGTGGGGTTTACATCACTTCTTTTGTCGGTCTATCCTTCTCAGGTTAATTAATTCAATCATTTAACACGAATAAGTAGGAATTGTTTAAGACGAGATTGTCAACGTGAATACCATTTTTGTGCTATAACCGTATATTTTCTATTCCTAAAAACATTTAATCACCATTGTTCGGCCTTTTCAAGACTTCCTTTCCGCCTTGATTTTTCATCTCTTCGGCTAAATTTTTAAACTGCAAATTAACAAGCTTTTATAATTAAAAATAATTTAGTCCTTTTACAAACGTTGATTTTTTTTCTGCATGTATGAAGTCTTATAAGACCAGGTTCCATCTTCCACAGAAAAAAACGCGTTTTTCAGAAATTATACAAATGATAAAATAATTTTCAGTGACATTGACCACTAATACCTGAAAATGAGTTTGACACGTAGAACTAGGTCAAGCATTTTGCTGGCATGGCCATTTGAATTGTATGTTGTTACAGATTCCAGTGACCTAGATCTTTTGACGAGAAAATTGATGTGGCATGTAAAATGTATCAAGGTGTTTTCACAAATAAAAGTTCATTAAAAAGGTGTTTCTTTAAGTATTCAAGTTTATGACCATGAAACAAAAATAACATTATTTATGAAATAAAATAACATATCTCTCTCATTCTTTCGTTTCTTTAGTGTTAAGATGCTGCTCAAAGAGAGGGAAATGTGATTTAAGGAGTTTCATATTTATAAAAAGTTATAATTTAGGAGGTGAGTATTGTTGAAGCCGAGCAAGCATTAGAGCATACAGTCTTTATTGATTTCTGACACTTAGCATTCAGTTCTGGTGACCTGTAAATAAACTTACATGCATTCTAGCCTCTTGTTTCAAGTCTACATGATGACCTTGTTTCAGTTCTGCAAGATCTGCAACATCTTCTTCTGTTTGTTTGTCTTTGCTTTTGTCTGAAGATGGTCTTGTCGACCAGCTGTTTTCACTTGTATGATGTGCTTCTGGTACGATACAAACAATATTCTATTTATTACATTTCGTATTTCTATTTTTTACAAATATAAGCAATTTTGATTAGTTCCATGTTACCGTGTTAAGTTACTTTAAAACTGGAAGAGGGAGCAAAATCACTTAACAAGAGGGTTATTAGAGCCCTTTTATCACCCACGTGACATTAGTGTCCGACTATCATCATTGAGAACTATAAGTAAAAAAAAAGAATGTTACAGTTCAAAATGCATGGCTACTGCTATTAAATTTCAAAAAGTGAATATGCAAAAAGTATCTAGTAGGGATGGAATATGAAGTATTGGTATAAAATATACTGACCGCTGTTGACAATTAATTTTTCACATCACTCGTTATAGAGCTACCTGCAGTAAACAGGCTGTAGTTCAATCATATTACATGTATGCTACTTTAATGTGTCAATTGCAGTCAATTATTATGGTTCCAATGAAATTATTCAATGACATTGCATTGAGCTAAAATTAAGTTTGTTTCTGTTTTTGTTCAGTCGTCATGGTAAAATAAGTATATACAATGTACTTTAAAGACTGAAAATGTTAATATACTTTTCAGCTCTTGAGACCCGGATATTTACTGAACCGGAACCATTTGAACAAATTTGAAGGGGGTGTCATTTGAATAAATTATGGACGACGAGCAGCAAAGATCATAAGGGCTTAAGCCGTCACTTGGTGATAGGTGAGCCAATGCTAACATTGTTGAATACCTTTATGTTGTGACTTACCCTTTAGTTTAAATTGCATCATCACCTTTTTGAAATTGTCATCTGCATCTTTGTAATCCTAAAATATAGAATACATGTTTGAGTAGTTCAGTATCAGGAGAACAAAAGCACATTACAGGATTTTTTTGTGAAATTGGCAATTGTATATGTATCATTTATAAAATACGAATAGTTATGGTCTTGTTAAAGAAACTAACTATCTAAACGTCCGAAAATTAATCAGTCTCATATGAATTTTGTCGAACAATATCATATGAATTTATGCCAAAAACATAAAAAAATAGAGAAAAACAGAATCCCTAAAAAAGGTCCAACACAACACAATTGAAAATGTTGCAGGCTCGGTCTGATTGAGCCTGTTCATGGACGGTATTGGAAAGTGCAAGTTACCGTCCACGCCCCCTAGCACCAGCTTAAGCAGAATTCAACATTTAACACGAGCATGGTGAAATTTTGAATTTAGAAACATCCGCAGATGTGTTCATACGGCGGTTATCATGGAACCTTCAATGTGACACAGTAGTGCCATTCCATGAAAAGCGGCGTATAGTCCCCAAGTAAAAGAATGCTTTTGCCCTAAACGAGAAAACAATGGGCGGAACTAAATAAAATGGAATTTTGAAAGGGGATCTGAGGTTATGAAGCCTGCATATCACAGATAAGACGTCAAAAGACAATTTTAAAAAAGCAGGCAACATATCCTAAGGGTGATTATACAGTATTCAAGCAGGAATACTGGAACCACCCAAGATGAAAATGTCCAAATAGATGAAACTAAAAGTACCACTTAACATGTAAACACAACAACAATGTCGTGTTGAACGATCTTCAAGGATCGAAAATATAACATCATTGATTAAATGTACGGGGAGACTTTTTACAGCCGCCACACGGCACAAATAACACGGATGTGACAATAAAATAGAGAAAAACATTTTCAGTTTTTATTCTTCATTTCAGTACCAAAGCACAATCGATATTTTACTGATTTTTATTTGACCATTAACAGAATCTGTTTTCAAGGGTTGATACGCGTGTGTAGTAATCCAGTGATGGCAGTTTTGACCCTTATTCTTTCAATACTAGACTGAAGACTGCTGCTAATTATATTGCTCTCTATTTTGATCTTCTAAGGCGAAGTTGCTCCGTGACAACTGATGTCGGACTTTGAGTCCAATTGTCACTTGTATCTCACCGCTGATTCAGAAATCAAGTGTTGTGAGTAATTAGTCACTGGTGGAGATATTGAAAGCTACTAGCAAGTTATTCAGGAAATCCAGTTAAGTCGATCAACCGCCGAGATGTGACAAAAATTATTAGAATCAGCGTGAAACCAAACAAAACAAGCCAATTCATAATCATTTATTGTTAAAATAATTGTGCATGCATATGTTTGTCACGAAGATGTGGAGTAGCTCCTTTAAAAACTGACACTGGTAGATAAAAAAATTGGTCAAAGACAGAAAAGGCCAGGTTGCATTCGTATACCAAATATCGTGATGTTACGATAAAGATTTTACCATTGACCATTACTGTTCAAAATTTTACTAAGTCGGTAGACAGGAAGTGGATGAGCCAGATAAGTTATTAGCAATGTATCTTAATGTTGATCTAACAATAAACAATCAAACATTTTTTACAATCAGTTGTTTATTGTACAATTCAAAATGTTTTCAGAGAAGTTATTAACAATAACAATAAACAATAAGACATTTTACAACCAATTGTTCATGATACAATAAAACAGTAGTTATGATAATTACATGTTTCAATGTTACCCGTTAAAGAGATCTTCAAGATAATGACGTTAATAATGTCGCTTGGTAATATATAATATTGTATTTTTATGAATTTAAATGATAACGTAAAATCCACAAACGAAAAGTGATTACTGTTTATGTTATTTCTCGAAAGTTTCACTGTGACCTTTGAATTTGACCTAATGACCAGGTCATTACTGACCACGAGCAATGCCCTTATTAAGGTAAACAAACATTGACTTTTAGATTTGTAATGGTAGAAGTTATTGGTAAGACAAAGATAGCAGGACTGACATGGGGGGAAGCTGATCGCAAATATTGTAAGGATTTTGGTCAATTCCTTCTGCTATTTATTATAATTTTGAAAACCTTTTCTTTTCGTGTAAATTAACACGCATATTATTTCAATAAAATATGATTAAACTATGGACGAACCAACCTTCACCTCCCCCAACTCCCACCCATCCCCGAATTTCCTATCCTCCTTCACTTGTGCTCTTTTGGTTAGTGGGCCTAACATGGGCCTATTAAGCAATCATTTATTTGTTCTTTTATTTTGATTTCCTTGTAAGTTACTATTATTTTATGTGATAAGCCTATCCGTGCTCGCCCTTGCGCCCTGTCCTGTTTTTGTTTAGGGTCCTCATGGACTCCTTGCTGCTGGTTCTTACTGCTGTGTCGTGTGGCGTTCTTTTGTTTTACTTGTTGATCTTGTTTATCATATATTATTTGGTACGAACGAACTGACCACACAATATACTTCACATTTTTTCAAGTGGTTATTATTCAGTTTTGTATAATGAACATTTTAATATACTTTTGCGGGTCACATGACTAAACGAAATACCAAAACACTGCCGAAAAACCGGAATACCCGATAACAGATATTTAAAAATATAATCTTGCGTTTTATTGTATTTTATAAAATAATAAGTTTCTTTCTTATACATTGTTATTTTTGAATTTTTAAGCTCAGATAATATCCAAAGAGTTATCATATACATATTTAATAAGCAACATGTATATGTATAAGAGATTCAATAGCAAGAGAATAATACTCGACAGGGCAGAACCGGAAAGCGATAATCGACCCTTTCAATGAATAATTGCCCCCATGGCTTCAGGCCAGGGGACATTGGAAGGATGGGAGATCTGTCACTTTCAAAGTTTTAGATAGATTCTATTTCTGATGTTAAAACCTAACATGGACCTTTTTATCTTTGTAGATCTGCCAAACGGTTGGTTTTCCGTTTGCCTTTCAGTAAATTTTATGTTATTGATCCATACATACTTCAAATGGTTCATATATCTTGACAGATAAACGCTTTCTATTATTGTTTCCTTGTTTTATTTAGAAGGTAATGTTAATGCATTCCCACACAAAAAGTGCTGCCATTATGTGAACAGTGTGCAAAAGATGAGTCAATTTCATCTTTTATTACATAAGTGCTTGAATATGATATGAATGATAATATCTGATCAAATATGATATAAATAATAATACCTGATTCCGACTCTTGTTTCCCAAGTTTTTGTTCAACTCATTCATTAATTGCCGAGATTTGATATTCGTCATTGTGAATATAGAAGAAAATCCCAGATATTGTTAATGTATCACTTTTGTCTTTTTTGTATTTTACACTTGTTGTACATGTACGCACCAAACTGGAAATATATCAATAATCAATATGTATATAACGAATGAATTGCGGTAAAAAGGAATAAGAAAATTCCAATACATTTGTATTTAGCTTGCTTTAAACTCCTCATCATGCAAAGACAGGACGTGAAGTGTCTGGTTGAGCTCTTGGTTCAAGCGAGCAGAATGATTGCAAACTTGACAAAATGGCGGTCGCGTCATAAAAGTTTTACACACATTTACAGATTTGAATAAATGAGTATGAAAAAAATGACTTGAATAGCCACTTTTCAAATGTCAAAAAATCTTCATTTCTTCGTAAAGTGAGAAACTTACATTGACATATACATTCTATTAATGCATGGATAAACTAAATAATACCAAAATAACATGTTGACCCATCTACCTATAGAAAATTCGCGGAGTTTTGTTTTTAACTTTTCACCATTTTGAAAAATTTGCAACTGTTGCGTTCGCTTAAAATTTGATAATAAGAAATGCAAAACAATTTCCAAGAATATTTTTACTTTCCCTTTAATCTTTAATGTAAGCAGATAAAAAAATAATCATTATTCTCAATTGAAAATGCGCAAGTTTACATCTATGACTAAGTGATCGTATTTTAATTAATTTAGAAAGAAAAACCCGACTTGACAAAAAACTGACACAAACGATTAAATGTCCTATTCAAAATTGATACAATAGCAACAAAACATTTACTATTTGTACCCTGTAAAAATCTATCACGTGACGTACAAAATTTGTTCATAAACTTTGATATTTATATCTCATTGGCGTAGCTGACAGTATTTTTCCACAAAAAACAAAACATTCCAAATATGCATTATACATATTTGAGGTTCATGAAGCGCAGATATATACAAGTTATGCATAACATTTCATTTGTTATATTTTAAGTTGAGGAGTTAAATCATTTACAAGGTGACATGTTATGTTATATTCCTTTTATGATTGTATCTCTTTCTTTTCAACAGATTCTAGATACTAATAAGAGAAAAGATGTATATCTCAGGATATCAGTACTGTCAACATGTCAACATGTACAACATGTCAACATGGACATTCTGAATAAATATACCTGAAAAGTAAGGCATCATTTTAACTTTGATCTGATTGTTTTATGTTGCATTGTAGCTCAGTTACTGAAAAAGCTATTTCACATGTATTTATTCTATGTTTAATGAGACTCCATCCGCATTTAGGCCCAAAGATCAGATTTAGCGGTTCATTTTGAAGCACCAAGTGTTGATAATTTACCTCCATGCAATTTGGACGGAGTATTAGCCAAAGATATTAACTTGAGCCAAAAGTAGGTCACTGTACGGCGGCCAATGAGATCATAAATGTCCAGTAACCTGAGACAATATAAAAAGGAGGTGGTAGCCATGAAGGGCTTTAATGCCAGCTAAGGGCCTGCTTTTCAAGTCTTCACTCTCTGTGCCACACTCATGCACCTTAGCACACTTTCCTAGTCGTCTTTGCCTACTTTGTAGGGCCACATTCTCCGTTGTTTTAGTCAGGACATTAGCAGCTGAGTCGTTGTTTGCGATAGAACATTAACTCCCCAATAAGGAATGGTGATTTGGTCTCTATGATCAGCCCTACATTTACAACAACAGCGCTCGGATTTTAACCGCTCAATATGTCCTGGATCTAAACCGCTCAACGTGTCCTTGGTGATGAATCAATCAAGCTCCAAATCTTCTGCCGATGCCCTGTGCCTTTCCTACGACGTGCACGTACCAAGCGGAAAAAAGACCATATAATACGTTTCATTGTTATTATACTGCTGCTTAAATTACTGGAACTTGCCTTTTTATTACAATTTATTTATTTATTTATTATCTTTTTATTTATTTATTTATTGTTATAAAAAATCAAAGCATAGTTATAAAACAAACCAGGCATCGAATATGAATGCGTTTCAAGACATTATTTTGGGGTTAAAGTTATTTTTACACGAGCCGTTTTTAACGGTTTTTTGTTGTTGTTGCTTTTTACTTTTAGTGTGTGTTTGGAGGGGGGTTAAAGTCGCACTAATAGATACATCAGTAGAGTGGTTTTTGTCATACCACTTTCTTGTAAAATAATTCATAAGGTCAAGAGAAAAAGATTTTATAAATAGATAGTATATAAGAAACAAATAAATCTATAAATACAGGATTTATTTTCCTCGACTGGTATGAAAAAATCCTGTCCCCCTCGTGGCTTCCGCCACACATGAAAAAAACATATTTTCATACCACTCGATAAAAATAATTTCTGTTTTTATAGAAACAAATGAATATCCTCTATACAGTATTTACAATTTAACTTCATTGTATCATTATGTTTCATGGTAAGGCCTTAAAAAATAAAAAGTATAACAAATAAGAAAACAATTTTTACAAGTTATCAAGTTAAGATTGTTTAGCCTTTATAAACAAATGAATGTAATATTTGACCTTGCTAAGATTACATGAGTTTCAAATTATGTTATGTAATTTTGAATTGTAAAGTATGTTTTACATCATATGTAATCAAATATAAAATAATTTTTATCTTAAACTATTTATAAATGAGTAATGAAAAGCGGGCAAAGTAAGTAAGTTTAAGCAGATAACATTCAACTGTTTACATTGTTTTGTGGTTATCATAAATTATCCGCCTAAAATACAGTAGGTCCTGAGGCCAATCTTCAGGGGACATAACTTTCTGTCATTCCTTGCATTATCCCGAGGCCAATAAAACATATTTTTCATCTGACAGAGTCATGAACCTAAAAGGTCAATATCCGGCACCAGAAATGTCTCCGATCTCCATCGGAATCTTTACAAACTAATTTTCTGTTTAATCAAATTCATTTTATTACATGATAATTGTAAACAGTATTGTAAATTATAGATTTGTGTAGAAGTTGCATGTGATGTTGATAATTCATTTATTCAACAACAATAAAGACTGCTGGATATTGAAGCAAACAAAGGTACTAAACATTCTTTCACAAAATAACCAAAGTGCTTTTTTTTATTTAATTAAATGTTCAGTGCATTTAATAAATAGTACGATAGAAACTCCATTAAAATCACATTTTAAGCCTTATATTCATTTACATAACGTTATCACGTGTAATCATATATTGTAGCAGATAACAAGTCAAATATGACAGGCGGGTCATCGAAATATTTATTATCGTTTGAACTATTAACAATCAACTGTTTTCGTGGTGTAGTGGTTATCACATCCGCTTAACACGCGGAAGGTCCTGAGTTCAATCCTCAGCGGAAACATATTTTTTAATGATTTACTTGATTTTTTTTTCATATACATGTATTTGTCTACTTTATAGTGTGATTATTATATAAAGTTTCATGTGTTTATTTTTTTTAAGAGCTTTTAATGTTCCGCTGGTAGATTGCTGTTTTGTTGTTGTTGTTTTTTATGAGTCACTTTCGTGAAAATCTTGCAGAAATCAAACAGCAAGATAGCTTGTGTATATGTTACACCTACATATCATACTCAATTTTTTCTCATGTTTGATTTACGCCCTTGTGGTAAATAAGATGTATAAAACCGCATGTTGCTGTTGTTTTTTATCTACTATATTTGAATACAAAAAACTTACTGCTCACTGTTATATCGACAGTTAAACAAGCGTATGTAATGTGTACCTTGAGCATGATTAGATATAGCGACTTTATTCAAATCACGGTCTTAAAATATTAGTCCAAAGATTTGTTTTATTTTATGTGAAATAAATGATATACCGGAAATGGAAAAATCTCTTTTCAGATTTCAAAATATATCATAAAATTATAAAAACCTCCGGCGGGACTCGAACCCGCAATCCCCGGCTTAGGAGGCCGATGCCTTATCCATTAGGCCACGGAGGCACTTATCCTCTCTTATAAAAAGGGCATCATGTGCTGTATTATTTATATCATATATTTTTAAACAATTAGATTGAGCTGAAGCTTTGTCATGAATATTATTTGTTTTGTCCTTAAATGCTCAAAGTGGTGGAAATAACATCATAATATTTAAACAATCTCCTGTTTTGTCCTTAAATGCTCAAAGTGGTGGAAATAACATCATAATATTTAAACAATCTCCTGTTTTGTCCTTAAACGCCCAAAGTGGTGGAAATAACATCATTATATTTGAACAATCTCCTGTTTTGTCCTTAAACGCCCAAAGTGGTGGAAATAACATTATAATATTTGAACAATCTCCTGTTTTGTCCTTAAACGCCCAAAGTGGTGGAAATAACATTATAATATTTGAACAATCTCCTGTTTTGTCCTTAAATGCTCAAAGTGGTGGAAATAACATCATAATATTTAAACAATCTCCTGTTTTGTCCTTAAACGCCCAAAGTGGTGGAAATAACATTATAATAATTTGAACAATCTCCTGTTTTGTCCTTAAATGCTCAAAGAGGTGGAAATAACATTATAATATTTGAACAATTTCCTGTTTTGTCCTTAAACGCCCAAAGTGGTGGAAAATAACATTATAATATTTGAACAATCTCCTGTTTTGTCCTTAAATGCTCAAAGAGGTGGAAATAACATTATAATATTTGAACAATCTCCTGTTTTGTCCTTAAACGCCCAAAAGTGGGTGGAAATAACATCATAATATTTGAACAATCTCCTGTTTTGTCCTTAAACGCCCAAAGTGGTGGAAATAACATCATAATATTTGAACAATCTCCTGTTTTGTCCTTAAACGCCAAAGTGGTGGAAATAACATCATAAATATTTGAACAATCTCCTGTTTTGTCCTTAAACGCCCAAAGTGGTGGAAATAACATCATAATATTTGAACAATCTCCTGTTTTGTCCTTAAACGCTCAAAGTGGTGGAAAATAACATCATAATATTTGAACAATCTCCTGTTTTGTCCTTAAATGCTCAAAGTGGTGGAAATAACATCATAATATTTGAACAATCTCCTGTTTTGTCCTTAAACGCTCAAAGTGGTGGAAATAACATCATAATATTTGAACAATCTCCTGTTTTGTCCTTAACGCTCAAAGTGGTGGAAATAACATTATAATATTTGAACAATCTCCTGTTTTTGTCCTTAAACGCTCAAAGTGGTGGAAATAACATCATAATATTTGAACAATCTCCTGTTTTGTCCCTTAAACGCTCAAAGTGGTGGAAATAACATCATAATATTTGAACAATCTCCTGTTTTGTCCTTAAACGCTCAAAGTGGTGGAAATAACATCATAATATTGAACAATCTCCTGTTTTGTCCTTAAACGCCCAAAGTGGTGGAAATAACATCATAATATTTGAACAATCTCCTGTTTTGTCCTTAAACGCCCAAAGTGGTGGAAATAACATCATAATATTTGAACAATCTCCTGTTTTGTCCTTAAACGCTCAAAGTGGTGGAAATAACATCATAATATTTGAACAATCTCCTGTTTTGTCCTTAAACGCTCAAAGTGGTGGAAATAACATCATAATATTTGAACAATCTCCTGTTTTGTCCTTAAATGCTCAAAGTGGTGGAAAATAACATCATAATATTTGAACAATCTCCAGCAGTGCCGTCGGATGTGTTTTGAGACACAGTTTCAAATTTGTTTTGTAGCCCAGTAAATCATGGATGAACTAACAATTAACTAACTTACCTATAGTATATATATGAGCGCATATAGGGATATGATATTCAAGTTCCATCACTTAATGACGTTATATAAAGGTGACAAACACGATCGGCAGTTGAATACTTTTACAACTGAAAATATAGAATAATGACATAATGTTTCACTAGTTTTCGTATTTTAACGCACTTTATAATCCATCTTATTACTTTCATATCACAATGTATATTTACATTTGTTATTTGAAAAAAAGCAAATTTGATAGGAGAAACTTGTATATACTCAAGCTCAAAATTGAATATATTCATTACAAATATTTGTTGTTGACAACTGTTTCCGTGGTGTAGTGGTTATCACATTCGCTTAACACGCAGAATGTCCTGATTTCAATCCTCAGCGGAAACATAACTTTGTGTGTGTGTTATTTTTTCTTGTTAAAACCAAAACAAAAAACAAAAACAAACAAAAAACACTATTATTTAGGGTAATTGTTGTGTTTTAAATTTCATACATTTTTGTGTTTCGATTTGGTTACGGTCAAAAATTACGTCAGTTACATGATTTTTTCAGAAGAGCCTTTGTGTTATATTTCAAGTGTGCTACAAAAAGAAAAAAAATGGTCTTATTGTAAAAGTAAATATAGCTTAATTCCGTTTGCACGTTCGACTAGATATTTATAATGTACCAATTGTGTAGTATGTTTTTCCAGCACCCGATAGTATAAGCTTTAATAATAAAAGTGTATTCCTTACATGCGCATTATTTAATTGAAATGCATGGGTAGCTATATTGGGAGAACTATTTTAAAATATTGTAATAATACTGATATTTAATGAATAAAAGGAATTTAGAATTCTGATATTAACATTGATTAATGTATTTATTAGATATATTAATGTCAAAACAGTTTCATTTTAATGTTTATACATAAAATTAATTTGATTATATGGTGAAGAATTATTTAAATGTGGTATCGTTATTAACTATACAAATTAAAACTCTGATTTGCGGTACATCAAAATAACTTAAAGGATAGAAAATTCAATAAGATCTTATAACAAAAATTAAATATTTAATATGAGAAAGCTATAATTTCCGGGCACCATATGATTTAAGGAAAAATGGTAAAAGATAAATTATTTAATGCAAAATTCTTTTCCGAACGCCCTTGTGTAAAACTGGCATGTTAAATAATAAAAGTGAAAACATGAAGTTATTACGTGTAATCATATATTGTAGCAGCTGACAAAATCAAATATAGCAATGACAGGCGGGTCATAAAAATATTTATCATGGTTTCAACTGTTAAGAATCAACTGTTTCCGTGGTTTACTGGTTATCACATCCGCTTAACACGCGGAAGGGCCTGAGTTCAATCCTCAGAGGAAACATAAATTTCAATGGTTTTCTTGAATTTTGTTTTATTACATATACATGTATTTGTCTACTTTTAAGTGTGTTTATAATGTGAAATTTCGTGTGTTTAATTTTTTAAGAGCTGATGTTTATTTGGCTAAAGAAAAGGATTACAAGACCTGTTCTAAAATTGCTGGTGTTTTGGTGTCAATCTCGTGAAAATCGTGCTGAAATCAAACAGCACGATAGCTTGTATGTATGTGTTACACCTACATATTATCGTTTTATCACTCAGTTTTTTTTTCTGATGTTTGATCAACCTGCTGTTGATGTTGCTGTTTTCTTCTTCTGATATTTGAATTCATCAAAACCAAACAAAAAATGTAAATTCTTATTCAAATCTCACATTTTTTATCTTACGTCGACAGGTTAAGAAGCCTTTATGAGTGTTAAATGTTTAGAAACAAAAGCTATATCATAAGTCTTATTTGTTTAGCCCTTTACTTCTGATGTTTATAATGGCGGATTGAACATCATAATACTTAAACAATCTTAAGCAATGCCGTCCGATGTGTCGTGAGACACAATTCCAAGCTTGCTCGTCGTATTTTTAACCCAATAAATCGAAAGATGAACGAGCAATCAAAACTTACCTATAGTATATATAAGAAAGGTGTAAAGGGATATGATATTCAAGTTCCACCATTTATTGTTGGAATATAAATGAGACAAAGATAATCGCAAGTTCAAAGACTTGTGAGACTCCGTGGCCTAATGGATAAGGCATCATCCTAAGCCGGGGATTGCGGGTTCGAGTCCCGCCAGAGGTTGTTCATGAATCATTTTGACATTTTGAAGCGCATCCTTTAGAAGGCATTTAACATATCATTTCCTTTAACTTTTCAGGCTCATTTCTTTATTAATTGAGCATACCACACTGGAGGAGTTTCATTGCTTTTTTACGGTATACCACGATTACCTCTAGGAAAACAATTTCAACCAAAGTTATATTAAGAATATTCTTAATAAGACAGATGTTCACTTCAAGCACCTGGTATTCATTTTACATATATGTTTGTGGTCTAATCAAAATTTATATCCAAGATAAGAGTGGTAGAAGATAAATGACTGATGTAATACATGTGTCATAATATTTAATATTTAAATCACGTGGCAAGTTGCAGCAATAATGGCGGAAACATTAATTATTTCCTCTTTGTATTAATACTTCTTCCACATTTCAAAATTGTGAAATCAGTAGTTCAGATATATTTCAAAGAACAAAACTAATGGTTCAGAATTTACAGCCTGCAGTCTAAAATGCTTTCTAGAATATTCTAAAACTGCGGTTGAACTCAAACAACTCACAATTTTGGGCTAAAGAATCTTACATATGCATACCCTTTGATCCATGGGTGACCATCTAATTTTTTTTTCAAATACTACATATAAATATATAAAACATATAATACATGAGTCACAAATTTCCCGGACAATTATAGTGACGCAAATATTATGCTAGCTTGAAGAGGGTTGATGCGCTTACAGGACAATTAAACGGATGTGATAACCCCAACTCTACAGAAATAGTTGCTCACTATTTCAAAACGTTAATTTTCAAAACTATCAAGCTATTAGTGTTTGCATCGTAAAATTCATATTCGTGGTAGTTAGGGCGACAGAAAGTTTTCATTAGGCCGATCAGTCAGCCCGAAAGCTATTTAAAGACGGAGGTCCATTCAATCTTTGGTGCGGACTTTGAGGTCTCTACTATGCTTTGAGGGCCAAAATGTTGCGAACTATTTTTTATAGTTTTATCACAGTTCTTTGAGTAAAGAACATTTTAAAAAAAATGTACTAAAAGCTTGGAGCAGTCAGCGCGTTTTGTTAAATATTCTGCGCGGTATAATAACGCCACTAAATTTTAATTGTCCGATAAAAAGAAATAACAATGCTCGCGTACAACTGACGCCATTCCTAAAGTATTAATGATAAATCATTTTAATAAAGTTGGTTGTTAAAAATAAAATACATGCGGTTTCGATCACAATTACATATAAGAAAGAAAATTTAATAAGATCCTAAAATAAAAGAGGTAGATCTGATGTGGGTAAAAAAACTATTTATTGCAAGACTTTTTTCGTTACGCACGTAATTAATCAAATGTTAACCTGCTGACATATATTGACAAATGAATTATGACAAGCGGGTCACGTGAATATCTAATATAGATTGAAGTATTTGTATACAACTGTTTCCGTGGTGTAGTGGTTATCACATCCGCTTAACACGCGGAAGGTCCTGAGTTCAATCCTCAGCGGAAACATTCTTTTTTTAATGTTACACTTTTGAAATGTATAACTATAGGGTAAAAGAGCTCGTTAACTCTCGTGTAAAGGTTTTATTTTTTTATTATATTATATTATAATAAATGTGTAAAATTACGTCTGATACAAATTGATGCTGAAGAGCCCCCGTGGCCTAATGGATAACCCATCGGCCTCCTAAGCCGGGGATTGCGGGTTCGAGTCCCGCCGGAGGTTGTTAATGAATAAGGTTTTTTATGAAGCCTTTTGACAAATTCTCGGGGTTTCCGGAAACAAATTATTAAATTGTATTGCACAAACATTATTTGTAATTTGAATATAATTTTATTACTATAAGAGTTATAAGTGTTAGGAAAGAAAATCAAAGTGCTGAAGGCACTGCAGTTGGGACGCACTTGAAGGATCAAAATTACCAAGTGGAAGTAAAACTCCAAATAAGCATTTTTAACTTAAGGGAGATAATAAAAACATTAAGCAAGGTAGAGTTATGTTTTTGAACACTGCTCTTCCTCTCTAAAGTCTCTATCACTTTGTGAAGTTTACATAAAATCCCTTCAATAGGTATCTAGTTATATTCATAGTATAGTTTATGTAAGAAAGGGGTTTAGGGATATGATATTCAAGTTCCACAATTTTATTGTTGGAATATAAATGAGACAAACATGATCGACAGTTTAAAGACTTCAGAGTGAGCCTCCGTGGCCTAATGGATAAGGCATCGGCCTCCTAAGCTGGGGATTGCGGGTTCGAGTCCCGCCGGAGGTTATTTATGAATCATTTTGACAAACTTCAAGCGCATCCTTTATAAGCCATTAAACATATCATTACTTTTACCTTTTCAGACTCATTTCTTTATTAATTGAGCATACCACACTTGAGTGTCATTGTTTTTTTTGCGGTATACCACGATTACCCCATGAAAACAATTCAAACCAAAGTTATATTCTTAATAAGACAGATGTTCACTTCAAGCACCTGGTATTTATTTTAAATTTTATATCTATAAGATCTAATAAAGTTAACAAATGACTGACGTAATGCTCTTTTCGTTACGCCCGGACATGCAGTCAAATTAAAATCACGTGGCAAGTATCACCAATAACAGTGAAAACATTGAACATTTCTTACTTGTTTTGATACACTTTTCAAAATTGTGAAAGCATTTTTTAGTCATATATACTCTAATCGTTCAGAATTCATTTTGCATTCCATGATGTTGTCCGGAACCTCGGTTGAAGTCAGACTCTCAATTTCAGGCATACCCATTGAGCCGTGGGCGACCATCTAAATATATTTGTTCAAATACTACATATTGATATATAAAACACACAATACAAATAAATCACAAATTTCCCGAACAGTTACTAAAGTGATGCAAGTATGATGCTTGCTTGAAGAGGGTTGATGCGCTTACAGGACAATTACACGGATGTGATAACCCCAACTCTACAGAAATAGTTGCTCACTATTTCAAAACGTTAATTTTCAAAACTATCAAGCTATTAGTGTTTGTGTCGTAAAATTCATATTTGTGGTAGTTAGGGCGACAGAAAGTTTTTCATTATGCTAGAATATTACGTTAGTTTGCCTCTTCTTATTGAGAGGAGTATAAAATGCAATGTTTCCGCTGAGAATTGAACTCAGAACTGTCCGTGTTTTGAGCGGATGTTAAAAACAATACCCCATGGACATAGCTGTGAAGTAAAGCCTGTGAAACAATAGTACACAACAGTGAGAGCCTCTTATCATCATAGTGACCGATCAGTCAGCCCGAAAGATATTCAAAGACGGAGGACCATTCAATTTTTGATGCTGACTGTGGGGTCTCTATTATGCTTTGAGGGCCAAAATGCTGCGAACTATTTATTTTCTATAGATTTATCACAGTTCTATGAGGAAAGAAGTAGATATTGAAACATTTTAAATAAAATGTACTAAAAGCTTTGAGCAATCAGCGCGTTTAGTTAAATATTCTGCGCGGTATAATAACGCCACTAAATGTTAACTGTCCGATAAAAAAAATAACAGTGCTCGCGTACAACTGACGTCATCCGTTAAGTATTAATAAAAAAATCATTTTAATTAAGTTGGTTGTTAAGAATAAAATACACGCGGTTTCGATCACAATTACATATAAGAAGATCCTAAAATAAAAGAGGTAGATCTAATGGTGGTAAAAAACAAACTATCTAATGCAAGTCTCAATTCGTTACGCCTGTATGTGCAATCAAATAATATTACATTGTTCGTCTTAATGTACGTTAATCTCCTGACATATTGACAAATGAATTATGACAAGCTGGTCACGTGAATATATAATATGGAGGGTGATTTATGCCAAAATTACATCTTGCTTTCTTACGTTACATCGTGCTTTCTAACTTGTACATCGTGCTTTCTAACTTGTACATTATGCATTCTGACATATACATCTTGCATTCTGACTTTTACATGTTGCTTTCTTACATGCACATTATGCTTTCTGCTGTGTGCGACTTGCTTAATTTTATGTTGATGTCGTTATTTAACGATCAATTATTATTCATTTGTTGATCTGGTATATTATTTCAATAAATTAACCTGCAACTGTTTGTATTTGGGTCTATTTACTCAGCTTGAATGACGAATGTCATAAGGTAGAATGCGCATAGCCGAAAGCCGAATGCAGCAAGCATAATACAACGCGACATCTGGTGTAATAATATGTGACACCCAAATTATGCTAACAGGTGGCGCTACAGTTATATTCTCGGTAAAGTCCGTATTGCGGTTCGGATTCAGTTTACCAAGTTACGTCCCTTTGTTTTAAAATTTCCATTTGCACTCATGGAGAAAATATACAAAACGATTTAACCATTTTTTATATTTATTACTGAAACTCTGTAGGTCAAATTATATTTCCAGCTGACAATGACAAGTTGCACATTTCCAAATCAATGGTTTTAGAATTTATTTTTTTTTCATCAACAAAATAATTATAAAATAGAACAGTTGTTCAACATTGTTCAAAGTGCTTTGGCCATAAAAAACTTCTTATTAAAATATTTCATACTCTTGAAAAGTTCTTAAATTTTGACATGGCTTATTTCCAATACCTGTGACCATCCACAACATTTTAATGTGATTTATTAATTAGGACATTTTCTTGCCTATTTTCAAACTAATTTTGTACACACGTTAGATTTTTTAAATTCAACTTGTCAAATTTAAAATCAGCTGATTCTGAGAAAGAAAAAAATGTCAAAACTGTCTAGTCTGTCAGACTAGACAGTTTTGCCTTTTTTTTCTTTTGCAGCGGCACGGGCTACCTCTCTTCATTTGAAATTTTATATCACAGGTACCCTCTCATTTTTTAACACATACGTACCCACAAGGCACGACATATGCTTTTATTTGCGTTAATCGTTAAGTATGTAATATTTACATAAAAGTAAGAAATATTACATACCTATTCAACGATTAACGCAAATGAAAGCATATGTTGTGCCATGAGGGTACGCTGCAAAACCGAAAGTAGGGTGTTTTTATGAATTTTACATTTATTTTTTGACAATATACTGGCATTTGTCCGAAGATGATATGTAAATGAACATATTAAATATGTATGATGCATATATAATCAAGCCCACGGTTCATTGCAGCTCGAAAAGTATGTCGAGGTGATGGGCGAGGCAAGACATGTCGATTTTTGTAGCTTATTGTGAAGTTGCAGTACATGAAAAAAGGGCACATGACAAATCAGCACATAAATAAAACATTTTAGTGTCCCGTGGCATATATCTTTTGTACGTGTCAAACCCCCTTTCCTTATTACATTGAAGTTTTACTGGATTGTTATCCATCGCTGGTTTGTTTTTAGCAGAGAATGACTTGTGCATGTGTAAAGAGTGTACCGTTTGAGCAGATTTCGCAAAGAGGGTACCGATATAGATATGTACCGTGGTGTAGCTTTAGGACGAATGATTTCATAATATTAATTGATGAGTACATAAAAAACAAAATGTACAAAAATGGTCCCAAGAAATGGTTATAAATGAATATTGCATGTTTGGCTGAAGATGCCTTTTTAGTAGTTTTCTTTAATTATAGCGTTCATGATATTGGAAATGTATAGCAGATCTTACTCATTTAAAACAAAAAAGTTTTATACCTTAAGGCAATAGTATTTGCAATACAAACACCACTGAGAATGTAGAAAAAAATGTTTATTAATATCTTCTATGACAAACAATTCATTTGATTTTATAACCATTTCTTGGGACATTTTTTGTACATTTTGTTTTTATGTACTCATCAATTAATATTATGAAATCATTCGTCCTAAAGCTAAACTCTCACAGATTGACAGACTAGACAGTTTTGCTTTTTTTTTTTTTTTTTCTCAGAATCAGCTGATTTTGGCAGCAGTTCCCAAATACAAACAGTTGCAGGTTAATTTATTGAATTAATATACCAGATCAACAAATGAATAATAATTGATCGTTAAATAACGACATCAACATAAAATTAAGCAAGTCGCACACAGCAGAAAGCATAATGTGCATGTAAGAAAGCAACATGTAAAAGTCAGAATGCAAGATGTATATGTCAGAATGCATAATGTACAAGTTAGAAAGCACGATGTACAAGTTAGAAAGCACGATGTAACGTAAGAAAGCAAGATGTAATTTTGGCATAAATCACCCTCCATAATGAAATATAGTTTGAATTGGCTATATACAACTGTTTCCGTGGTGTAGTGGTTATCACATCCGCTTAACACGCGGAAGGTCCTGCGTTCAATCCTCAGCGGAAACATTCTTTTTTAACACAGATTTTTATTGTTACATTTATCAAAGACATTACAGCAATATGTGTTTAGATATTCAATATTAAATTTAAAGTAAAACATTTTTAACTGTTAATATTTTAAATCATTTAACGTTCAAAGGATTGGCGACAAAAAGGTTTTTTTACATTTGGCATTACTTTTGTGTGACAACATTGCCTCCGTGGCCTAGTGGATAAGGCATCGGCCTCCTATGTATTATTTTAATTCTTTATTATATTTTTTTTCTAAAGTACTATATATTATTAGTCTGTTTTCAATTGTATGCAGAAGAGCCTCCGTGGCCTAATGGATAAGGCATCACCTCCTAAGCCGGGGATTGCGGGTTCGAGTCCCGCCGGAGGTTGTTTATGATCCCTTTTTGATTGTCGGAATTAAATTTTAGTTATAATCATTATAACAGTATTGCCTATATTAGAAGTAAATTGTATTTGAATAAAATATGTGAGGTTTCATAAGGTGTCTTTTGGGTTTTCTTATCTATTTTCATTTATTTATTTTTTGTCTCTTTTGTCTTTTTTTCTGTTACGAAGTCACTACTGTAGCCTCGCACGTTACATTAAACTACTGGATTACATGCAAAATTGAAATATTCAGCATGCTCTATTTACCCTTTAAATAACAACAACAATAAATTGAGTCTTTGAGTGTTGCATATATACTGAAAAAGAATGATTTTTACAACATGAACAGTTTGATATTGTTACAGGTGTACAACTCAATGTCAAGCACTTAAGGACACCTCAGCAATTTTACAGGTAAAGCACTAAGAGATTGCGAACGATTTGCTTTGAAGTCTCGTCATTTATCATTACAGACATTAACTCAGAAAATCTGACATTTTTTGGAACAAATGTAATGATGCGATGTTAAAACTACTGTTGTTGCATTCTTCACATATATTTCAAATATGTTGTCTTAGGTAAAACAATGTTAGTTATGAAATTCGTTTATTTATGAACCATTCTATGAGTGATAACCATCTAGGAGTAGGCGTTCAACATTGTATGCTTGACTTTATGCAAATGTCAGTCTTATATATAGAAACATACATGCATCAATAATATCTCATGCGTGATGTATGTTTGTTGGTGAATGATTCAAGCTAGATATAATCAAATATGTTGTCATTTGTAAACAGTTCAATATTTCATTTTCGTATACTTGCCTTTATGTCTTTTTTTCTCAAGACACGTAGAAAAGCATTCAATAGACCTGTCTTATAAGTAAACGCTGGTTAAATTACGGTTAAATGCCTGATAAGATTGCCTCCTTGGTCTAATGAATAAGGCATCTGCCTCCTAAGCCGGGGTTAGCGGGTTCGAGTTCCGCCGGAGGATTGTTTATATTATTTTAACAATTTCTGTTGTTCTATATTTAAATCAGTCCTGTCTGGTGTTCATTGAAATATTTATGCAATTCTCTTCATTTTGTAACCATGGCGATAAAAATCACTTTTCCTTAAATAATCTGGTTTATGTTGCCTTTAACTTTGCAAAATGCCGTTCTGTGGATACCATACTCATTCGGAACAACTAATTTGAACAATACTACAACAAACTGTATGACAACTGCTAATAAAATGTCGTCTGTGGATATCATACGTATTCGGAACGACTAATTTGAATGTGTACAATACTACAACAATTTGTATGACAACTGTTTCCGTGGTGTAGTGGTTATCACATCCGCTTAACACGCGGAAGGTCCTGAGTTCAATCCTCAGCGGAAACATTCTTTTTACCATGTTTAATGGTCAAACTTTTATATTTGCTTCATAGAAAAGTTTAAATTATGCTTTTATAGATCTTAAATTATTACAAAAAGCAAATGGTTTTCAGCAAAATGTGTTTGATTTTGTAGAGAAAAGTACATAATGCGAAAGTGTTTATCTTTAAGTATACTTTCTTTACAACGGAAACACTACTAAACATTCGTATCTTTTAACAATATTTTCTATTATTACCCCTCACTTTTTTCGTAATGCTAATTTCCCATAGGCCTCTGGGAGTTATACTTACTGTTAATGCAAGTGTACCACGTGACTACGAATTTTGTACTGTTACATAGGTAACAGTATTTTTAACAGTATAAAATCTGCTCACGTGGTCTATTTTCTAAATAAAATGAAATAAAATGGCCGCCATTTTTCTCTCGATTCATTCTTATTTTTGACCATAGGGCATCGCCGAAGTAACTATTACTCTGATAAAATTTAGTTCTTTGCAACCTAGAGTCCCTTTCGCGTATTAAATATCTTTTTGTTGAATAGTCAACAGGAAACATCCGTTTTCAACGGAAGTAATTGTAATGTAAATAATTTTGTGTCAAACTGGAACATGCAGACAATTAAAGCATGCAACAAAGGATAATTTAACAATTTTAACCAGTGAAACGTTACAGATAGAGTTTGTGGACATACATCTGTAGGATATCATCGTTATTTTCTAAATGCACTTTGTCAAAAAACCATGCAAAGAATATTCTGGATGCAGAAGGATCAGATTTCACAGATCATAACCTTATAAATGGGTTAGTGTTTTGCTTTCTGAATAAAACACAACTTATTTTATGTTTATGACTGGTAGATATCATCACTTGCTTAAAGAATAAAAGAAAAACAGCTTCTCAAGTAGGCCTACAGTGCACTTAAAACTTGCAAGGTAAGGACAGTTTAGTTATTGCTTCTCTTGGCTTATTTTTGTTACAGTTAGATTTAGTTGCCAAATTCAGATCATCACAGTATTTGTTCGGGGTAATAAAGTAAATAACACATGGGTTTGTGGGTAACAGTAAAAATATCATCCCTCGTAAAAATACTGTTACCCTCGGCTACGCCTCGGGTAACAGTATTTTCCTCGGGATGATATTTTTACTGTTACCCACAAACCCATGTGTTACTTATATATTGTTACATTTATCAAAGACATTTCAGCGATAGGTGTTTAAATATTCAATATAAATTTAAAGTAAAATATTTTTTACTGTTAATGTTTTTCATCATTTAACGTTCAAAGGATTGGCAACAAAAAGGGTTTTTTTTCATTTGATATTACTTTTGTTGAATAATGCAAAAGTATGTTCTTTTTTTTTAATTGAATGCACTTTCTTTACTAAGGAAACGCTAATGAATTTTCCTATTTTGTTTAAGTTTTAGAACAAGTGGTATATTTTCAAAGAATGATGAAAGTTTGGCCGTAAAATATATTCACAGGATTCCGTTTTCTTTATTCGATATCGTTGAAATTAAAAGAAAATATCTCATTATCATATAAGTTCTCATATTCTTCACACATAAATGTATTGCTATCAATCAAGTAACGTTACCGTAAAACGTTTTATTTTGTCGAAGTTATGTATTTAAATAGTTACATTTGCTTTTACAATTCTCAAACCATTCTTATACAATAATTATACAATTGCTAAGACTTTCAAATGTTTGTGTTGGCTTAAACTTTGTCGTTCTGTGTAAACCATACGGATTCGGAGCGACTAATTTGAGTGTGTACAATACTACAATGCAATGTATGACAACTGTTTCCGTGGTGTAGTGGTTATCACATCCGCTTAACACGCGGAAGGTCCTGAGTTCAATCCTCAGCGGAAACATTCTTTTTTAACAACATTTCGATTGTTACATTTATTAGCGATACGTTGTGTAAGAATATTAAATATAGAATTTAAAGTAAAAAACATTTTTTTTGAAGTTTTTCATCATTTAACGTTAAAATAAAATTGGCAACAAAAATGTTTAACCACTGCAAGACAACATCGCCTCCGTGGCCTAATGGATAAGGCATCGGCCTCCTAAGCCGGGGATTGCGGGTTCGAGTCCCGCCGGAGGTTTGTTTTATTATTTTAACATTTGCTAATTAATATCAATCCTGTCTGTTGAAACACCTGAAACAAATATTGGCAATTCATACTTTTTCTACCAAGACAATGATATCTCTTTTCAATAAATAATCTGGTTTATTTATAATAAAAAAGCCTACTTTTTACCCAAAGAAACCAAAGAATAAAGTTTTATCAAAACCAATTTTATAATGCATGTTATTGTATTGACTCTGATCTAATTTTAGTAAAACTTTTTATGAGGCGAATGTTTATATGTGCTCCATACAGAAGCTTAAAGTGACATTATGCCTATCTTAATGTAAATGGTCAGTGAACAGGTAAAACTCAAAATACGATGTTATTCTGTCATAATTGTACTAAAATTTCAATTTAACGAAGAAAAAAAAATCAATTAATCATGTGACCAACAGACGTTTCTATAAATATCGTTCTGAAAGTATCGGAAACGTTAAAGTTTTAAAAAGAGTGGGACAGTCTTTATAATTTAGGTTTTTATATTGTATCAATCACATCTTTTGTTACCAATTATTGGATAATCACCATTTTAATAGCCAATCTTTTGAAATATACTACTAATTCAACTCATCTTGGCAGCGAAAAGATGAAAAAAATGTCACTTTATGGAACTTTAAATATTTCAAAATACTAATCTTAACCAAAGCTTTGCTTTAACTTTGAGAGAAATGTATTATGCAAAGTATTTACTTTATATCAAATTTGAATGCATTTTCTTTACTAAGGAAACGTTAAAAAAATCCTTATTTTGCTTAGATTTAGAACGAATGATATATTTTAAACGAATGACGGAAAGTTGGCTATAAAATACTTTAACAGAATTCCGTGCTTATTTTATCTTAATATCTTTTTAATAAAGAGAGAGAAAATATTTCAATATGTTTTAAATGAATATAAATAAATAAGTTCTCATATTCTTCATACATTTTGTTTTGTCGAATTAATGTATTTAAATTTGCAATTCTCAAATCATTTTAATACATTAATTTAACAATTGCTTCGACCTTGAAATGTTTGTGTTGTCTTAAAATCATTCGGAGAGACTAAACTTGTACAATACTAGACTAAACTGTGTAACAGCTCAAAACAACTGTTTCCGTGGTGTAGTGGTTATCACATCCGCTTAACACGCGGAAGGTCCTGAGTTCAATCCTCAGCGGAAACATTCTTTTTTAACAACTTTTTACTATTGTTACATTTGTCAAAGACATTACAGCGATACGTGGTGTACGAATATTTAATATAGAATTAAAAGTAAAACAAAAAGTTTTAATATTTTTCATCATTTAATGTCCAACAAATTGGCAACAAAAATGTTTTACAACTGTAACACTGCCTCCGTGGCCTAATGGATAAGGCATCGGCCTCCTAAGCCGGGGATTTAGGGTTCGAGTCCCGCCGGGGGTTTGTTATATTAATTTAACATTTTCTTTTGATGCATATTCAGATCAATAATGTCCTGTCTGATTTTCGTTGAAAAAGTTAATGTAATTCACTTCATTTTTTTACCATGACAATATTATCCCTTTTCAAAAAATAATCTAGTTTATTTTCGAATAACTTACTTTCTTAATGTCAAATAACAGGGGGGGGGGGGGGGTCATGGAAGTCACTTCATTTTTTTAAACTATGTCAATTATATCTCTTTTCAAAAAATAATCTAGTTTATTTTTGAATAACTTACTTTCTTAATGTAAAATAACAGGGGGGGGGGGGGCATGGAAGTCACTTCATTTTTTTTTAAACTATGACAATAATATCTCTTTCAAAAAATCATCTGGTTTATTTTCGATAAATTTACTTTCTTAATTTTAAATAACAGACAAAAATTAATGAAAGTCATTTTTTCTTTTACCATGTCATTATTATTCGTTTTCAATACAGCATTTATTTATTTCCGAAAAAATTACTTTTTAAACATTATATAACATAAAGGTCTACACGAAAACAACGAATAAAGTTCAATCGGAACTTATGTTTGTACATGTATGTTACTGTTTTGATTCTGATCCAATTTTACGAAAAGCTTTTTATGAGTCAAACATTTATACATGTATTTGCTCCATACAGAATGTTATATAATTCCTTTAAATAACTTTAAATATTACAAAATACTTGTTTTCATTTAAGTGTTGTTTAAACTTTGAGTGAAATGTACATAATGCAAATGTTAAATTTGAATGCACTTTCTTCACTAAGAAAACTCTAATGAATTTTCCTAATTGTGTTAAGTTTTAGAACGAGTGATATATTTTCGAGAAAATATTTCATTTTCATAAAATTTCTCATATTCTTCACCCATAAATGCATTGCAATCAATCAAGTAACGTTACCGAAAAAACATTTTACTTTGTTAAATTAATGTATTTACATAGTTACATAACTTATATTTGCTTTTACCACAATTCTCAAATAATTTCAATACAATAATTATACGATTGCTTAGAGTTTAAAATGTGTTTGCTCTCTTAAAATGCCGTTCTGTGGATACCATACGCATTCGGAACGATACAATACTAAAATGAACTGAACAACTGTTTCCGTGGTGTAGTGGTTATCACATCCGCTTAACACGTGGAAGGTCCTGAGTTTAATTCTATGCGAGAGACAACATTTTTAACACAGATTTCTATTGTTTCATTTATCAAAGACATTACAGCTATAGATGTTTAAATATTCAATATAATATTTAAAGTAACAGTTAATGTTTTCATCATTAAACGTTCAAAGAATTGGCAATACAAAGGGGTTTTTACATTTAACATTATTTTACAACATTGCCCCCGTGGCCTAATGGATAAGGCATCGGCCTCCTCAGCCGGGGATTGCGGGTTCGAGTCCCGCCGGAGGTTTGTTATTTTATTTTAACATTTGCTTATTAAGATCAATTCTGTCTGTTTTCGCAGAAACAAATATTGGTAATTCATGCTTTTTCTACCAAGACAATATAATCCTTTTCAATAAATAATCAGGTTTATTTATAATTTTAAAAAACCTACAGTCTACCCAAAGCAACCCATGAATAAAGTTTTACCAAACTTAATTTTATAATGAATGTTATTGTATTGACTCTGATCTCAAATAATTTCAATACAATAATTAAACAATTGCTTAGAGTTTAAAATGTTTGTAGCCGTTCTGTGGATACCATATACGCATTCGGAACGACTAATTTGAAAGTGTACAATACTACAATGAACAGTATAAGAACTGTTTCCGTGGTGTAGTGGTTATCACATCCGCTTAACACGCGGAAGGTCCTGAGTTCAATCCTCAGCGGAAACATTCTTTTTAACAACTTAATTATTGTGATTATTGTTACATTTATCAAAGACATTACAGCGAAAGGTGTTTATATATTCAATATAAATTTTAAGTAAAACATTTTTAACTGTTTATGTTTTTCATCATTTAACGTTCAAAGAATTGGCAACAAAAAAAGAAGTTTTTTTTTTAGATTTGTCAGGATTTTCGTTAGACAACATTGCCTCCATGGCCTAATGGATAAGGCATCGGCCTCCTAAGCCGGGGATTGCGGGTTCGAGTCCCGCCGGAGGTTTGTTTTATTATTTTAACATTTGCTAATTAATATCAATCCTGTCTGTTTTCGCTGAAACAAATATCGGCAATTCATACTTTTTCTACCAAGACAATGATAACTCTTTTCAATAAAAAATCTGGTTTATTTATAATAAAAAAGCCTACTTTCTACCCAAAGAAACCAAAGAATAAAGTTTTATCAAAACTAATTTTATAATGCATGTTATTGTATTGACTCTGATCTATTTTTAGTAAAACTTTTTATGAGGCGAATGTTTATATGTGCTCCATACAGAAGCTTAAAGTGACATTATGCCTATCTTAATGTAAATGGTCAGTGAACAGGTAAAACTCAAAATACGATGTTATTCTGTCATAATTGTACTTAAATTTCAATTTAACGAAGAAAAAAATCAATTAACCATGTGACCAACAGACGTTTCTATAAATATCGTTCTGAAAGTATCGGAAACGTTAAATTTTTAAAAAGAGTGGGACAGTCTTTATAATTTAGGTTTTTATATTGTATCAATCACATCTTTTGTTACCAATTATTGGATAATCACCATTTTAATAGCCAATCTTTTGAAATATACTACTAATTCAACTCATCTTGGCAGCGAAAAGATGAAAAAATGTCACTTTATGGAACTTTAAATATTTCAAAATACTAATCTTCACCAAAGCTTTGCTTTAACTTTGAGAGAAATGTATATTATGCAAAGTATTTACTTTATATCAAATTTGAATGCATTTTCTTTACTAAGGAAACGTTAAAAAAATCCTTATTTTGCTTAGATTTAGAACGAATGATATATTTTAAACGAATGACGGAAAGGTGGCTATAAAATACTTTAACAGAATTCCGTGCTTATTTTATCTTAATATCTTTTTAATAAAGAGAGAGAAAATATTTCTATGTTTTAAATGAATATAAATAAATAAGTTCTCATATTCTTCATACATTTTGTTTTGTCGAATTAATGTATTTAAATTTGCAATTCTCAAATCATTTTAATACATTAATTTAACAATTGCTTCGACCTTGAAAGGTTTGTGTTGTCTTAAAATGTCGTTATCATTCGGAAAGACTAAACTTGTACAATACTACACTAAACTGTGTAACAGCTCAAAACAACTGTTTCCGTGGTGTAGTGGTTATCACATCCGCTTAACACGCGGAAGGTCCTGAGTTCAATCCTCAGCGGAAACATTCTTTTTTAACAAAAAAAGTTTTTTTATTGTTACATTTATCAAAGACATTACAGCGATACGTGGTGTACGAATATTCAATATAGAATTAAAAGTAAAAAAAAAGTTTTAATATTTTTCATCATTTAATGTCCAACAAATTGGCAACAAAAATGTTTTACCACTGTAAAACTGCCTGCGTGGCCTAATGGATAAGGCATCGGCCTCCTAAGCCGGGGATTGCGGGTTCGAGTCCCGCCGGAGGTTTGTTATATTAATTTTACATTTTCTTTTAATACATATTTAGATCAATAATGTCCTGTCTGATTTTCGTTGAAAAAGTTAATGTAATTCACTGCAATTTTTACCATGACAATGTTATCCCTTTTCAAAAAAATCATCAGTTTATTTCCGAATAACTTACTTTCTTGAAGTAAAATAACATGGGGGAAATGGAAGTCACTTCATTTTTTAAACTATGACAATAATATCTCTTTTCAAAAAGTTATCTGGTTTATTTCCGAAAAATTTACTTTCTTAATTTTAAATAACAGACAAAAATTAATGAAAGTCACCTCTTTTTTTACCATGTCATTATTATTCCTTTTCAATAAATCATTCAGTTTATTTCCGAAAAACTTACTTTCTAAACTTTATATAACATTTAGGTGGTTTTTATTGTATCAAGAACATTTTTTGTCAATCACTATTTTAATAGCCAATCTTTTAAAATGTACTACTGATTAACTCATCTTGACAGCGAAAAGATGTGAATAATGTCACTTAATGTAATTCCTTTAAAGAACTTTAAATACTTCAAAATACTAATTTTCAACAAAGCTTTGCTTTATATTTGAGAGAAATGTACATAATGCAAAAGTATGTACTATATTTTTAAATTCGAATGCACTTTCTTCACTAAAGAAATTTCTTATTTTGTTAAGTTTTAGAACGAGTGACTTACTTAGAACATAACTTAGATTTGCTTTTGCAATTCTAAAATCATTTTAATACAGTAACTATACAATTGCTAAGACTTTAACATGTTTGTGCTCTCTGTGGATACCATAAGCATTCGGAACGACTTGTTTGAATATAGACAATACCACAATGCATTGGGTAACAACTGTTTCCGTGGTGTAGTGGTTATGACATCCGCTTAACACGCGGAAGGTCCTGAGTTCAATCCTCAGCGGAAACAATATTTTTTAGGGTTTACTTTGAAATGTATAAATACATAGAATAAAAGAGTTCGTTGACTCTCATGTATATTTTAAATTCTTTTTTATTATTATTGGAGAGGTCATCAGACCTCTCCATAGTGGTCAGACTGATTGCTGGTGGCATCCATTTTTGAGTATCTGATTGTAGTGAATGAATCTCATTTTAAGCGTAAAATCATTAGGAGCAGTCTACAAAAATTGTTTTGCGCATGCCCCGTTTCAAAATACGGCTTAACTTAATCGAAAAATTAACAACGAAGTGAACAAATCGGTACATAGAAAAATCGAAAAATATCATTTACGTTACTAAGCACTACGTGGATGTTTCATTCCGTTTAATCTTTTAAACTACCGTATTGTTTTCTGAATAACGTTTTACTATTTCATGTTCCGATTAATAGTAACAGTGAACATTATAGCTACAGTATCACCATACACTATTATTCCCTGCGGTCTGGAGACCGCAGGGTATTGGTACGCGTTTAACTTTTGAGGCATGGAGGAGCACGTGACCTGTTTTCGGTACATGGAGGAGCATGTGATCTGTAAACCGTACACGATTGGTTAATTGACCTTTTCGAAAACCTGGCTAAATACCGTTTGTCGGTACGTTACGGAATTACCTCTAGGGAATTAGTCAGAATTACACCTAATTAATTACGTGATATTTCTAATTTCCTATACTTATTTTACCGTTTAAGGTGGAAAAACTTGAATGATGTACTTGAAAATTATCATTGTTTCTTTATTAATATATGTAATACAGTAAATCGTTTATACTGAAAATCTACAAAATTAAAATATTCGTAGTGGCATCTGCCATAATAAATAGATATATTTTCTGCGTAAACTTGTGTGTTTACTTTATTTATTTATTTTTTTGCTTGGAATTATTCATAAAATGGTAGGCCTATTTAATCATTTTCTTAAAAATAAATAATTGTTTTATGTTCGACCTTCTCCAGTCATCAACGGTCACCAGTTTCCAAAGACCTTCTTCTATATTGATCGATTATTGTCAACTATATTCCTGATACAAACGTTTTTTATTCCCCTCTCCCAAAAACAACGTTGAAAATAGTTAAATGAAATATCTTTATATCATTAAAATGTTCCCCGCAGGAAACTATTTTACTTGTATGACCGAGTGAACCGTGTATTGAACCGGTATGACTAAATAACGCAACGGAGATTTTTTGGCGCAAATGGCACAAATTTTACCTCAACTATGATTTTCTTCTAATATTGTGGTTGGAGGCATGCAGATTTATATACTGTTTATTCCAATAAACAGTATATAACAGTATAAACTGTTTATTCAAATAAAATGATATAAACATATTTTATGTAAACTCTGGACTTAAAATTGTTTGATAAACATACTTTATGCCCGTTTTGGAAAATGTAGAGGAAATGTCTCCTTATACTTAACAAAACAGTAACCGAAAATTTGCTTATTGAACTTTACAAGAAACTTTTATTTTGATACTACTTTTAATATATATATACTTTTTCTACAAAGGGAACTGAATTTAAAATACAAATGTAAATGATATACAATGTATATCATTTAATTTACATTTAGTAATTTTACAATTTTTTTTTGAGAAAAAGTATCCCTAATACGCCAAGAAAAAAGTCCATTTCTCTGGCATATAATATTTCTAAACATTAAAAAAGATGAAGTGTAAAACAAACTTTCATTGCAATATATATAATAAATTCTATTTTGTTAAATAATTGTAATTTATAACCGTTCATTGTGTCTTTTATGCCATATAATATCCCCAAATCTTTTCGAATTAAACAAATCCTCCACAGCAGCAAAAATACCTCTCGCATGCTTCTTTTTAAAGAACTTGTTGTTTTCTTTATTAATAATTATATATAATTAATGTCTAAAAATATGTCTTATTACAAGGACATGTAGAAGAGCCTCCGTGGCCTAATGGATAAGGCATCGGCCTCCTAAGCCGGGGATTGCGGGTTCGAGTCCCGCCGGAGGTTGAATACTTTGTGACATATCCTTGGGATGGTCGGAATTCAATTTTAGTTAAATCTTTATTACTGTATTGGCTATATCGGAAGTAAATTGTTTTTGAGAAAAAATGTAATTGAGGTTTCATTTGGTTACTTTTGGGTTTTCGTATTTATTTTTATTCATTTATTTATTGTCTCTTTTTTCTGTTACGAAGTCACTACTGTAGCCTCGCACGTTACATTAAACTACTGGATAACATGCGAAATTGAAATATTTAACATGCTCTTTTTATCCTTTAAATAACAACAATAATAAATGGAGTCTTTGTGTGCTTCATTTATACTGAGAAATGAAAAAGAATGTTTTTTACAACATGAACAGTTTGATATTGTTACAGGTGTACAACTTAATGTCAAGCACTTAAGGACACTTCAGCAATTTTAAACATAACGCACTAAATAATGTGACCGATTTGCTTTGAAGTCTCGTCATTTATCATTTTAGACATAAACTCAGAATATCTGACATTTTTTGGAACAAATGTAATGAAGCGATGTTAAAACTACAGTTGTTGCTAATTAATTCTTCAAATATATTTCAAATATGTTGTCTTAGGTAAAAACAATGTTAGTTATGAAATTCGTTTATTTATGAACCATTCTATGAGTGATAACCATCTAGGAGTAGGCGTTAAACATTGCATGCTTGACTTTTTGCAAATGTCAGTCTTATATATAGAAACATGCATGCATCAATAATATCTGATGTGTATTGTACGTTTGTTGGTAGATAAAATCAAATATGTTGTCATTTGTAAACAGTTCAATATTTCAAAGATTCTTTTTCTTCTTTCTTTTTCATGTACTTGCCTTTATGTATGGCATTTTCTTTCTTTTTTTCTGATATAGAAAAACATTCAATAGGGCTGTCTTATAAGTAAACGCTGGTTAAATTACGGTTACATGCCTGATAAGATTGCCTCCGTTGCCTAATGAATTAGGCACCTGCCTCTTAAACAGGGGTTAGCGGGTTCGAGTCCCGCCGGAGGATTGTTTATATTATTTTAACAATTTCTGTTGTTCTATATTTAAATCAGTCCTGTCTGATGTTCATTGAACTAAATTTTATGCAATTCTCTTCATTTTTCCCATGGCGATAAAAATCAGTTTTCCTTAAATAATCTGGTTTATGTTGGCTTTAACTTTGCAAAATGCCGTTCTGTGGATACCATACTCATTCGGAACAACGAATTTGAACAATACTACAACAATCTGTATGACAACTGTTATTAAAATGTCGTTCTGTGGATATCATACTAATTCGGAACGACTAATTTGAATGTGTACAATACTACAACAATCTGTATGACAACTGTTTCCGTGGTGTAGTGGTTATCACATCCGCTTAACACGCGGAAGGTCCTGAGTTCAATCCTCTTTTTCTTTTTCTTTCTCATATAGGAAAGCATTTAATAGGCCTGTCTTATAAGTAAACGCTGGTTAAATTACGGGTACATGCCTGATAAGTATACTTTCTTTACAACGGAAACTCTACTAAACATTCGTATTTAATTTTACTGCATTCTTATAAGATCAAGAGCGGATGATTTCTTTTAAATGATGAATGTTAACTATAAAACAATTTCAAAGAATTATTCGCAATATAAACATGTTTTCATCTTAATAATTCTTTAATAAACTATAAGAAAATGTTTTAATGCCATACAATTTCTCATACTGTTCATTTATAGATACATAACTCTCAAATAAGTACCATATCAACACCGATTGATATTAAACTGTTTTAACAGCCGATTTAACATAGTTAATTTAGGGTTTTAAATTCTTAAATCATTTTATCATCATACAATTTATAATCTTTTCAAATGTTTATGAAAGCTTTATTTTTAAAATGTGAAGTTCTGTCGATACCATATACATGTTTAAACTGAACAAAACTACAATGGGTTGTATGACAACTGTTTCCGTGGTGTAGTGGTTATCACATCCGCTTAACACGCGGAAGGTCCTGAGTTCAATCCTCAGCGGAAACATTCTTTTTTAACAACATTTTCTATTGTTACATTTATCAAAGACATTACAGCGATAGGTGTTTAAATATTCAATATAAATTTAAAGTAAAATATTTTTTACTGTTAATGTTTTTCATCATTTAACGTTCAAAGGATTGGCAACAAAAAGGTTTTTTTTCATTTGATATTACTTTTGTTGACAACATTGCCTCCGTGGCCTAGTGGATAAGGCATCGGCCTCCTAAGCCGGGGTTGTGGGTTCGAGTCCCGTCGGAGGTTTGTTATATTATTTTAACATTTGCTTATTTCAGATCAATCCTGTCTATTTTCGCTGAAACAAATAAAAAGCAATTCATGCTTTTTCTACCAAGACAAGGATATCTCTTTTCAATACATTATTTGGTTTATTCAAAAAAAAAATCCTACTGTCTACCCAAAGAAACCCATGAATAAAGTTTTACCAAAACTAATTTTATAATGAATGTAATTAAATATTACAAAATACTTGTTTCCGTCAAAGTGTTATTTGAACTTTGAGTGAAATGTACATGATGCAAAAGTATGTACTTTATATCAAATTAGAATGCACTTACTTTATTAAGGTAACCCTACTGAATTTTCTTAATTGTGTGAACATTAAGAACGACCGATAAATTTAAATGAATGACGAAAGTTAAGCAATAAAAGTTTTTATCAGAATTCCGTGCTTATTTGAATAAAGAAGGAGAGAAAATTCAATATCATATAATTTCTCATGTTCTTCAGCTATCAATCAAGTAGCGTTACTGTAAAACATTTTACTTTGTTGAATTTATGTATTTAAATAGTTACATAACTTACATTTGCTTTTTCAATTCTCAAGTCGTTCTTATACAATAATTATACAATTGCTTAGACGTTAAAATGTCTGATTTGTCTTAAAATGTCGTTCTGTGGATACCAAACTCCTTAGGAAGACTAATTTACTCATTTAAACGTGTACAGTACTACAATGTGAGTATGACAACTGTTTCCGTGGTATAGTCGTTATCACATCCGCTTAACACGCGGAAGGTCCTGAGTTCAATCATCAGCGTCTACATTCTTTTTTTAACGAAAAAAAGTTTTACAAACATTAACTCAGAATATCTCACATTTTTTTAATAAATGTAATGAAACAATGTTAAAACTACAATTGTTGCTAACTAATTCTTCAAATATATTTCAAATATGTTGTCTTAGTTAAAACAATGTAAGTTATGAAATTTGTTTATTTATGAAACACTCTATGAGTGATAACCATTTAGGAGTTGGCGTTTAACAATGTATGCATGATTTTATGAAAATGTCAGTCTTATATACATAAACATACATAAATCAATGGAATCTGATGTGTAATGTACGTTTGTTGGTGAATTATTCAAGCCAGAGAAAATCAAATATGTTGTCATTTGTAAACAGTTCAATATTTCATAGATTCTTTTTCTTTTTCATGTACTTGCCTTTATGTGTGCCCTTTCCTTCTTTTTTCTCATATAGAAAATACTCATTCGGAACAACTAATTTGAACAATACTACAACAACCTGTATGACAACTGTTATTAAAATGTCGTTCTGTGGATATCATAACGTATTCGGAACGACTAATTTGAATGTGTACAATACTACAACAATCTGTATGACAACTGTTTCCGTGGTGTAGTGGTTATCACACGCGGAAGGTCCTGAGTTCAATCCTCAGCGGAAACATTCTTTTTACCATGTTTAATGGTCAAACTTTTATATTTGCTTCATAGAAAAGTTTAAATTCTGCTTTTATAGATTTTAAATTATTACAAAAAGCAAATGGTTTTCAGCAAAATGTGTTTGATTTTGTAGAGAAAAGTACTTTCAAATGTTTATAAATGCTTTATCTTTAAAAAATGTCGTTCTGTGGGATATCATATTCATTTTTTAACTGTACAAAACCACAATGAACAGTATAAGAACTGTTTCCGTGGTGTAGTGGTTATCACATCCGCTTAACACGCGGAAGGTCCTGAGTTCAATCCTCAGCGGAAACATTCTTTTTTAACAACTTTTTTCTGTTGTTACATTTATCAAAGACATAACAGCGATACGTGTTTAATTATTCAATATAAAATTTAAAGTAAAAGAAAAAGCCGAGGATTGGAGGTTTGTTATATATATCTTTAACATTTTCTTTTGTTGCATATTTAGATCAATCCTGTTGTCTTTACAGCGAAAGGATGTGAATAATGTCACTTTATATAATTCCTTTAAAGAACTTTAAATATTATATACAAAGTATATGTTTTCATCAAAGTATTGTTTGAAACTTTGAGTGAAATGTACATAATGCAAAAGTATGTTCTTTTTTTTAATTGAATGCACTTTCTTTACTAAGGAAACGCTAATGAATTTTCCTATTTTATTTAAGTTTTAGAACAAGTGGTATATTTTCAAAGAATGATGAAAGTTTGGCCGTAAAATATATTCACAGGATTCCGTTTTTTTTTATTCGATATCGTTGAAATTAAAAGAAAATATCTCATTATCATATATAAGTTCTCATATTCTTCACACATAAATGTATTGCTATCAATCAAGTAACGTTACCGTAAAACGTTTTATTTTGTCGAAGTTATGTATTTAAATAGTTACATTTGCTTTTTCAATTCTCGGATCATTTAGTACAATAATTATACAATTGCTAAGACTTTCAAATGTTTGTGTTGGCTTAAACTTTGTCGGTCTGTGTAAACCTTACGGATTTGGAGCGACTAATTTGAGTGTGTACAATACTACAATGCAATGTCTGACAACTGTTTCCGTGGTGTAGTGGTTATCACATCCGCTTAACACGCGGAAGGTCCTGAGTTCAATCCTCAGCGGAAACATTCTTTTTTAACAACATTTCGATTGTTACATTTATTAGCGATACGTTGTGTAAGAATATTAAATATAGAATTTAAAGTAAAAAAGAGATTTAATGTTTTTCATCATTTAATGTTAAAAAAATGGCAACAAAAATGTTTTACCACTGCAAGACAACATTGCCTCCGTGGCCTAATGGATAAGGCATCGGCCTCCTAAGCCGGGGATTGCGGGTTCGAGTCCCGCCGGAGGTTTGTTATATATATCTTTAACATTTTCTTTTGTTGCATATTTAGATCAATCCTGTCCTGTTGATTTTCGTTAAAACAAAAGGTAATGCAATTCACTTAATATTTTATCATGACAATCTTATCCTATTTTCCAAAAATAATCAAGTTTATTTCCGAAAAACTCACTTTCTAAACGTTATTGAACAGAAAAAAATCACGAAAGTCACTTCATTTTTTACAATGACAAAATAAAATCCCTTTTCAATAAATCATCTGGTTAATTTCCAAAAAAATTATTTTCTAAACTTTATATAACATAAAGGTTTACACGAAGGAGGCAGAATAAAGTTTTGTCGGAACTTTTGTTTGTACATACATGTATATGTTACCGTTTTGACTCTGATCCGATTTTAAGAAAACTTTATGAGTCAAACATTTATATGTGCTCCATGCAGAAGCTTATATAATTCCTTTAAAGATATTTAGATATAACAAAATACTTGTTTTCACCAAAGTTTTGTTTGAACTTTGAGAGAAATGTTCATAATGCAAAAGTATGTTCTTATCAAATTTAAATGCAATTTCTTTATTAAGGAAACGCTTATGAATTTTCCTAATTTTATTTAATTTTAGAACGAGTGATATATACTGAACCAAAAAAGAAACTTTCGCAAAGTATGTGCCAGTTGTTCAAGGGTACCACTTAGATGTACACACTTATATACATGTAGTAGCTTGTAAAACTCGTTTGTTTGCAAAATCGATCAGCTTATCCCAGTATTAAAGCCTGATATGTTTATTCAACGTAAAAATCGAGTTTCAAAAGGATTGAAAAACTGTACTAACATATCTACATTCAAATTTGGAGAAAGTTTCTTTTTTGTTTTAGTATATTCAAAAGACTGGCGATAGTTTGGCTATAAAAACGTTATCAGGATTCAGTGTTTTATATCTTAATATCGTTTTAATAAAGAAAGAGAAAATATTTTAATATTATATAATTTCTCATATTCTTCACCAATCAATCAAGTACCGTAAAACGTTTTATTTTGTGTATTTAAATAGTTACATTTGCTTTTTAAATTCTCAAATTATTATACAATTACTAAGACTTTCAAATGTTTGTGTTGGCTTAAACTTTGTCGTTCTGTGTAAACCATACTGATTCGGAGCGACTAATTTGAGTCTGTACAATACTACAATGCATTGTATGACAACTGTTTCCGTGGTATAGTGGTTATCACATCCGCTTAACACGCGGAAGGTCCTGAGTTCAATCCTCAGCGGAAACATTCTTTTTTTAATTTAATTTAATTTTTAGTTTTCTATCTATTGTTTAAATTTATAGTAAAAATAAAAAAAAAACGTTTACGTGTTCATTAAATATTCAAATAATTGGCAACAAACATGTTTTTACAATGTACGATAACATCGCCTCCGTGGCCTAATGGATAAGGCATCGGCCTCCTAAGCCGGGGATTGCAGGTTCGAGTCCCGCCGGAGGTTTGTTACATTAATCAAACGTTTTCTTTTGTTGCATATTTAGATCAATCCCTCTCCAGCCTGATTGTCGTTGAAAACAATAATATTAAAAGTCACTTTTATTACCACAACAATACGATCCTTATCAAAAAATAATTTAGTTTATTTCCGAAAAACTTACTTTCTAAACTTTATATAACAGAAAAAAAAAACATTAACGCAAGTCACTTCATTTTTTTTACCATGACCAAAAAATCCTTTTCAATAAATCAACTGGTTTATTTCCGACAAACTTGCTTTCTAAACTATAAAGGTTTACACGAAGAAGGCCATGAATAAAGTTATATCGGAATTTATGTGGGTACATGTATGTTTATGTTACCGTATTGACACTAATCCGATTTTATGAAAACTATATATGAATCATGTGCACCATACAGAAGCTTATATATTTTTTTATATATGTATATAATTATTCTTCAAAAACAATTTTCAAACACCGAAGAATATGTAAAATATGTACTGCAAATATTTGTACATATTATATGTAATCATTAAAATATATGCATTCATTTCTTATTGAAAAAAATGACTTAGATTTTATAGAAAATCATTACCTCCCTTTATTTACATGAAAAGTTAAATTCAATAATATCTTTATAAATAATGCTTTTTGGAACTTACAAAATTGATAAATCTTAATTCGAGCATCATATTTATGATATAAACCCATAAAAAATTGTGTTACAGGATCTTTAATCAAGTACCGTAAAACGTTTAACTTTGACGAAATTATGTATTTAAATAGTTACATTTGCTTTTACAATTCTCAAATCATCTATACAATTGTTAAAATAGAGTGAAAAAAGAATCCCTAAAGAAAGCCCAACGCGGCAAAATTGAAAATGTTGCAGGCTCGGTTTGATTGAGCCTGTTCATGGACGGTACTGTCAAGTACAAACTACCGTCCACCGTCCTGAGTTCAATCCTCTTTTTCTTTTTCTTTCTCATATAGGAAAGCATTTAATAGGCCTGTCTTATAAGTAAACGCTGGTTAAATTACGGGTACATGCCTGATAAGTATACTTTCTTTACAACGGAAACTCTACTGAAACATTCGTATTTAATTTTACTGGCATTCTTATAAGATCAAGAGCGGAATGATTTCTTTAAATGATGAATGTTAACTTTTAAACAATTTCAAAAGAATAATTATTCGCAATATAAACATGTTTTTCATCTTAATAATTCTTTAATAAACTATAAGATAATGTTGTAATGCCATACAATTCTCATACTCTGTTCATGTGTAGATACATAACTCTCAAAATAAGTACCATATCAACACCGATTGATAATTAAACTGTTTTAACAGCCGATTTAACATAGTTAATTTAGGGTTTTAAATTCTTAAATCATTTTATCATCATACAATTTATAATCTTTTTTCAATGTTTATGAAAGCTTTATTTTTAAAATGTGAAGTTCTGTCGATACATATACATGTGTTTAAACTGAACAAAACTACAAATGGGTTGTATGACAACTGTTCCGTGGTGTAGTGGTTATCAACACATCCGCGTTAACACGCGGAAGGTCCTGAGTTCAATCGCTCAGCGGAAACATTCTTTTTTAACAATATTTTCTATTGTTACATTTTATCAAAGACAATACAGCGATAGGTGTTTAAATATTCAATATAAATTTAAAGTAAAATATTTTTATACTGTTAATGTTTTTCATCATTTAACGTTCAAAGGATTGGGGCAACAAAAAAGGTTTTTTTCATTTGATATTTACTTTTGTTGACAACATTGCCTCCGTGGCCTAGTGATAAGGCATCGGCCTCCTAAGCCGGGGTTGTGGGTTCGAGTCCCGTCGGAGGTTTGTTATAATTATTTTTAACATTTGCTTATTTCAGATCAATCCTGTCTATTTTCGCTGAAACAAATAAAAAGCAATTCATGCTTTTCTACCAAGACAAGGATATCTCTTTTCAATACATTATTTGGTTTATTCAAAAAAAAATCCTACTGTCTACCCAAAGAAACCATGAATAAAGTTTTACCAAAACTAATTTTATAATGAATGTAATTTAATATTACAAAATACTTTGTTTCCGTCAAAGTGTTATTTGAACTTTGAGTGAAATGTACATGATGCAAAAGTATGTACTTTATATCAAATTAGAATGCACTTACTTTATTAAGGTAACCCTACTGAATTTTCTTAATTGTGTGAACATTAAGAACGCCCGATAAATTTAAATGAATGACGAAAGTTAAGCAATAAAAGTTTTTATCAGAATTCCGTGCTTATTTGAATAAAGAAGGAGAGAAAAATTCAATATCATATAATTTCTCATGTTTTTTTCTTCAGCTATCAATCAAGTAGCGTTACTGTTAAAACATTTTACTTTGTTGAATTTATGTATTTAAATAGTTACATAACTTACATTTGCTTTTTCAATTCTCAAGTCGTTCTTAATACAATAATTATACAATTGCTTAGACGTTAAAATGTCTGATTTGTCTTAAAATGTCGTTCTGTGGATACCAAACTCCTTAGGAAGACTAATTTACTCATTTAAACGTGTACAGTACTACAATGTGAGTATGACAACTGTTTCCGTGGTATAGTCGTTATCACATCCGCTTAACACGCGGAAGGTCCTGAGTTCAATCATCAGCGTCTACATTCTTTTTTAACGAAAAAAAGTTTTTACAAACATTAACTCAGAATATCTCACATTTTTTTAATAAATGTAATGAAACAATGTTAAAACTACAATTGTTGCTAACTAATTCTTCAAATATATTTCAAATATATTTGTCTTAGTTAAAAACAATGTAAGTTATGAAATTTGTTTATTTATGAAACACTCTATGAGTGATAACCATTTAGGAGTTGGCGTTTAACAATGTATGCATGATTTTATGAAAATGTCAGTCTTATATACATAAACATACATAAATCAATGGAATCTGATGTGTAATGTACGTTTGTTTGGTGAATTATTCAAGCCAGAGAAAATCAAATATGTTGTCATTTGTAAAACAGTTCAATATTTCATAGATTCTTTTTCTTTTTCATGTACTTGCCTTTATGTGTGCCCTTTCCTTCTTTTTTCTCAATATAGAAAATACTCATTCGGAACAACTAATTTTGAACAATACTACAACAACCTGTATGACAACTGTTATTAAAATGTCGTCTTGGATATCATAACGTATTCGGAACGACTAATTTGAATGTGTACAATACTACAACAATCTGTATGACAACTGTTTCCGTGTGTAGTGGTTATCACACGCGGAAGTCCTGAGTTCAATCCATAAACTTCAGCGGAAACATTCTTTTTACCATGTTTAATGGTCAAACTTTTATATTTGCTTCATAGAAAAGTTTAAATTCTGCTTTTATAGATTTTAAATTATTACAAAAAGCAAATGGTTTTCAGCAAAATGTGTTTGATTTTGTAGAGAAAAGTACTTTCAAATGTTTATAAATGCTTTATCTTTAAAAAATGTCGTTCTGTGGGATATCATATTCACTTTTTTTAACTGTACAAAACCACAATGAACAGTATAAGAACTGTTTCCGTGGTGTAGTGGTTATCACATCCGCTTAACACGCGGAAGGTCCTGAGTTCAATCCTCAGCGGAAACATTCTTTTTTAACAACTTTTTTTTCTGTTGTTACATTTATCAAAGACATAACAGCGATACGTGTTTAATTATTCAATATAAAATTTAAAGTAAAAGAAAAAGCCGAGGATTGGAGGTTGTTATATATATCTTTAACATTTTCTTTTGTTGCATATTTAGATCAATCCTGTTGTCTTTACAGCGAAAGGAATGTGAATAATGTCACTTTAATAATAATTCCTTTAAAGAACTTTAAATATTATATACAAAAGTATATGTTTTCATCAAAGTATTGTTTGAAACTTTGAGTGAAATGTTTACATAATGCAAAAGTATGTTCTTTTTTTTAATTGAATGCACTTTCTTTACTAAGGAAACGCTAATGAATTTTCCTATTTTATTTAAGTTTTAGAACAAGTGGTATATTTTCAAAGAATGATGAAAGTTTGGCCGTAAAATATATTCACAGGATTCCGTTTTTTTTTATTCGATATCGTTGAAATTAAAAGAAAATAAAAATCTCATTATCATATATAAGTTCTCATATTCTTCACACATAAATGTATTGCCTATCAATCAAAGTAACGTTACCGTAAAACGTTTTTATTTTGTCGAAGTTATGTATTTAAATAGTTACATTTGCTTTTTCAATTCTCGGATCATTTAGTACAATAATTATACAATTGCTAAGACTCTTTCAAATGTTTGTGTTGGCTTTAAACTTTGTCGGTCTGTGTAAACCTTACGGATTTGGAGCGACTAATTTGAGTGTGTACAATACTACAATGCAATGTCTGACAACTGTTTCCGTGGTGTAGTGGTTATCACATCCGCTTAACACGCGGAAGGTCCTGAGTTCAATCCTCAGCGGAAACATTCTTTTTTTAACAACTTTTTCGATTGTTACATTTATTAGCGATAAGTGATATACGAATATTCAATATAGAATTAAAAGTAAAAAAGAGATTTAATGTTTTTCATCATTTAATGTTAAAAAAATGGCAACAAAAATGTTTACCACTGCAAGACAAGAATTGCCTCCGTGGCCTAATGGATAAGGCATCGGCCTCCTAAGCCGGGGATTGCGGGTTCGAGTCCCGCCGGAGGTTTGTTAGATATATCTTTAACATTTTCTTTTGTTGCATATTTAGATCAATCCTGTCCTGTTGATTTTCGTTAAAACAAAAGTTAATGCAATTCACTTAATATTTTACCATGACAATCTTAACCCATTTTCCAAAAACAATCAAGTTTATTTCCGAAAAACTCACTTTCTAAACGTTATTGAACAGAAAAAATTCATGAAAGTCACTTCATTTTTTACAATGACAAAAATATCCCTTTTCAATAAATCATCTGGTTAATTTCCAAAAAAACTTATTTTCTAAACTTTATATAACATAAAGGTTTACACGAAGAAGGCAGAATAAAGTTTTGTCGGAACTTATGTTTGTACATATATGTTACCGTATTGACTCTGATCCGATTTTACGAAAACTTTATATGAGTCAAACATTTATATGTGCTCCATACAATTGCTTATATAATTCATTTAAAAAAAACTTTAAATATTATAAAAAAGTAGTTTTCACCAAAGTTTTGTTTGAACTTTGAAAGAAATGTACATAATGTAAATCAAATTTAAAATTAAGGAAACGCTTATGAATTTTCCGAATTTTATTTAATTTTAGAACGAGTGATGATATACTGAACCAAAAAGAAACTTTCGCAAAGTATGTGCCAGTTTGTTCAAGGGTACCACTTAGATGTACACACTTATATACATGTAGTAGCTTGTTTAAACTCGTTTGTTTGCAAAATCGATCAGCTTATCCCAGTATTAAAGCCTGATTATTTATTCAACGTAAAATCGAGTTTCAAAAGGATTGAAAAACTGTACTAACATATCTACATTCAAATTTGGAGAAAGTTTCTTTTTTGTTTTAGTATATTCAAAAGACTGGCGATAGTTTGGCTATAAAAACGTTATCAGGATTCAGTGTTTTATATCTTAATATCGTTTTAATAAAGAAAGAGAAAATATTTTAATATTATATAATTTCTCATATTCTTTCACCAATCAATCAAGTACCGTAAAACGTTTTATTTTGTGTATTTAAAATAGTTAACATTTGCTTTTTAAATTCTCAAATTATTATACAATTACTAAGACTTCAAATGTTTGTTGGCTTAAACTTTGTCGTTCTGTGTAAACCATACTGATTCGGAACGACTTATTTGAATATGTACAATACTACAATAACATAAGACATCTGTTTCCGTGGTGTAGTGGTTATCACATCCGCTTAACACGCGGAAGGTCCTGAGTTCAATCCTCAGCGGAAACATTCTTTTTTTAACAAAGTTTTCTATCTATGTGTATTCAATTAAAATTTATAGTAAAATAAAAAACAACGTTTACTTGTTCATTAAATATTCAAATAATTGGCAACAAAAGTGTTTTTACAATGTACGATAACATCGCCTCCGTGGCCTAATGGATAAGGCATCGGCCTCCTAAGCCGGGGATTGCGTGTTCGAATCCCGCCGGAGGTTTGTTACATTAATCAAACGTTTTCTTTTGTTGCATATTTAAATCAATCCTCTCCAGCCTGATTGTCGTTGAAAACAAAATAATAAAAGTCACTTTTACTACCATGACAAGACGATCCTTATCCAAAAAATAATTTAGTTTATTTCCGAAAAACATACTTTCTAAACTTTATATTACAGAAAAAAAACATTAACGCAAGTCACTTCAATTTTTTACCATGACAAAAAATCCTTTTCAATAAATCAACTGGTTTATTTCCGACAAACTTGCTTTCTAAACTATAAAGGTTTACACGAAGAAGGCCGTGAAAAAAGTTATATCGGAATTTATGTGGGTACATGTATGTTTATGTTACCGTATTGACACTAATCCGATTTTATGAAAACTATATATGAATCATGTGCACCATACAGATGCTTATATATTTTTTTATATGTGTATATAATTATTCTTCTAAAACAATTTTCAAACACCGAAGAATATGTAGGGTAAAATACATATGTAAAATATGTACTGCAAATATTTGTACATATTATATGTAATCATTAAAATATATGCATTCATTTCTTATTGAAAAAATGACTTAGACTTTATAGAAAATAAATTTTTATTACCTTCATTTATTTAAATGAAATGTTAAATTCAATAATATCTTTATAAATAATGCTTTTTGGAACTTACAAAATTGATAAATCTTAATTTGAGCATCATATTTATGATATAAAACCATAAAAAATTTGTGTTACAGGATCTTAAATCAAGTACCGTAAAACGTTTTACTTTGTCGAAATTATGTATTTAAATAGTAACATTTGCTATTTCAATTCTCAAATCATCTATACAATTGTTAAAATAGAGTGAAAAAAGAATCCCTAAAGAAAGCCCAACGCGGCAAAATTGAAAATGTTGCAGGCTCGGTTTGATTGAGCCTGTTCATGGACGGTACTGTCAAGTACAAACTACCGTCCACGCCCCCTAGCACCGGCTTAAGCAGAATTCAACATTTAACATGAACTAGTAAAATTTAGAATTTTGAAACATCCGCAGATGTGTTCATATGGCGGTTATCATGGAACCTTCAATGTGACACGTTAGTGTCATTCCATGAAAAGCGGCGTATGGTCCCCAAGTAAAAAATGCGTGTGCCCTAAACGAGAAAACAATGGGCGGAACTAAATAAAATGGAATTTTGAAAGGGGATCCGAGGTTATGAAGCCTGCATATCACAGATAAAACGTCAAAAGACAAATTTAAAAAGCAGGCCTCATATCCTAAGGGTGATTCAACAGTATTCAAGTGAGGAATACTGGAACCACCCAACAAGAAAGATGCCGAATAGATAGAACTAAAATACCACAAGCACAACAATAATGTCGTGCTGAACGATCTTTCAGGATCGGAAATATAACATCCCTGATTGAATGTACGGGGCGTACTTTGTACTTTGTTTTACTGTATATATATCGCTATAAATAATAAAATCTCATAATGAATTGGAAAAAAGACAAGTTTAAGTAACAAGATATTTGGTGTTTTATTTGAGAAACTTCAAAATATACTTAACCATAATATTAGAAGTTACTGAGCATTTATTAAATACGACATATCTACAAGCGTGTAGGAGAAAATGCTGCTTGATATGTACCCTGTATGTACAAGACTTTAAACTGTTGATACCATACTCACAGCTTATTTGAATTCATACAAAACTACAATGAACTGTATGACAACTGTTTCCGTGGTGTAGTGGTTATCACATCCGCTTAACACGCGGAAGGTCCTGAGTTCAATCCTCAGCGGAAACACCATTTTTTTAACGAAAAAAAAAGAGTTTTTTTTATTGTTACATTTATCAAAGACATGACAGCGGTAAGTGGTGTATGAATAGGCAATATAAAATTTGAAAAAGTAGAAAACAACAAAACTTTTAACTGTCATATATTACAGTGATTCAACAGGTGACTGCTAACAGGGTACATGTCAAGCCGCATTTTCTCTTACACCCTTGTTGTTACTGCTAACAGGGTACATGTCAAGCCGCATTTTCTCTTACACCCTTGTTGTTACTGCTAACAGGGTACATGGCAAGCAGCATTTTCTCCTACACCCTTGTTGTGACTGCTAACAGGGTACATGGCAAGCAGCATTTTCTCCTACACCCTTGTTGTGACTGCTAACAGGGTACATGTCAAGCAGCATTTTCTCCTACACCCTTGTTGTGACTGCTAACAGGGTACATGTCAAGCAGCATTTTCTCCTACACCCTTGTTGTGACTGCTAACAGGGTACATGGCAAGCAGCATTTTCTCCTACACCCTTGTTGTGACTGCTAACAGGGTACATGTCAAGCAGCATTTTCTCCTACACCCTTGTTGTGACTGCTAACAGGGTACATGGCAAGCAGCATTTTCTCCTACACCCTTGTTGTGACTGCTAACAGGGTACATGTCAAGCCGCATTTTCTCCTACACCCTTGTTGTGACTGCTAACAGGGTACATGTCAAGCCGCATTTTCTCCTACACCCTTGTTGTAACTGCTAACAGGGTACATGCCAAGCAGCATTTTCTCCTACACCCTTGTTGTTACTGCTAACAGGGTACATGTCAAGCCGCATTTTCTCCTACACCCTTGTTGTGACTGCTAACAGGGTACATGTCAAGCCGCATTTTCTCCTACACCCTTGTTGTGACTGCTAACAGGGTACATTGTCAAGCCGCATTTTCTCCTACACCCTTGGTGACTGCTAACAGGGTACATGTCAAGCCGCATTTTCTCCTACACCCTTGGTGACTGCTAACAGGGTACATGTCAAGCCGCATTTTCTCCTACACCCTTGTTGTGACTGCTAACAGGGTACATGTCAAGCCGCATTTTCTCCTACACCCTTGTTGTGACTGCTAACAGGGTACATGTCAAGCCGCATTTTCTCCTACACCCTTGTTGTGACTGCTAACAGGGTACATGTCAAGCCGCATTTTCTCCTACACCCTTGTTGTTACTGCTAACAGGGTACATGTCAAGCAGCATTTTCTCCTACACCCTTGTTGACTGCTAACAGGGTACATGTCAAGCCGCATTTTCTCCTACACCCTTGTTGTTACTGCTAACAGGGTACATGTCAAGCCGCATTTTCTCCTACACCCTTGTTGTGACTGCTAACAGGGTACATGTCAAGCAGCATTTTCTCCTACACCCTTTGTTGACTGCTAACAGGGTACATGTCAAGCCGCATTTTCTCCTACACCCTTGTTGTTACTGCTAACAGGGTACATGTCAAGCAGCATTTTCTCCTTCACCCTTGGTGACTGCTAACAGGGTACATGTCAAGCCGCATTTTCTCCTACACCCTTGTTGTTACTGCTAACAGGGTACATGTCAAGCCGCATTTTCTCCTACACCCTTGTTGTGACTGCTAACAGGGTACATGTCAAGCCGCATTTTCTCCTACACCCTTGTTGTGACTGCTAACAGGGTACATGTCAAGCCGCATTTTCTCCTACACCCTTGTTGTGACTGCTAACAGGGTACATGTCAAGCCGCATTTTCTCCTACACCCTTGTTGTGACTGCTAACAGGGTACATGTCAAGCCGCATTTTCTCCTACACCCTTGTTGATATGTCGTATCTAATAAATGCTCAGTAACTTCTAATATTATGGTTAAGTATATTTTGAAGTTTCTCACATAAAACACCAAATAAATTTTAACCTGATTTCACCGTAACTTTTCAAAAATATCTTGCTACTTAAACTTGTCTTTTTTCCAATTCATTATGAGATTTTATATATTATTTATAGCAAGATATATACAGTAAAACAAAGTACAAAAATATCTTATCATTAATTCAGAAATTTGAAAAAAAAATACAATGTAGATCTATATAAAATAAATAATTCTGTCATTAGAGCTTAAAAACAACATATGTGATTCATCGAATTTTTCATAATTTTTGTGACCGATAAATCTATTGTCCATTGTTGAAGGAATAATAATCTATACAGAATTGTAGGTTTCGGCAGGTGTCTCTTTGACTAGAATATCATATTTATTTGTCGACATTTGAATTTTTTTAAAAGAAACATATTTTTTTCTCAATGTTTTACTTTATATCATTATTCCTACACGATGCAAAAATTATTAAAAAAAAAAGTTTCAAAGGCAGTAAGAATTTAGTATCAAATAACATACAAGTAATTGTATCTAAAAGGCTGGTGGTCTGACAAACGCAAATGTCGCTAATAAATAGGACAGCGTGCTCGACTAATCTCAGTGCTTGAATAGTAAGAAAAGGGGGCATAACTGTGTTAAAGGGTACAGTTATGACACGTGGATAACCCTGTAGAACAAGCGCGCGTAATTTTCAACCCATTCCTTCAGTTCTTTTGGAGATTACAAACTTGCATCAACAAACACTTTACTTATAATTTACGTGACGTCGCCGCCGACACTAAAGCCGGCGTGAGTACACATAGCTCTCCATATTTTGTTGATAAAACAATACTTGAACATTCAAAGTCACAAACAGATTAACACGCCGCGACTTTGTTCATAGCAACATATTCATAACGTCAAAGTGCAACAAAATTATATAACACATGGAAATATTTACACGATATACTTCATATTTTCAACCAGGGAGCAAGAGCAAGGAATGAAAAACAATAATAAAAGTTCAGTTTCACTTTTAATATACATGACAACTTTAAATTGATATAATATAGCAATGACAAACTAAAGAAAATGAATATTTTTGTCACACAGCAAAACATTCAATTCAATTTCTAGCTCGGTATAATACATGTATATAAGGATTGTATGTGACTTCTCTTACAAAAGATGTCCTAGTTTTATAGGTAAAATCTTAACAGTATCACATATACATATATATATAATTTTATGTTTGGTATACAGAAACTTACATTTAAAATATCTGACTAGCAAAGAGGGAAAATAAAAGAAGACAACACAATCAAATATAAGACAACTTAATATACAGCATGGCAGTGAATATTATGAATGTAAGCCGTGTTTACAGGGACGTATATATTACCATAAACTTACATATTGATATAGAATGTCTTAAGCATTCGGACCTTCAGATTAGTAAATCAATTTTCAAAACATGAAACATGATTCTGGAACAAATTGATATTTAACATGTTATATGATCAGCACTTTCCAGATCTTGTGCTTGTTCCACTTCTTGTGCATGTAAAACATCAAGCAATAATTCTATAGGCAAACCAAGGGTCATAATTTACTGACAATCAATGCTAGAGTTATGGGTATTGGCCTATTACCTACACTTATGATGACTTGTGTGAAGACTTAAAAGCAAATATTCAGAGATTGTTAAGATGGGGCATGCACGCAAAACTTAAGGATGAATTTAACTCTTTAAGTGTACAAAGGGGGGGGGGGGGTAATCCAATAGATATCCAAGCCTTGGCCAGTGATTGAAAAAAGAACGACATTTAAAGTGAATACCTTTCACCAGTGTTATTATAAGAAATGATGAGCTAAGGACATTTTATGCATGCAGAACCGAAACCAAGTGACTTTAACATGCTAAGTTGTAAATCTCCATTATTACTAAGAAAATAACCTGAACTGAGTGGCAAGATTATGCAATATTTTCAAACACCAACCTGAGTCAGACTGCAATAAAATGGTAAATCAACCTACACAACTTATTTCACAAACTTGCCTGCACAGGAATGTTATAGATCTGCACAATATTTTAACAGTTTTCTGCGAAATTTGCAGGAAATCCTGCCAGTGCTGGAGATTATATCAAATATACTACCCATCAAAAGTTTGTTCTACCACTTTCCACTGTAGTATCAACCACTTTAATTCACTATTTATAATTATGTAACTAACAAATTATAACAATCAAATCCACAAGCCGGTAAAAGATCCTTAAAAAAACTTTAACTAAGATATCCATAAAGAAAATTTACACAAACAAATACAGTGAATAAGTTCAAATATAGATATCAAGAAAAAGTATTGTATATATACGTGTATATATACTTTCAGATGTTAAAGTGTTTTTCCACAAACCAATGTTCATGTGGATCAATCAAAGTGGACTGGTCTAAATGGACACATTATCCAAAAGTACAAGTATTTCAAATATGGATAAAAACAACAGCAATGTATCATTTGGGTAATTTGCTTGAATGAAAAAAAATGATTAAAGTTTTTAAAGATTTACAATAAACATTTATCAGATAGATAATTATATTTTGTTCTAGAACATTTTATTATCTGCTATATATAAATATAATAGTATGTCAGACTTGCCAACAATATTCATTTATAATTTGTTCTTGATTTGTTGTTTAATATGTTTGATACTAAATTCTATCAACATTATTATTTATTGTATTACAGACCTTCCATTATGGACCAATCACTTTTAAGTGTACCAACACAATTTGTCATTCAACAAGAAATGTCTAATAAATGTGTCAAAGAAATATATTTTAATTTTACATTAAAAGCTAGTGTGACAGAAGTTTTTGTAGGGCAGTATATTTGAGCAGACATTACATAATAGTAAATAGGAAGTATCAGTAATCATTGCAGGAAATTATCAGCATGCTAAATACATTATTCATGTCAAAATATATCCTGGTGTGAAAACAATGTGGCAAAAAATGTCTAATGTAGATAAAAGAATTCGACATATAGTTGTTATAATTAGATAACCAGTCTGTTAATATCTGATATAACAGTAACTACATTACAAGTTCATCTTGATCAAATATTAATCTGTTCCTAATCTGTTTTAAATGAACAGGTAAGATGCAATCATAGACTACTTTTTTAAGATGAATCTTAATTGATTGCCAAATAATATATACATCAAAATATAATTCAAGATGAAAAATGCAAAAAAAACTGCATTAAGTACTTTTTGCATTTTGTTATCAGGGATTAAAAGAATAGCGCTACGCCTACAGTCACAATGGTACATAAATAACAAGTGTAAGGAAATGGAAAAAAAAACTGCTTTTGCTAACTGGCGAAAATGGAAAAATGTCTTTATCTCACTATCTTTGCTAACTTCTGGAAACAAAACAGAAAAATGCATTTAGCTACATATGTAACTAGTGGAAATGGACAAAAATTGCCATAAATTATTAGTAGAAATTATTAAATGACTTGAGCTCACCTTAAGCTTTATCTAAATGGTGGAAATTGAACAGGCTTTATGGAAAAGGAAAAATAACTTTTGCTAAAACATGGTCTCTGAAACAATGTTTTTTGCACTATACATTTTTAAATTTGAATAAAGATGACCTTCAAGAATAAGTATATAATATATAGACAACAATAGATAAATGAGGTCAATACATTCATTTGGTCAATGAACAGAAGTTATCCATATATATATACACATGGTAAATATCAAAGCAAAGAAGTCATCTCAGAATATTTACCCGACTGCAGCTAAAATGGTTGAGACTTTTTGTGTTCTTTTTTTTTATGAGTTGCACATCGTACCAACACAGTATGTATCATATAGCACCTTTGATGACAATCTGTAAGCTAGTTGAATAGCTTACCAACAGGAAAAAATCCAAAGTCCATTTTGGGATTCGAATCCACAGGGGTTGAGGGGCAAATGGTTTAAAGTCAATGACCTAAACCACTGGGCCGGAAAGACTTAATGCCCAGAAAGTACATACATTGTAAATCCACCCAAAAGCATATTCTGTATAACCATATTCCATCATATTATTTAGATATAAATTAATCAACATCACACACAGGGTTATAAATTAGCAGCTTTAAGGGGCAAGTAATTTATATTTGTAATTGTACACCTTCCTGCCTAGATAGCCCTCTCAAATGAAAAAAATTCCAAGTCTTCAAAGGGGATTCAAACCAACAACTTTACTTGGCAAGTAAATTGAAGTCAATAACCTTAACTACAAAAACCCCTTATGATTTTAAAGCTCTATCACATATGGTATATCTAAATTTCAATTTCTTATGTCAATGAAAATGGACAGCAGAGGTTGTGTGGTGTTAAAATTTAATTTTGCAATTTTTGCATGGTTTCCTATGTAATTCCCACAACACCATGTGTTTCATGTATTCAACAAGTAAATATCACCATATGATATAAACTATCAGGTCTCTAGCAAAACAATATTAAATTAATAATTGACTGACAAACATTTTTGTTATACAGCACCAATAGCAACAATTAATCTTCTCCTGGCTTCATATAAACCATCAGGTTTTTTTGCAAGTATTATTCGGTTATTTCACAATGTGCTATAAATTCCTGTAATTGCGTACACAGCTTTACAAATCTGCACACAAATGGTGAGGTTTTTATTCAAACATTTTCTTTCATATCCACCAAAATCCTGAAGAAAAAAAAATTATATAATGTTAAAAAAAAATCCCATTATACTAATATTTAAGTAGTTGACAAAAAACTAGATTTATTAAAAACTTTATAAATGGAATGATTTCTTACTTAGGACATAGCATTTTTGCACTCATGGCACATACAAAACGGACATTTACTTTTGAAATTACAATGTAGAATTTATGTATAAACTTTGTACACCTGACACTTGCTTTTAATATTAGGAATATTTATAAACTTTTATCTCGAATATTTATTCAAAAAGAAAAATCAACAACCTTTTTTAGGTGAATATGAAGTAATTTGATATACTTGAGTAAAGAAACAGATTTAAAGGCCCATTATGCCTATAAAAATGTGTTTGTTTTCATTTCTCATATTTTGGGTTTTTGAAAACATACTGATTGACCTAAAAGCTTAACCATCTTCAGCTTCTTTTACTTTTCGGTATTCAGTATAGTTTGTAAGTTTGTTTTTCTGTATTTTTTTATGTATAGATGCCAAAATCAACTTTGTTTACATTTTCTTACCTTTTAAGACAAGTTATTTCAAAGTCCTACTTGCTTCCAAGCATATATGCTTTAAATCAATTAACAAAATATTACTTAACACATTTTTGCCATTTCTAGAGAAACCAAAAACAAGAGTTGTCGGTAGGACAGCAACGCTTGACTATTCTTAGTGCTTGATAGTAAAAAAAAATGCTTGATACTGTTACCACCTCCTGTTTACAGGTTGGGGTCATGATGGTGAACAAGTGTGCAAAGTTTCAAAGCCATATGTCAATGGGCTTTGAAAATATTTGAATTATTACAAAAACTTTAATGTAAATTCTAAGTCGAAAAAGGGGCATAATTCTGTCAAAATGCTTGATAGAATTACCTCCTCCTGTCTACAGGTTGGGGTCATGATGGTGAACAAGTGTGCAAAGTTTCAAAGCCATATGTCAATGGACTTTGAAAATATTTGAACTATTACAAAAACTTAAACATAAGTGGTTACGCCGACGCAGACGCTGACGCCGACGCTCGGGTGACTACAATAGCTCTACTTATTCTTATCCAATAGTCGAGCTAAAAAATCATTTCCAAGGCATAATGTGCCTTTAAATAAAAAATTTCTATACAAGGTATAATATAGTACTTTACCACTGTTGTCTGGCAGTGACAGCTTCCATTCTAACTTTTCGTTTCTTATCATCTAAGACTGGTAACAGGGCACGCACAACTTTTTTACGGTACGGCAGAAGTACGGTCAGTCGTAAACTTGTCAATGATGATATACATTTTATAGCTGATATTCTCACTTTCTGAAATCAAATATCAAAAATATCAATATAGCAAAACATTGTAGGAGCTTCAACATATTCTTGACAGAAAGAAAAATTTGAATAAGTAAAATTCAGGTACTAGTTACGACATAACCTTTAGTTAGAAATAACATATTGATAGTTATTGAAATACATAATAATGTATAATTTTTAAATATTTTTCCTCACTGACCAGCAGGAGTTTCCTCATTTTGGACAAAACTGTTATCTTCCATCACTATGATTTCAAAGAATATTTAGAGATAATACTGTTTATGAAAATTTTTCGCCTAGATAGGTACAAACTTTTAAGTGTATACAGTCAGGGCAACAATACAAGCATATAAATGATGAACAACATCTGTATGGGAGTATGTCATGGTTCAAAACTGTTCACTACCAGGGGCGTAGCTAGAGCTTGAAGAATTATATGCAAAGCGAGGCACGAAGTGCTGAGAGGGGGAGCGTGCGGGAGGGGGTGTCCCCCTCCTGCTGGTGGGGGTACGGGGGGTCTCCCCCGGAAAATTTTGAAAAATTATATGTTAATTGGCGGGCTCTGGCATGTCTTGAAGCACCTTTTGCACGTAAAGCATGAAGCATTTTCAAGTCATTTTCCCCCATAAATTGATAAACATATAGCTGCTCGTTTTACTTTTTAACTTACTTCATTATAACTTCGAACAGATTTGTGAAGAAAAAAGGCAGTGTACGCCTTGTTGTTTTCTTATTTTATATGTGCATATAAAGCATACACAAACATTTTCCATGTGAAGTTTGATAAAGGATGCAAATCATGAAATTGGTTTATGTATGAATGCCCGTTCAATTTAAAAAAAACATTTAACCAGATTACAAGTTTCTTTAGCATTATTCATCAAATCAGTTTGGTAAGAACGACTTTTCTCTTAAGCCTTCAGTCTTATTTATTCAAGTGTTGTATTATTTCCAAATGCACAAGAAAAATATACTCTGAGAACACTTCTATTCCATCGTAAGAAAGTAGGGAAATTACCAGATACAACGAGATATTAAATGGTCTAATGATCATTGAAGCTGTTTCGACCACTCCATAAGTCTCCGCAGAAATAGTAACAATCTGACTCATAGATATATTTTGTTGCCCACAAAGAATTATGGCCTCAATGATGGCTGCTAACGCCCCCCTGTTCTTTTGTACTTTCTGTCCTTAGGCCGTTGATCCGAGCTCGACCACATTCTGCTCTACCTTCCAGATGCGCTCATGTGGAATTCATGTGTTCTTTCTAGTGTGTGCCCATCAACGACTTTTCTTAGGCTGCTCCAATCAATCAACGGACGAGCGACAAGCACATTTTCAGCCGCATTAAAGGCAAAACATGGAGCACAAAATACCCCATCAAATACAGGGATGTACTATAAGTATAGATTTGTGCTTCTGTTGCTCAAACACAAAGTTTGGCAATCGCCTAGCTACTTGTTGCCTGTTTTCGAGTTTCTTTGAGAGGTGCAACCCAACCTGCATATGGCTCGAACTGTTGGGTGAGAACAACATTTTTTTTAGAATCCGGCTTTCTTAGTCGGCTTCTGATATCAATACTTCCGATGTCCAGGAATCGTGCTCCCAGGGAACTTCTAGCGGTTCTCGAGGGGAGAAGTAGCAGGGGGAGACAAAGAGGAGGAGTTGGGCGGAGAAGAAGAAGGGGGAGAAGGAGGCACAATATTGGAGTCTGATTTGCTGATCACAGGAGGGTCACATGCCAGGTCTTGTGAATTCTGTTTTGTTTCTGCCTGATCAGATTCATTATCGACTTGAATGGGGTCTTATATATTACGATAATTAATAGAAACGGCATACGATAGAGTGACGCAATCATAGTTTACACTAGTAAACAGTATGACGCAACAGAATAGTTTGTAAACAGAAATGAAGATCTAAATCTACAGCGATAAAATTATTAAAACTTAGATTTTCTCGATTTTATTTTTTTACCTTCGGATTTTTTTTATACGCAATTGCGTATTGTGCGTAATGGGCGCTACGCCCTTGACTACTTAGGGGAGGAGGTGAGTAAGCAGCCAAATCAGTGGAGCCACGGACTAGTATTCTAAATGTCCCAGGTTGGAGTCCTAGTCTGGCAGCACATTTTCTCACCCTGTAATTGTATGGTGTTATAATCTTGGTTTTAAGTAGCACCAGCACCAACAGTGCAAAGGTCATATGGACACTTTCAAGCTTTGCTAGTGGAGGGGGACCTCAGCTACCTGGGACACTGAAGTAGACATAGTTCACCAAATTTGCAGGGGGAGATAATTTCATTAGAATATAAAACTTTCAGCTACTAATTAACTAATAACTAACATACCATGGAAGGTTTATATGTTGTCATTTTGAGGACCTGTGGCAGTAATGAGTCAATTTGTTTCTCTATGACATCAGGTGCACTGGAAATGAGGTCACTCAATGTTTCCATGGTTACCAATTGAAGGTCAAGGTCATCACAGTGCAGAGATTGTATCAACAAAGGATAAATCTGAAAACAATGCGGAATAAAGTCATGAGCTAGTTTACTGCCGTTATATAAACATCACATCCGAATTAGTGTGATCACTCTTGACTAGCTATGTCAATGAAAACACTAATTTGGTAATGTGTTCACTGTCTAGCTTTGAGTACTAATTTGGCAATGTGTTCACTGTCTAGCTTTGAGTGAGACCATAAAATTGTTGAAGCACCACACTAAATACCGTATTCAATTGAATATACTGGACAAGACTCTTGAAAGATTAAATGCATATATATCAACTTTTCATCCGCCAAAATCTACTCTAAGATGTCTAATTCATTTCTTCACACCGATTTGTATATACTATCATGAATTAAAAATGTAACAATCGGCTACTTTGTGATTATGGTTTCTGCAAAAGTCTAGAGGTACTGATCCAACACTGTAGTGTCTTAAATCCTCTAGCTTTACAGATGGATAAAAACCAGTGATTTAGTCCAATTCCCAACCAGGAAAATAATATCTTAATTTTTATTTCACGAAATTATTTTTATATGTAAAAGGGCTTATATAAAACAAACTAATTTCTATTTTAAGGTGACAGAAAATAAATCAAATATCCAACCTTTGTAATCTCAGGGAGAAGAACAGTTTTACTCAAATCTCTTATCATGTATGACACTGCTTTCAGGTAATTCGCCTTAGTTTCTGAAATAAAACAAAATTGTACAAGAATCTATGAATTGCCATTCAATGGTAAACCAAAATAAAATAATGACTTATAAATTCATAATGTTAAGATAAACAGTTCAGAGGCTTTTGTTGTGTGTTTTTTTCAAATATATAATAGAAAATCTATGCAATCAAACATCAATTAAAATACATAATGCACTTTGCAAAAAAAACAAAAACAAACAATGAAATATAAATATGTAAAATCACACAAATATTGAATAATGCTCTTTTATATAAAAATTTATAAAGTTTTTGAGATAATAAAAGTAATAGTAAATGAAAAGAATCAGTACAAATAATCGTAATTTAAGCAAGTATAAAGCACTGAACACTGAACACAACTTGGTTGTGTTCCAAGCAATAAACGATTAGCTTACAGGACCCTCAGTACCGGTAGCTTGATTTTTGTTGGTTTTTTAAGCTGGGCTTGTTGGTTCCCTGCAGGAAAATGGACAAATACCCAGTACTATACCCACCTGGCTGTGCTGACTGGTACCCCTCTAGAATACTGGGCAGGTGCTCAATGAAGAACCTTTGTCTGTACATTAACCTAATATTAGCATGCATGACCTTTGACATCACATCTGCATAATCTTGCATAATTACAGCAAAACCTTCTGCAGCTTTCTTTCCATATTTACTGTTGCCTAGCAACTGAATAAGCTGAAAATAATCAAAATATTCAACATTTATAGAAAAAATAAAATATCACACCACACAAAAAATGTCTGTAATTCTTTTCATAATTATTAACTTTACAGATAGTTGCTTACTGATCAATTTTGGTTAAATAATTTTTAAAAAAATCTAACTCAAATTATTAAAGTTGAACATGACCCAAATATCTGAAAATAAGTTACAAAAAAGTAATCTTGAACAGATCTGGAACAGTGGTGAGTGAAAAGCACAATTCATCTTCACACTCCCTTACTCTTTTTTTTAATTCAAATGAAATTACCAGCTTGACATCTTGAAACTTGAATAAAAAGTTAATTATTTACACCCAGCAAGCTTGTGAATCACTTATTATACATAAAAAAACAGGTGACCTCATTTATTGGTAATTTTAATGAATATGTCAAGTATTTAATAACAAGATTGCATTTGAGAAAAATGCTATGCCACCGCATTAATACAACACTAAATAGTAGTGTAGAAACAGATTTTTTTTTGTTTCTATACAATTTTGAAGATTGTCATAATGCATAGATCCCTGATCTATCTAATTCTTAATATCAGATTAGTGGTTAAATCTGTTGTTAACTCATTAAAAGATCAGAGTAGGAATATATCAATGCACTTGAGTCTAGTGAATTTGATGGTCATATTTCACACAGCTTTAATTTCATGACTTCATCAAAGGACAACACAGTAAGACACTTTGTCAAAATCTAGGTCAGCTGAAAACAAAGTTCACTTAACATCTTAATCTGTACACATGGTTCAAATTTTATAGCTGTACATAAAAGGACAAGAAAGTAGGTCACATCATCTAAATCTAGGTCACCTGATATCAAAGTTCAATTTTACAACTAAAACTGTGCACATGGTCAAAATTTCATTGCTGTACATCAAAGGACAAGAAAGTAGGTCACTGTCCCCTTGGGCAAGGCAAAATTTTGGACCCAAGGGTTTAATTCAAAACAATCTTGACACAGGTCCACCAAACAACATTTCAAGTCAAATATCTAAGCTGTAGCTTTCTCCCATTCAGAAAAGATTTGTTTTATTTTCTGTTTTTACCATGTGAACATAATGAGAATCACTGCCCCTGGGCAGGGCCAATTTTAACACTAGGGGCATAATTAAAACAACTTTAGTAGAGAACCCATAGATGATATTATATAGCAAACATCAAAGCTCTATACCTTGTACCTTCAGACAATTTTTTTTAAAATTTTTTTACTATATGTACATAGTGAAAATCAATGACTCCTGGGGGTGGGGCCAATTTTAACCCCAGGGCTATAATGTGTACAATCTTGCTAGAGGTTCACTACATAATGTTTCATGCAAAATATCTTAACTCTAGCCTTTGTAAATTTAGAGAAGATGATTTTTTAAGTTTTTACTATATACATATAAGGAAAACCTATGGCCCACGGGGCGGGGCTAATTTTGACACAAGAGGCAAAATCTGAACAACTTTGGTAGAGTACCTATAGATGATATCATTTAACAAATATTCAAGCTCTAAGCCTTGTACCTTCAGATAATAAGATTTTTTGATTTTTTACTATACATGTATATATATATTGAAAATCAATGACCCCCGGGGCAGGGGCAATTTTGACCCCAGGGCTATAATTTGAACAATCTTGCTAGAAGTTCACTTCACAATGTTTCATGCAAAATATCTAACCTCTAGCATTTGCCAATTGCTAGAAGAATTTTTTTTACTATAAAGTTTTTACTATATACATATAAGGAAAACCAATGACCCCCTGGGCAGGGCCGATTTTGACCCCAGGGCTATAATTTGAACAATCTGAATAGAGGTCTACCAGACAATGCCTTATGCAAAATATCTAAGCTCTAGGCCTTTTGGGTCTTTACAAGAAGGTATTTTAAGTTTTTACTATATGTATATATAGTGAAAATCAATGACCCCCGGGGCGGGGCCGATTTTGACCCCAGGGCTATAATTTGAACAATCTTGGTAATGGTCTATCAGACAATGCCTTATGTAAAATATCTAAGCTTTAGGCCTTTTGGGTCTTTACAAGAAGTTATTTTAAGTTTTTACTATATGTACATATAGTGAAAATCAATGACCCCCGGGGCGGGGCCGATTTTGACCCCAGGGTTATAATTTGAACAATCTTGGTAGAGGTCTACCAGACAATGCCTTATGCAAAATATCTAAGCTCTAGGCCTTTTGGGTCTTTACAAGAAGATTTTTTAAATTTATTCTTATAATTCATTTTGGTTGCCATGGCAACCAGATTTCTGCATGGAATGAAATTCTTTGAACAACTTTGGAAGCCCTTCACCCAAGGATCAATCCTGCCAAGTTTGGTTGAAATTGGACAAGTGGTTTTTCACAAGAAGATTTTTTAAGTTCACTATATAATCTATATAACACACACACACACAAACAAACACACACACAGGTGAATCGCTATATGCCACCGCATCGCAGATGCTGCGGTGGCATAAAAAATATTTTTTATGAAAACCAAAAACTGGAATAAGAATTGCCCACACACAAAAAATGTTCTAAAATCACTTAAATACATAAAACATTTCCAGTTTGACCCTTTAAAAAGATTAATGATCAAGAAAAAGTGCATTTAGACTACTTATTATTTAAATTTTTGTGACAGTTTCTTTGAAAATATCTTTTATTCTGCACATGGATAAAGGTGCAAAAAAAAATATGCTGACTCGGTGATAAAGTTACCTATTGCAATGTGACTTAATGACAATTTTCCATTACTTTACATTTTAATATGCACTTTTTATAACATGATTATAACTATAAATTTTCCTGCCATTGACATGAATACCTTAGAACAGTAAAATACATCAGGTCAACTAGCAAATGAAACTGGTAACTTTGGAAACTGTTATATATATTATTTTTTTTATTGAAGTAAATATGACATATACTTAATAAAAAATAATTGAGGAGAACTTCTTGTACTAACAAGTAATTTCTGTAAGCTGTTTATGACATGGCCAGCCTTGTGACAACAGAAGACATAAACTGTCTACATTTAATTATCCAGATCAAAGTGCACTTTCCTTTTTGAAGAAAATCTTTCTTTCATTTTTTTTTTAATAATTTCTCAATTTGTTTTTAACTTTTTTTTTGTATGTAAAAAATTTAATTTAATTAAATGTAATTTAATTTCTATTTATTTTTTTATTATTATAAAAAGCAGGGGTCCTCAAAATTGACCTTTAACCTTTTGTCTCAAGCCAGTAGTGTGATAAGATATTTCAAAAAAACATGAAAATATATAAAATTGGAACTAATAGGCTACCAAAAATGCCCTGCATATTACCTGAGAAAATATCAATCAATTTTTTATCATTAATAGACACAACCTGTCAGTAAAGCTCATAATAATTAATTATGGAAGATGAAGAAAAGTATCTGTTATATTTGCTTGTTTTCATATTTTCTTGAATAAAGTAATATATCAAAGGAATTCCTTTTGACTACGAAGAAAATCAACAACAACATTATTACAGATAACAATTTTTGGTTCTTGAATGGAAGAAAACAAGTCCATATAAAAGATCAAGCATCCTATATATATCATATCAGACATAAATAGTATGAAAAGAAATTTAAATACTTACTAAGTTTATAAACTGTTGAGCTAATTTGTGACCTCTCAATACTAAAGCTTTGGTAACCCATGACAACGCTGTTAGAGTATGACCTTCACCTTTATCATCACTAGAGGTCAGAGAGGTCAATAGTCGTTCATAAAGGGAAGTAACCCTTGCATCTAGAGATTCATCTACAGTGAGAAGAGAAAAATATTTTTCTTCATAAAAAACATCATACATGTAAGTTAGGAAGACTTTGGAAATCTTATACTGTATATTCATAAATATCGTTCAAGGAAAAAATTAGCTAAAATGATAAAATAAGTGATGGTATTTAACATGTAAAACTATTTTACACAAATATATTGCCAAGGGTATTCTTATGTATCTATCTTTACTCAAGATATGTTTCAATTGAAATGCAATTCAAACTCTCAAAAACCTATTATCAATTGCTTATCAAGGAAATTTCTATTGAAAGAAATACTTTATTTCATACAGATAATGTAAAAACCTAAAGTGATATAATACAGGCAAATTAATACCATTATTCAATGACTGAATGAAAATTTTAACTTGGAAATGTATCCATAGGACACAGATGCTCTCATATACTCCATTGTTTACACAGTCTACAGATGAACAGCAAGACAGTGGGAGAGGGATGTAAAATAGCCAATCTTTAAGTGCACTCCTATGTAGCGGGGGCAAAAAATCTGACACATAACCAGAAAACAATATGACCATACCTTGTTGCTGTTTGTTGAGTAACGCTGCTAGACATTTACACACATGTACATCATCCTGGGAGTGTGAAGGTTCAAGTACCATCTCCGTTAATCTGTCCTTAATTGTCTCAATACCAGGTATATCCTTCTGAAACTGTAAAACAAAAATATCTAGAAATGTGGCCATAGGTCATGGATGCCCCAACATTCCACTGTTTTGTCAGTGTACAGACAGGCAGCGTAACGGAAGGATGAGAAAATCTTTTTCCTCCTAATAAGTGGGGACATAAAAACTGCTTGGTGTGAAAGGGTCTTCACTCTTTCTTTATTTCATATAATTTACGACCCTTTATCACCAAACCCTCGATATGTTTCCACTTCTCTTTATTACTTAAGGTTGATTAGGAAATTTAAGGTTATATTACTTTCATTTTGCACTATTTAAGCATTTTAAATTGATATGTATTTTTGACTATATGAAAATGTATATTCTCCTATAAATGACCATTGTAATATGAAATTTTTGTCAATGCTATGACGTGGGTCAGGAATATAATATTTATAAACTGTTTAAGTTTCCTTTTCCTTGCAGAAACAAATTGTATTTCTGTCATTGCAAATATTATGATTAAAAACATAAGTATATAAATCCATTTGGTCAAAACAACTTCAGTTTCAATATGTGTCTAGAAAGGGTATAGGAGTTAGGAGTAAGATTGAGTTCAAGATAAAAAAATTAAACCTCCAGTGACTATAGCAAGTGAATTATAATGAATATACAAAACTGCTGTAAATGTAAGTTACTAACTTACTCATATATTTATATACAATTTTTCATAGTATAAGTTGTAATAAACATACCTTTCCTTGGCCTGATCCTATCACTGCAGTAAGTAAACATACAAACACACGTAGTCAGCGGCTGTTCCTATAATACATAGAAAGCAAGTTGGTATCGTACACTGTATACTGCAGTAAGTAAACATACAAACACACTATCACAGCTGGCCTATAATACAAGAAAGCAAGTGTATCATACATGTATACTGCAGTTAATAAACATACAAACACACTATCACAGCTGGCCTATAATATAAAAAAAAAACAAGTGTATTGTATATATACAATTACATGTTTGAGTCAAATATCATATAATGTATGTATAACAAATATGAAAGTTTAAGAATTGCACCATTGTAATATTTACTTGTTATTGTTTCTTTTCCTTTTTTTTCCTTTTTATATTTCTCATTTAACAAAATTAGAAGAATGAATTGCTGAAATAACAAACAATTTTTTTTTAGCTGAAAAGACTTCAGCATAATTAAATCAACTGAATTAATTTTAATGATATAAATACAAGGAAAATGGCATTCAAGATTACATCTATATTGAAGAAAATCATTGTATATTGTGTGAGGCCATATAAGTAGATAACAAAAGAATATTCTAAACCAGTCAAACTGTTGTTTTTTTTTATTACTCCATTATTTTTCATCAATATTATTGTTAGATATTAAATTCTTACATTAAAGGGAGAAAACTCTTGCATGTGAGATTTGAACATTCCCCTGTCTTGTTCAGTACAACACTGACATATACTGGTTTTACATCCATTCAGGAATGTTTCTGTGTATTTTCCTTGCAGAATAACAGCTATCCTGTAAGAATAATTATCTGAGATTAACTTAATGAATTAAACAACATAAATCAGGTGCAAATACCAGAGGTTTCAAAAAATTCAAAAATTTTGACATTTCACTTGTTTTCCAGAAGAGGGTTATGAGTCAAATTTGAGTGTGATTTTCATAAACATAACATAAAACATAAGTTTATATCCAAACTGTGATGTATTGTTATATATTACATTATTCATATATGAATAGTCTAAAACTTAAAGACTTCAAGTCATGGTATCTAAATTCCAGAAATTCTAAACAGAACCTTAACTTGAAATATTGGTAAACAGAAATATATTATATAGACAGCACCTAAGGAAATCCTTTAAACTTTGGATGGAAGACAGTTCCAAAATCAAAGCAAAGCAAATGTATTACAAACAAGAGCTGTCCGTAAGACAGCGCGCTCGACTTTTTTATTGCTTGCCAATAAAAAAAGTTTTTGCAGTAAAAGGCAATACAAGAATCTCTGTATTTTTAAAGTGAACAATGGCCATGAGCATTAAGATATTTAGTGAAGAATTATTTTACTGAATTGTGTGATACCCTTGAACACTGCAGCAAAGTTTGAAATGTTTAAGTCAAAAGAGGGCTGGTAAGAAAGAAAAAAAAACTAGTTGTTTGATACCCTTGAATATTACAGCAATGTTTATATGACATAATTTATGGTAAAGTGAACAAGTGGATAGGAATGAATTTTTTTTAGATTTTTTAAGTTTTTTTAGTGCTTGCCTATAATACAAAACATTGACAGTTAAGGGCCATAATTCAAATAAAATCTTTGACAGAATTACCTTCTCCTGGACATGTTTGGGAATCATGATTGTAAACAAGTATTCCAACTTTCAAATTAATATCTCAAACAGTTCAGTCAAAAAGTGGACTGGTACTAAAAAACTTAACCAAGATTCTAAGTCGATAAAAGGCCTTAAATTTTTAAAACAAATCCTTGACAGAGTTACCTTCTCTTGCGTACAGATGGGGGTAATGATGTGAAATAGCATTAAAAGTTTCAAAGCAATATCTCAAAGGGTTAAGGCAATAAGTGGATTTTACCCATATTCAATGTATTTTCTAAGTCAAAAAGGGCATAATTCTGTCAAAAAACCTTGACAGAGTTATGTCCTCTTGTCTGTTGATGAAGGTCGTGATGGTAAACAAGTATGGTCAGTTTCAAAGCAATACCTCCAATGGTTTTGAAATAAAGTGAGGTGGTACAAAAAACTTAACCAAGCTCAATACACTTTCTAAGTCAAAAAAGGGCCATAATTCTGTCAAAAACCTTGACAGAGTTATGTACTCTTGTCTGTAGATGGAGGTTATGATGGTGAACAAGTATGGTAAGTTTCAAAGCCATACTTGTAATACTTCTGAAATAAAGTGGGGTGGTACGAAAAACTTAACCAAGGTGTGACGCCAACGCCGACGCCGACGCCGGGGCGAGTAGGATAGCTCCCCTTTTCATAGAAAAGTCGAGCTAAAAATCAGAAGAGTAGTAAACCTATTTTAAGTTTATGTTTCTTATAAATTTTAAATCCCCACAAATTAAATACTTACGATGGATCTAAATGTGATATCACTATACGTAGAAATGCTGAGAGATGTTTCAATGTAGATTCTTCTGTTAATATACGGTACATCTTGGGACAGCGACACCTGGTGACAACAAGGGTATGTACCTGCTCTACACCTGATGATAAACTCTCTATGGCCCCTGTGTCACTCACATTATTGGCAGATATAGCAGATAGGCACTTAGACAGTGACTGATATAGGTCCAAATATTCTATAAAATAAACAATAAATTAAAAGATTTGGTGGGGGAAACAACACATCAAAATACCAGGTCAGTTATATATTTATTATAACTATGGTTTTGGGTAAGATATACCTTTCATAAGGTTATCCTATGAAATGTAAGATACAGTGTTTCTTGTAATAATCTCAGCTGTGCAAAAAAATAATCTAGGTTTTATGAGGATTTAGGTTATATATATTTATTTTAGTTAGATCGTGTTGTAAGCTATAAGCTTATTGAAACACTCTAAAATCCATTCCTGGAACCAACCAGTACCAAGCATAGAGTGTAAAGTTTTTTGCTCACAAAAAAAAGGCTTCCTCTGACAGGGTTTGAACCCACGCAGTCAGCAATCCTTAGAATACCAATCTGACACATTAACCAATTGGCAAAAGTGCCACTTAAAGACTTTATAAAGATTAATTTACCTAAAAAGCTAGCAGGTTGCCACATGATTTAAACTGTTTCACTGTGACTTGAGATCTTATTAAATACAAAATTTATATCAGTCTTAACTAACTTACCTGCATTCATTAACAACTTGTAGAGTACACCAGTGACCAGTTTTATACTTTCAGAACCACAAGTTATCTCGGAGATAACTTCTAATATCACTCTCCTATCTACACCACAGTTATCTCCTGTCTCCATTGCTTCTATAAATAAATGGAAAAGATACATTAATAATGCAAGGGAGACAATCTGAATCAAACAAGATAGTCTTCAGGAAAGCAATATCCCATGCTGCAAAGGACATACTGAATCTGGAGTTTTTAACCTTTGACAGACCTTGACCTTTGACCTTGTGGGGTGGGGGGTAATTAAACCTGAACTGATGCAATATGCACATTGGAAGCACATCATGTCCTAGAGGTGATCGTTTGGTCCAAGTACATTTTTTAAAGAGTCAAAGAGTTATGGATAGAAACATTTGACCACTACACTTGGCCTTGACCTTTCAGGTAGCAACCTGGATGTTACACTCATCACATTGTGTCATAGTGGCAGTTATCTGTATCAAGTAATTATAAAGCCTTCCCAACTGTCAATAATTTATGGAGCAGATTTATGCAAAGTTTCAATGCAATGTAAGAATATTTTAGAAAGTCATGAGCAAACAGACTTTTTGTTTTGCTTTAAAAGTTAACAAATAAGATTCAGACTAGAGGTTACCTTCACCAGTAAAACTAAAAATTACCTAAATAACCTTGGAAAAGTCAAGTGTGCTTAAAAAAGCCTAGCCAAAAAAAAGAAAAAAAAAGAAACAAAAGTTGTATGTAAGTAAGGCAACAAAAAAAGGCTGATGAAAATCACTTGTTTATCTTGTTGTAATCTGCCTACACCTGTCTAAACCTGTATACATCTGTCTACACTTAAGAAATAAGAATAATAAAGTCTGTGTGAGAGTTATATTTCTAAGTATCTTATTCTTATCAATATTTTAAGTGCTTATACAAAATTAATATATCTATATATCTATAAATGAATCATTAGATACATTAATTGCACTGAATTTGAGGTTATACCTTATTTACCCAGCTATAGGTCAGGCCACTTATAAGTCGGGGTCTACATTTTACCATAAATCTTATAATTTTTCCCATGGGCTTAAATAACCTGCTTATAAGGCCAGGTGTATGATATTATCCTCTTTAATTGACAGGAAGGAAAACTAATCTTAAATATAAGTAGATGGTAAATAAAGGAAAAAAACTGAGAATCTGATTTCCACATGCATTTATCTAAATTTATGTAACAGAGATATATATTTATGATGCAAAAATTACCGTTTTGTAATTTAGCGAACAGGAATGGGAAAACATCTTTCTGCACAACATCTGGATATGTAGTTAACAAATACAACAAAGTGGAATTACACTCGTGCCTGCAAAAGTTAAATTAGTTAATACTGTATCATACATGCATTTTATGGAAATATTTCTGATCTTTAGAATTTTATCTACACTTCATGTAACAGTAGGGTATTTCTATAGAACTATATTTAAACATCAGATTACAATAAATTAACAATAAATATTTAAAATAAATCTACATCATATCAATAACACATATTCAGTAAAATCAATAAATTGCAATTTTAATATTAATTTAACTACATGTATTAAGATGAAATTTCCATCAGTTATCTTTTTATAGAATAAAAAAATTTGCTGAATTTTTTGAAGGAACTGAAGAAAAAGTTTAACAATTTTTCTACAGAAATGACATAACATGGTAATAGGTATTTTCAAATCAAATCTCATATCAAATTAAAAGCAATATCAGTAGCTAAAGAGACCAATTAAATTTATTTCATCTTTCAATATGGAAAAAAAACATTGCCCATTTTTATGGACAATTTCAGGGACATTAAATAGTGCAGACCATGATAAAATGGAATGGACTGTACTGTATTTACAGTTAGTCAGACAGAGTTACCACTGATTGCTACAAACTTTACAATTCATATAAACGTAAATCTGTAATAAAATCTACATTGATAACTTACCTTACATGATCCTCAATATTTGTTTCTATGGCTTTGTTGACAAGTTTGGCTGTAATGAAAGACCTCTCTGTATCTAACAGACACCCTGTAGGCAGGGAGACCAGGGTATGTATACCTTTTATAGCTAGCAGCTGTACAGAGCTCACATTCTCTGATAGACACTGATTGTATATTGTTAATACAGAATCTTTATATGTGGCAAGGATAGGATCTGAAATATATGGTCATATATAATTAAACAAGTTTCAGGTAGTGGCACTTTGAATGCACAAAAATCAACAAAAATCCTCTATGGTGCAATTTTCTTTAACAAAATTCTTTTACAGAATTTTAAATGGTTAAATAGATATAAATTTAACACAGTGTAGCTTTATAAAATTTGATTGATTTTTAAGAAAGCTTCAGTTAATTTGATAAATCAAAGTGCCAGAGCACTTATCATATACCTGCTAAACTATAAGTGTTAGCAAAAGAAGATATACAAAAATACATGCATAATATATGCATAAATCAATGGTTATTTATTCCATCTAAAACTGACTTATTCATAATACATGTACTGTTTAAAACATAATGTCAAAAATATGAAGGCATTGCCCTATAAGCTTGTGTGCCTAGCTATAAACTTAGGGATGACTAATTAGAGCCCTACTTAATAGATGACAATGTTTCTGGATATAAACCTACATAATGTGCTGATAAATTTCAGAAAGCAAACTAAACTAAGATTAATTCCAGTATGCTAAATCAATCACTAAAAAGTATATTTAACCTTTTTATCATTTTCTAAATTCAGTAATGATATTATTAAATATTTCTTCATCTGCAAAAATGTAAGCAGACAAGAAATCTTCCAAAGAACTATATAAAAATATTTTTATAAAATGAAAAACTTACTATTATCACCAAACTTGAACTTGGTTGTACAATCTAGAAAATTATTTAACACAAGAATCACATTGTGTCTAGGTGTGGCCTGAAAAATATAATGTTATAACATTTATTATTTGAGACTAACAAGTTTAAGAAACAATCAAAACCTAAGTAACATTATGATTAACATTGATATAAGCTTGGGTACTATATTTTCTGCCAGGGTTTGTGTGGCCCAGTGGTTAAGACTGCTGACATTGAACCACTTTCTTCTCACTTGTGTAGATCCGATTCCCATCAAGGACTTTGAATTCTATCATGTGAGATAGCTAAAGTTGGTGGGTCTTATCACCAACTGGTCCTGGCCCCTGCATAACTACTCTCCCCATTTTGAGGTCAACGGAGAAGCATAAGTCATAAGTTGAAGTCTGGGTGTCATACTTGTGTGACATTTTGGCTAGCAATAACAAATAAAGCATAATTTGTCATCAATCAATCAATCAATCAGGAGAAGAATTTCATAAGACACTTTGTCTTTCATTCTAATCCTGTTTTTTGTTTGTTTTTTTTAAGTATATTTGAAATGCTTTGTGTATATTGTAAATTGTAAAATGTATATGATATTTTATCACATAAACCGCCGGGTAGAAGTGTAATAAAGCCATTTAATAAAAACTATATTACACCCGTGTAATAACACTTTGACGTGACGTCATTTGCACTATAAATAAACATAGCGTTAAAGCGCGCTTATGTTAGCGTTACACTATAGGCCCCGTCAATGAAAAATGACTCGTTTTAACTGCAAACCGTTCTCTTTTTGAATATGTGATAAATAGAATATTATATTCGTGTAGATACAATACTAAATTTATTGAACTCGTTGAATAAAACAATATTATGCTCGAAAAGAGGCTCGCATAATATGATTTTATTCAACTCGTTCAATAAATTTAGTATTTAAACTACACTCATTCAATATCCTCTAAATATTCTGAGAAATAAAGTATGTTTAAACTGATAAATCAATCAATCAAAACAAAATAAGCATTGAAACAATGCAACTGTCCCCTGATAAAATGATTATGCTACGTGATATATTGCTAACCTTATACTACATAATACAAACATACATTATATAATTTTTATAACATATAATAGCAATTTATCAGCAAAACAGTTGTATATAAAATTACCTGGCTTTGTTTATTGAATGACTCTATCAACAATGGTGTGGTAACTTTAACAATATGATCACAAGCTGGTTGAGATCCTAGAGCTGCGGCCTGTAGCAGACGTCCAGCAGATAACATTAACATCAATTCTGGCTGTAGTAGATGATTCTTACATTCTGTAAGGAATATGTTATAAATAATATAAGGAGAGTGTGACCATTTTTAAATCATTCATTCATTACAGATAGAAAATATATGAACAGAAAGGTAAAATCTATAATAACAATGAAATTGTATGATAAAATCGGGTAGCAATAAATATTGGATATATATTTTACATATTTTAACTATTTACAATAATGTCTAATTTTGACATGGTCCGAAATTGATCAACCATAATTTTATACTCATCCATAAGACTGGTAGCTCATAAGATAAAATTCTGTATCGAAATTTGCAGTTTTTTGTTTTGATCACATATAAAACAGTTTGCAAAATTTGTTATTTCCATATAAAAGGAACTAATCTTATTCTGTCAAACTCAAAAGTAAATATATTTATTTAGCCACAAAAGTTCAATAAGTTTTATATACCATTAAATTTTTTTTTGAACATTTTCTTTTATGTTATCTACTAATAAATGACAAAGTAGAACTATACCTGCAAGAATTTCATCTACGTATCCATCTAGACCTTTCTTTCTGTCACTCTGTAAAATATCATCATTATTTTAATGTAACAGTTATTATGCATACATTTCCTTTACATTTAACCTACTGAATTTGTATAATGGACTTGCCCTGCTTTGTATTTAGAACATACCATTGTTACTCTAAGGGGGTTTAGCTTAAACTGAGCATCTTACAGTATAGTCTGATCAGAGGCTGAATAATTACATGCAAGCTGGCTTGAATTTAACCTTGTGACACAGGCAAGTCGTCATTACTACCAGCATTCAGAAAATTACATTAAAACAATACCAGTCTTGTTCTGTTTTAGTCATGCAGTAGAAATATGGTGATACATACAGCAAAATCAGCCATTAACATGTAAATTATTACTTTAATCTTTTCACTTTTCTTAAAATCTTAATACATTTTTCTCAAGTCGAAATATTTTGGTTCATCTGGAGGCATGTAGCTTAAAAGGAAACCTACCTGTGTAACACCAGTAGAGATTGACTTCACAATGGCCTGTAGAGCTATGAGACCTGCATCTTCTACTGCAGAATCTCCTGACAGAAATACCTAAAATATAATGTATAATCTTTGATATAATATACTTTGTTAAAGTAGCTTTCTGATGCTGATACCCTTTCAAAATTCTATACTGTTTAGTTTCACCCATTGTTTTCTTGTATAGGGCACACACTGTCTTTTACTTAGGGACCATATGCTGCTTTTCATGGAATGGCATGAAAGTGTCACATTGGTAGTACCATGATCACATCTGAGGATGTTTCTAAATTAAATATTTCATCATTTTCATGTTTAAATGTTGGATTCTGCTTAAGCCATTGCTAGGGGGCATGGGTGGTAACTTGCACTTTCCAGTACCGTCCATGGACAGGCTTTTTTACCGAGCCTGCAATATTTTAAATTTTGTCTTTTTGAGCCTTCTTAAGGGATTCTTCTTTTTCTCAATTTGTATATTGGTACATGCTGCATGGGTATCTTATGATATATAGATTTTTTCTTTTTTGTAACAAGAAAATCAACTAGTACAAATATAAGATTCACAGAAAGAAAGAAATATACAGTTACCAAATATGATAAAACAGAAAAGTTATTTTACCTCTTTCTTTATACAGTTAAAGAATGAGCTCTGGAATTCATGCAACTTTTCAGCACCATATGTTTCTGCACACACAGCCTGTAAATGTATATATAACATACAATATTACCAAAGGCAACAGTCATTTTAAAGGTTAAAATCAAAGCTATATCTTATTAAATATTCTGACACAATTTATAAACCTCGAAAATATGCAGTTTCCATAACCTTATGATCAATTCTCAAATGTGTTGTAACATAGGATGTCTCTTTTATTGAATACACATGAATATTGTATGAAAACTGAATAAAAATATTCAGAACAAAATATTATGCAACTATTGTAAATTTGGATTTTAAAAGTTTATCAACAATTTTGTATGTGTGCCATTTGCTCTAAACAGTAAAGTAAATAATATTTAAGGAAATATACTAACGATTTTAGCTTAAACAGGCATTTAGAAATATACATGTATGTATTCATTTTCAAAACCAAAACAATAATTTTGTAAACCACAGGCAGCAGATATATGGCTTTATACACTTTATATTGCTGAAAAATGTTTTAAACTGACTCAAATTTAATGTACATGTATTTCTGTGACAGTTTTCCAAAAAGCTGAGCTTAACAAGGAAAGTTCATGATTGCAAACTGAGAGTTCTCAAAACTTGATTTTCACTGGGGACAAAAATCTGTGCTAAACAACTACTTCCAATAACAGACCATACATTAGAACTTGTCACTTTAACACAGGCATAATTTGAAACTCATATCAAAACTATGACCATGACAAAACATAGTTGTTTTTACAGATCATCTGTCAAGATAGAGAAAATGTTTGATTTGTATGTGATTGGTTTACTATAATATGTTGATAATCTGTTGTAATTTACCAATGTTTGTAGGGCATCAATTTTTGCACTCTTCAAATCAGAGGTAAGTTTCTCCATCAACAAAGGGAGACAATGCTCGGCAAATTTAGGCGTGGCAGCAAGACATCTACGTAAACCTAGAATCAAATCTTGCTGCGTTATACCACTAGGATCACTGGCTGGCTGAAATACAAAGACAAACTACTGCTTTATATTGTAAATAATGTAATAATCATTAAATGAGCCGTGTCACAACAAAACCAACATAATGGGTTTGCGACCAGCATAGATCCAGACCAGCTTGCGCACCCGTGCAGTCTGATCAGGATCCATGCTGTTCGCTATCAGTTTCTCTACTTGTAATAGGGTTTGTAAGCGAACGGCATGGATCCTGATCAGACAGCGCGGATGTGCAGGCTGGTCTGGATCCATGCTGGTCGCAAACCCATTATGTTGGTGTTGTTGTGACTTGGCTCAAATGAGTCTAAACTTATAAAATTACTGAAAACATTAATTTTGTTGCCAGCTATTTCGTATGTTTTGTTTTGGTTTGGTTTTACGGCATACCAACATAACTTTGGTTATATGGCACCTGAACTGGAAAGATGATTTTGGCAAACCTCAAGTGTTACAAACTTAAAGCAACATCAGAGGTCAAAACCACCTCACCTGCTAGAGCTTAGAGATGCATAGACTTCAATAATTCAAACCCATTTTGTTGCCTCTTACGCCATGCGCGGATAAATGATGGCTGAAATTCTGATGCCTCAACTCTTAAAGGCATCCTCTCAACCACAAGGGTAGCCAATCATTTATTAAAGACAAAAATATGACAATGACAATGCTGATCTAAGATGAACTGCAAAGTATAATTAATTCAGAAGTCAAGAACCTCTTTTACAGGTATCAACTGTATAACAATACAATTAAAAGAATAAGGAACTTTTTAAAGAAAACTTTCTGTTACTTACAGGAGTAAAGTCTATGGGAAAATAGCAAGAGATGACTTCAAACATTTCCTCTACAAACACCCCTAGAGGAAAGTTCTGTACAACAATAGTAGCACAGGTAAATGCCAAGATAAGATTTCTAGGGTCTTGCTCTGAGTCAATGGCTTGCATGTAACCATACACAAAGTCTGTCCCGAGCTTCTGTACATCTGATATTTATAAGCATATACATGTAATGTGAATATTTCTTAATAGTTACTAAATAATTATAATTTAAAGGAAAATTGAAATCAGAAGATTGTATGTTACCATATGACTATGTTAAAGTAAAATAAAGTTTTTTTAAATAAAAGTTTTTCAATCAAGTCAATAAAGAAAATTACATTTAAGGTAGCAGTCAAATTGCAACAAATTAGCTTTCCATTGATGAAAGAAGACCATTTAGACAAAAATGATTAATATGAATATATGTACTTCGTAAAAAATAAGATTTTGAAAAACTTGAAGGACAATTCAAAAGGAATGAAAATCTAAAAGGAGACCATATTTCCATTTTGCCTTATTTCTCTGAATTATAGTGATGATAATGAAATTTGTATGCCACTAGTATAGAAACAGACTAGACTGTATCACTTTAATGATTGACAGCTCACTGGAGGTCTTGCTCCACCAAATTCACCAATTAAGCCAGAAAATCATCATATGACATGTACAGTGTCTTATTGGCTATGAACCCAACAAATTTTATCAACTTTACTGTTAGTTGCACAACTATGGTACTTTAATTCTGATTCTAGAATCACTGTTACTTTAAATGGACTATTCCTAAATCAAAGCAGGACACATTCATTATATAAATATGGGTTAACAGGAGACTACAGAGAAATATAATACCATGATAATTGAGTACGTACCTTGTAGATGATGTGTAAGAAAGTGTAGGAGAATGTTGTATACAGACTTCCTGCCAGCTTGAGCCAGTGATTGGGTATGTACCTCCTTGAATATTGTACAACACACTGTTTCTATAATCTCACCTGATATCACTTCGGTCTTACTCTAAAAAATATAATCAAATTATCTTAAGTATTATATTCTAAATGATGAAGAAAATTTCAAAATTGAAAAAGTTATCTTAAATTATTAAGACGGCATGGCTTTAGATAAGGTAAACTATTTCTGAGAAATATGTAGTAGAACTGAATGTTAGGAAAGTAAAATTTGTTAAGATAAACGTAATAATTTCCATGTTATGTGCCATTAATGACCGATTTTGCAGAATTTTTTCACTGTATTTATACTGTGTTACTAGAGCAGTAAGGGCTATTTTTGCATAATTTGACCTTTTATTTAGTTATTTACATGGGCTGTAAGTGTCTTTTGCAATGTGTAAATTATTTTCTTTGTTCACAACATTTTCAAAAATAATGCTGGTTTAATCACCATATACTAAAGTTCTAACTACTTTATATTGCTTTGAACAAAATCAAAACTGTAAACTAAATCAAGATAACCCTTTTACACAGCAATTTTACTGACAAAATATTTTTACAATTTACATGTATATAAAATAAAACCATGATATAAATAACTACTTCGAATTGTTATCATGCCTTATATATCAAATGCCTATAAGCAATACACAACAAAAGGGGAGCGGTAGCCTAGTGGTTAAGGTGTCTGCCTCTCAACCCAGGGATCATGGGTTCAAGCCCTACTTGGGCCACAACCATGTTTCTTCATATGACACCAGTACTGGTTGGTTCCAGGAAGCAGACTCAAAAGAAATTTATGTAAATTGCAAGAACTTGTTTCACAGTCGAGCTAAAATAAATATGTTACTAAACACAGTAAAAGCCTTAAATATCATACTTACCAGGGCCTCTAGACCATACAAAGCCTGAGGCTGTAGGGAATGATGGTCTTTTAATTTCTCACAAAGAAATGTTGATAACAAGGTCACTGAAAACAATTTTCAAGAAATCATACCAATGGTCTAAACTCACAAAGTCTATACCTTATAATCAAACAAAAAAAAATCAAATTCAAAACAAAATTTACAAAATACATATACAGCAAGTACTTTATTGTTATCTAATTGATTACTTATATTAGTGTTAAGTATTATTAAGAAAATCAAGTGTCAATTATTGTAAGTGTCACTTTTTCTAGGCTAAAATTGCCTTTTGACTTTTGACATGAAAAGTCTGTTTTATGATTCACATAGCAAATAGATAATATAATATCATTGAAATTAACTTCTTCAAAAATATATATCATGAGCTCTATATTTCAATCTGCAAAACAATAGATAACCATGTATATATGTACAAGTACCTAAAAATCTGAGTCATACTTTCCGAACCATTTAAGCTTCTTAACAATGTATAGTTGTTAAGCTGGTTTCTGTACTTGTTTTTACAAAATATTGATCATAAACATGTATACTGGCAGGAAGTTTCTTGGACGGTGAACATGTACAAACCTTGTCTTTTTTTAGCCTTAAGTGCCTCTTGACTTCTCTGAATTAACTACATTGTATTTGAAACAACTGTGGAAGATAAATAGCATTATCTTATACATATATGTTAAAAATATATAGTTTTAGAAAAGATATGCCTTGTTAAGCACTTGTCACAAACTGCACTCTGCAGCCCTTATAGTCTTTATCTTCACAAAATGGCGGTCTAAAAGGTTTCCATAGTGAAATCAAAATTAAAAGAGACATTACCTTGTTTAAGATTGAGAAATTTAACAGGCAGTTCATGTAAAATGTCAGCGATCAACCTCGTTGCTCTTGCTCTGACTGTATGTTCTTTGTTGGTTAAATAATCTCTGAAATAAACATACCGGGAGCTTGGATGAAAAGTACACAAAAAAATTCAATAGATAAAATCTAATTCTAGCAATCAAATTCTAGAAATTTTTAAGTCCACTGTCAAAATTAACAAGTGTTTGGTAGGACAATGTGCTCCACTATTCTCAGTACTTGATAGTAAAACAAGAGCCTGGATAATGTAGAATTTTCTAAGTTCAAAAAGGGCCATAAGTCTGTCAAAAACCATGTTAGAGTTATGGGCCTTCTGAAAAAGAGCTCCTATTATGCTCTCAAATAAGTATGTGCAGTTTCAACCTATTTCCTTTGACAGTAATTTTGAGAAACCAACTTAACCAAATTGTGACGCCGATGCCATGTTACTATAATGACTGACTCTATTCTTTAAATAGCAGATTTCCCATAATATAACCATAATTTATAACAAGAGCTGTCGGTAGGACAACAACCCTCGACTATTCTTAGTGCTTGACAGTAAAAAAGCCTTTAAAAAAAATTAAATTAACAAAAGGGCAATTTTTTTTTTAAAACCATGTTACAGTTATAGGCCTTGAAGAGGGTCCTATTATGCTCTCAAAGAAGAGTATAAAATTTCAACTTGTTTCAAAGCCATATATATGTCAATAGAATATGAAAATATCTGAGGTGGTATGCAAACTTAAATGTAAATTCTAAGTCAAAAAAGGGGCATAATTCTGTCAAAATGCTTGATACAATTACCTCCTCCTGTCTGCAGGTTAGGGTCATGTTGGTGAACAAGTGTGCAAAGTTTCAAAGCCATATGTCAATGGACTTTGAAAATATTTGAGGTATTACAAAAACTTTAACGTTAATTCTAAGTCGATAAAGGGGCATAATTCTGTCAAAATGCTTGATACAGTTACCTCCTCCTGTCTACAGGTTGTATGTCAATGGACTTTGAAAATATTTGAGGTATTACAAAATTTTTAACATGAGTGGTTACGCCGACGCCGACGCTCGGGTGACTACAATAGCTCTACTTATTCTTATCGAATAGACAAGCTAAAAAAGGGTGTATCAGTCAGAAATTCAATAAACAACTAAACAATGTAAAATAAGTCATTCTTGAATATTTAAATTAAAACTCATATATCTGTTGCAGTAATTAATATACCAGTCAGAAATATAATTCTTACCCTAAATTCTCTATGATATCAGTTAATGTAACATTTCCTCCAACTAATTCTGAAAAAAAAGACCAAATTATTTATATACATATACATGTATTTAATTTCAAAGGGTATAAAGCTATAAGTTATGAAATTCTTTCATAAATTCAAAAATTGAGTAATGATAAAATTTATAGAAATTATAGGTTAAACTATACTCTTATTATATTATTGTTAATTCTAGAAAAAAAATGTAACATAGTATACATGTCTGTTATTTAACAAACAAGAAAATTAACTGTAAACAGAATAAAATGTTAGAACTGGAACAAAATATTAAGGGCCAGTTACACTGACGGTCGGTCCCCAATCGGTCATTAAATTTTAAATTTACTCGCTGTTATGATCGGTTGTCATGCATGATTTTATTTCTGTGTAAACGGCCATCGGTGAGAAAAGGCAAACTCAAACGGGGTTGGATCGGTGATAAAAATGCTGAAATACTTCGGTTTTTATCGTTTGTAAATCAGAGCTAAATCGGGCGTAGCGCTGATTAATCGGTGCTTGATACAAGGTAGCTAGTCATCAGTGGTTAAACACTTTCAGTCAGATATGGCCGGTGATTCAAATTTGGGTATCTTTGTGCAATCGTCGATATCGTTGATTAAAAGCTTGCATATCTCGTGATATAGGTTGCTGTCGGTTATTTGTAAAATATTTTCACCGATCGAGAATTTTAAACATTTTAAAAATCCCAATCGGTAAATTTTCACATTTTGGTGGAAATAATGAGAACAATGGTACCATCCTATTTGATAATAGAACACTGCTCAGGTTTTCACTTGGAACATTTGACAATTAAGATGAAAAGTTGCGATTGTTCCATTCCGGTATATTCCACCTATTATCATTGAGTTACATTGAAAATTGCGGTGCCCACTTAGTATTGACGCTGAAGATTTTGCTTCAATTAAATTGTTTTTTGGACCCCCTCCATGGTCAAGGGGTTAGAGTCAATGACTTCTAATCCAGTTATCTCTCTGGCGTCAGTTCTATCCCCGGAAGATGCTTTGGTAGTTTAGCCCGTAAAAAGGTAGTCTAGTACTGATGTAACTCTCCAGGAACGATGGTTAGGAAACTGCCCGCCTTTATGACTGAAATACTGTTCGGAAAAGGTGTAAAATGAAACAAACAAACAAAAAATTATAAATTTTTTATTTATACGGGGAAGTCAAAGGCCGGGTCCGCGAAGCGGGCTTGAGCTTTGGCTTGCCCGGCTATAGACTACATGTGTATATTTAAAAGAAAATCAAATAAAAAACAATTAAAAAATATATAGAATTCTATACCTATCAATAAAATTTTTAGTGTCAGTTCTAGTTAGGCGCCGCCATTTACAATGTAACTCAATGATAAAAGACGGTGTATTCCGATAACGGAACAAATCTCAACTTTTCGGACAAATAATAAACGTCGAGTATTCTGAGTGGAAACGGAAGTGGTGCATGAAATACCGAATGACGCCTTTAAGACAGAAAAATGAAAGGAATTTTTAACGACTTCCCTGTTTATAGGCTATGCCTAATTTCATATTATTTATTGTTTTTTTATTTGATTACCTTTTAAAATATACATATGTAGTCTTCACGGACTCGGCCTTTGACTTTCCTGTTTTATAAAGCTCCATGGAGATTACATAATTCACTATGAGATATTGTTCATATACCCATGAAAAACGTTTTTTACTTTTGGTACGACGCGATAGTGGTGCGAACACTATGCACACAAAAACTTAATCAATGACAACCACATTGTAAAGTCCTCTAACAAGACTTTCCCATCTTAAACATAAAGAGAGATCAAAAATGGAAAATAAACTTCAAAATCACACCTTTGCACAGTGCTTTGGGCGCAGAATTGTCAGAATCTTCAAAAAATCTTTCAATGCAACTTTTCATGGGCGCGTCCATGTTGAAGATACGCAGAAATAATATTTTTAATAGAGACAATCATATGCTTTATATACTATAAAATGTGAAAATTAAATCAGTGATTCTTTATTATGTTTTGATAAATTTATATTAAAAATATTCTTATTTCGTGACATTTTTATCTAAACACCTGCACAAATTTATTCACATCAGTGACGTCACTGGAAAAGCCCAGAGAAGGAACTGTCAATTTTTATCCCCTAAACCCCTCTTTACGATATGGGAGGGTGTTTAGGTAGTCATAGACACCGTGATCACTCATCCAGGGAGTCTTCAGATGTTGCTGGAAGTAAGATATTGTGTATTGAATTTCATTGACACTTTAAATGTTAATGCATGACCATTTTTTGACACTTCTTTGTTTTGTTTACATCACATGTTTGAGGTCCATGCAGATGATAATTGCAATAAATTAGATACAATGCCCTTCAGAAAACAAACATAGGCTTTCGTTTAATTTTCTTACTTAAGCATGCTTTTTATATAAGCTGATGACATTGAATAACTGAATGTTTATTCATTACCCAAATTATTTAAAATTATGATTAATTTTACCATGCAATACATGCCATGGGCAGACATTATTTTTATGCATAAACATTTGCACAGTTTGTTTCAAGTACCAGTGCATGTGCATAATGAAAAGCTCAATTTGTTTGTTGCGTTGGTTTGGTTTATATCTAGCACAAAATTTCCCTGTAAAATAAATTTATAAGGAATCATGGTGAAAATTACATTTTTTTGTGTGTCTCTTACAAAACTGCTTCAGCCTCAGCCCGCCTAACACAGGGGTAGTTTACATTAATAGTCATAATTTAGCATTACTCTGAGTAAATTCATGCAATTAATAAATAGTAGCCAATAACTGTAAAAGAGGAATATGGCCCAAATGATTTGAATAATTATATTTGAATGGTAAAATATTACAATTTAATTAAATTTTAATTTTTCATAAATATATTGGAATGTTGTTATGGGTCTACTGCTTTTGCAGGTATAAGCAGGTAAAGTTAATTTTTATTTGTTTATTATTTCTTGAGATTTTTTTTAAAAGGAGGAAAATATATTCCCCTTTTGATTGGGATTGTTGGGGCGGTGAAGGGGCTCTCTCATCTCTTGGTATGTGAATGTTGTGGAGACGAAAATCCTCTGCAACGTGTAAGATGGAAATTTTAGATATGTTCTAGATAGGCTTCAATCAGTATGTATGTAATTGTATGGTGTATGCTGCCGATGTCTGATTTAAGGCATGGGAATGAAGTGCTATACAGAGACCTATTCTCAGCTCAAAATTCATATCTTTGGCTAATACTTTGTAGAAATTGCATGGAGGTAAATTATCATCTAGTTTCGCTTCTAATATATTTAAGAGCATGACTGGTGAGATATCCGTGGTCTGTACTCAACAACAAAAGGTACTTTTGTGCCTTAACATGCAGATGGACTCTCAAAAAGCATAGTCTACATAATATGCAATGGTGCTAATTTGGGCACCAAATTCACAAAATGTTAATCTTACATTAGGAGGGCTATTTATCTGTCTCGATGAGTAAATTGTGTTTAAGCTTGTAAAACGAGGATAGAAAGTAATAATAATGTAGACTAACTACTCATTTTTTGCCATTCAGTCTCAATTGGTAGAAATCAACCTTTGCGGCCTGAGCGACCAAAGTGGAAGAGTGATGTGCCCTTGACAGAAGGTCAGTTAAGGAGCAAGCGGGATGAATTCTGGGACACAGCTCCTGCATTTGAAGGGCGTAAAGAGATCTGGGATGCTCTGAAGGCAGCAGCATATGCTTTGGAGACAGGGGACCATGCCTTAGCTCAGGCTATTATTGATGGTGCAAGTATAACACTGCCACATGGTGAGTTACTTCATAGTTGTTTTAAACTAGACTATTAAAAGTATTTATTTAATCATATTTTTATTGCTACAGTTTTTGAATTACTATAAAAAATATCAATCTGATTTCATCATAGATAATTATAAATGCATGACTAATTTGATATTTTATAAACACTTTAAGCTTTTTTGCTATGGAACATTACTATGATTAGTGGAGCACTCTTGTTGCTTTTATACTATTTTCTTTTTCATTTTTTATGTAATTCAATTTCATGCTATGCCCACAATGTATGTTTATAATTGCTGTAAGGATGACTTATAGATAATACATTAATTACTGGGCCTGTCTTTTGTTTATGACGTAGAATTAAACATTTTCTCTTTAATAAATGATTTGTTTACAAAATATTCAAGACATAATCATGATAACCTACTCAAACAATTAAGAATTTAGTAAATTTCCTTTATTATTTAGTATACACACAAATCAAGCATTTCATAAACAACCACTATGATTTTTCAGGAACATTAATGGACTGCTATGATGAACTAGGAAATCGTTACCAGTTACCAGTCTATGTGTTAGGATCACCAACTAACCTGATTGAGGACACAAGCGAAAGCGAGGCCGGCCAGGAAGCGGACAGTAACAACCTTCCTGGAATTGAAACTGTGATAAAATTCCGACTTTCGTCAACGAACAAAGACTTAAAATTGAAAGTTCGGACTACTGACACAATGCTTAAGATTAAGAAAAAGTTGTTCGAACTAGAAAAAGTTGAGCCATCAAAACAGCGATTTTTCTATTCAGGAAAAATGCTTAATGATAAACTCAAAATTGAAGATGTGAAAATTCCAAAAGGTTTTGTGATTCAGGTGATAGTTACACCATCGGAAACGGAGGAAGTTAGTTGAGGATTACGAGGGTTAGATGTTAAGGTTGTTTACAGCATACGGCTGTTGTTTTAATGCCTACGGTTACATTGTACATCTGTGGTACACGTCATGTACATCTATGGTACACATCATGTACATCTGTGGTACACATCATGTACATCTATGGTACACATCATGTACATCTGTGGTACACATGATGTACATCTGTGGTACACATCATGTACATCTATGGTACACATCATGTACATCTGTGGTACACATGATGTATATCTATGGTACACATCTGTCCAGTTATAATATGTACACACCGATCAATTGGTCCTAATTTTATTCAGAACAGTCATAGACATGTTTTCTTTATTTTTTGGGGGGTAGTACATGTAGATAAGATAATTTGTTTTAATTACATTTGTATCTTTTATTTTTAACAATGACCGAATATGTCTTAACTATTATTGTTAAGACTATTTGTCATTGATTGTTTCAACCAAGGAAATGTACTTTGAAGATTTAAGTGTACATTGTATGTACATGTACTTTGCAATTGAGACTAGTTTTCGGGTATCTGCCCAAAATGATGTCATTTAATGTAAACATTGTTACATGCTTTTAATTCCATTTTGTATTATTTTATAGGAAATTTCAAGCCCAATTTCACCTTTTGCACTGTTTTTTCTTTTCTTTTTTTTTTTAATTTTGCATTTTTCACAATAACTTTTATTCTATCACAATTTTTATTTTATAAAATTGTGCCCTCTAGAAAAGAAATTACTTAAAAACGGGTCTGACATTGAATTTTTAAAGTAAGAAATATCAATTCTCTATCATTATACATTTTAGTACAAATCAAAAAAGTAAAAGTCTTCAAAAAACATTAATTAGAATTGAAGCTTATAGCTTTAAATCTAATTACAATTTATGATGATATCATACTTAAAAACATAGTTTAAAAGACAACTTTATAAAATACACCAGTCTTTCAAAATACCTACATTATCTGCTTCAATATTATACAAACATGTGTGAGATAAACAATTTGTAAGCAGTGGGGATTTTTCGCCATTTTTTTATTGGCTAAATTAAGACATATTCCCCTTCTTTGATATATTACTACTTTCAGGGATTTCACTTCAAGCTACAATATAGGACAATATAGTACTTGGTAGCTAGGTGAAATACTGTGTTACATATTATAGGCCATCTGACAGCAACTTTCAGTTATTTCGTATTCATTCCTTTCTAACTTATACGGTACCCACCTTCTTAAAGAAGTGACCCAACTTTTTTCAAACAAAATGAAATGCCCTGATCTTTGATACATGTATATTGAAAAAGTACATAATGTAGGTGCAAAAACACTTGCCATCATTTAACAATATACTGTGTATTGACAACTTTTATTCTTGTTGATGATACACAATGAACATTATAAGCCTAAAGGGTACATATTGTGCAAAAATCAAGAGTTGTGGACAAAGAATTAATTTATAGTATTTATATAGCAAAAATTATATATTGATTGACTTAATGACGCCAGATAACATGTATATAGCTTTATTAGTGACCGTAAAATATGATTGACTACAACTTGTGTTTAAATAGTACTTGTTAACCTTTATGATGGAATACAACTTGTGTTTTAGTACTTGTTAACCTTTATGATTGAAAACTACTTGTGTTTTTAGTACTTGTTAACCTTTAGCTTGCTTAACTCTAAGTCTGTAATGGAATTGCACGGACATGTTAATCATTACTATGATATTACAACACTATTTGCAGCATGTGAATTCAAATATTCTTACTGAATTCTGTATGTTTTAATTTAAGATTCATTTGCTTCCAAACTGTTATATCAGTTTAAAGCACCCTCATTTTCAAGGCAGTCTAAGGATTTATTGTTGGCATTATATTTTGATATTATACTAAATCTGGAAGGAACGAAAATGCCTAAATCTGCTTTTAGAGTGTATAAAGGTATATACATGTGTCCGCAGTCTTTAGTTTACAAAAGAAGGCTCTCTGGCATTTCTTTAGAGAAAATTTATGGAAATGATGCGATTGTACTATTTATAATTTTATAGAAATACTTCATTAAACAAAGCTTTACTATATATCCTTTCATTAAGGTGATGTACTATATAGCATAATTTGTTAATTAGTGGTGCATAATTATATCATAAAATTTCTATTACAAAAATTTGTGTCCTGTTAACAACACTGTATATGTATATATACATGTATATAATAAATGTTTAGTTATCAAATTTCTCAATTACATTTAAAACAGTGGTGATACTTTAACAATATACATATATGCTGTTTAACTGAATTGCTTGAAGTGCAATTTTACACTCTTTAAGTTGATTTATTACGATATAATTAATTTATATATAGTAATACACTTCATACTTGTTTCCTTAAATAATACAAACTTGTATACAAGTACATGATAATTTCCTTGTGTAACGTGAGTTGCTATTCTGAGAATAATTATAATGTAGTATTTATATAGGAAATTAATCACTCTTGATCTGGTGAATTGTACGAGGTAATTTACAATATCAAGTGTGGAGGATAACATTATATGATAGCAAGTTTAAGTACAGGCTTGAATATATTAAGAGCTTATGATGTAAATAACAAGGATTTAGTTTCCCTACTTGTAACATCTAATTTGACTGATTCATTTCTTAAAGGCCCATTATGCTTTAGAAATCCACATTTTTGTAATTTTTAGCTCGACTTTTCTATGAAAAGGGGAGCTATCCTACTCGCCCCGGCGTCGGCGTTGGCGTCACACCTTGGTTAAGTTTTTCGTACCACCCCACTTTATTTCACAAGTATTACAAGTATGGCTTTGAAACTTACCATACTTGTTCACCATCATAACCTCCATCTACAGACAAGAGTACATAACTCTGTCAAGGTTTTTGACAGAATTATGGCCCTTTTTTGACTTAGAAAGTGTATTGAGCTTGGTTAAGTTTTTTGTACCACCTCACTTTATTTCAAAACCATTGGAGGTATTGCTTTGAAACTGACCATACTTGTTTACCATCACGACCTTCATCAACAGACAAGAGGACATAACTCTGTCAAGGGTTTTTGACAGAATTATGCCCCTTTTTGACTTAGAAAATACATTGAATATGGGTAAAATCCACTTATTGCCTTAACCCTTTGAGATATTGCTTTGAAAACTTTTAATGCTATTTCACATCATTACCCCCATCTGTACGCAAGAGAAGGTAACTCTGTCAAGGATTTGTTTTAAAAATTAAGGCCTTTTATCGACTTAGAATCTTGGTTAAGTTTTTAGTACCAGTCCACTTTTTGACTGAACTGTTTGAGATATTAATTTGAAAGTTGGAATACTTGTTTACAATCATGATTCCCAAACATGTCCAGGAGAAGGTAATTCTGTCAAAAGATTTTATTTGAATTATGGCCCTTAACTGTCAATGTTTTGTATTATAGGCAAGCACTAAAAAACTTAAAAAATCTAAAAAAATTCATTCCTATCCACTTGTTCACTTTTTACCATAAATTGATAAAATTTATCTATTACTTGTATTATAAGGTAACTATAATACTTTCACATACAAAGTCAAATCTATATATTATGCTGATTGTACAAAAATATACTGCTTCCTTGGCATAGATTTCTTGAAAAATTATGTTATTATGTCATTTACCAAGGTGTTCTGGCAAGCAATAAAAAAGTCGAGCGCGCTGTCTTACGGACAGCTCTTGTTTAGACATGCCGAACATGTGTTTGATAATGTTGTATTATTGAATTAAGAGCATTGAGAGCATGTAAGAAATGTTAGGTATTCAACAACTGAAAAAGTAGTGCAGAATATGCAGTGTTGTGTTGGAAAGGTAAGAAAATGTAAACAAAGTACAACGTAGTATTTTGACTTTCATTCATATACTTATTCACTAAATATACCATTTGTAAGCAGAGGGAAATAAGCAAATTTAAAGATATGTTATGTATTAGGCAAATGAGGTTTTTTTTTTAAACAGTGACTAGATTCCAAAGATAAAAAGTTTTTTAGAAATAAAATTTATAACAGTTTTCTAAGGCATAATGGGCCTTTAAGTATGATGTTCATTTATAAAGCTAAACAAGTGTGAGGAAAACATATATTTTGGTCATCTTATGATTATATATATTGTGTTCATTTCTCCAAAAACTGTAAACAAAGATTGCTCTGTTATAATACACACCTTAATATCATTCATAAGTAATTTGAATAAAATAAAAATGCATTTTTATGCTATTTTTCCACAGGTTGGCAGCAGCCATATTGATTTTGTCCTGTATCATGTCTAGTAGGTTTTTCTTTCTGTAGACAACTTTAACACAGGCTGTAAGATCTTCATTATATAGGTTACAGCTTTTATACTTGAACACATCATATCTCTTAGTAAGAGCTTCAATTAAACGCATTGAAATATGACCTTGAACCCAAAATGGCTTTGACTTAACCTTTAAGGGTAATTAGTCCACCACAACCTTCTTATCTGTGAACAGATAGGGCAAGTTGTGTATTAATATGACCTTGACCCTAATTTGACATTGACTTGACCTTTAAAGTTAATTATTCCACCACAACCACCTTATCTGTTCACAGATAGGGCCATTTGTCTTTTATGAACAATTTTTGTTCAAAAATGAATTTACGTAAATGAGGGTATAAACTATGACTAAGAACAACTTGTGTTTTAGTACTTGTTAACCTTTATGATTGGAAACAACTTGTATTTTAGTACTTGTGAACCTTTAACTTGCTGTATTTTTATAATGGAGTTGCCCAGCTTTGAATTTGGAACAGTCCATTTAACGTTCAAGGGATTTCAATATCAAAATACATAAATATTTAGCAACCAACAGTATAGAGCCGGGTCAAAGTGCACTTATGTGTAATCTGGCCGGGCTCAATACACTTGTGGTAAAAGCTGGTTTAAATTTTATAACCATTACTGTATAAAATTGTTACCATTATCATTGTCTATGTAACAAACCATTCATTAATTGGATATTATTTGTTGTTTATTATTATTACAATTTGCTTTTAACTTTTCTTTTTTTGCTTTAAAGACTTACTATATAATATATATATAATATATATACATGTTTTTGTTTTATACTAATGCCTACATATGTTGACATGTGTCTAGCATTTTTTTCGTCACTTGTTATTCGAGAGTTATGTAATTTATTGTCATTTTTTCCAAGACTAATTGAGGAATACATGAGAATCATTGATGTGGGAATAGCTGTCAGTTTAGTCAACAGACCTGAATAATTGTGTAATACTTTGAATTCTTATTTAATGTAATGTAATGTGAGAAGAAAAATTGATTTTTCTGCCCCTTGAAAATTAGTTAAATACTGGCATTTTATTCAATGAGATATACTTTATATTAGTTATTCTATGTCACTGATTTAAATATGTTACATAATTCACATTGATCAATTTATGATTAAAAAGACATAATATTTGGTTTTTGCACATGTGTAAAATTTCTTACTTTTTAATTGAAACGTTTTCATATTTAATTGGTATGGCCCTCTGTACTGGAGGGTATATTGTATATATATTAAAATTCTTCTTTTAATAGTGTGATATAATGGAACATAGTTTGACTTACAAAGTAGTGCATGCGATGCCTAATCTAAAATATGTTTATCATTGAAAATCTAACTTACATGTTAGTCTCATTAGCCATGATTTCGAGAATTTTCTCAAGCGAGAGGAAATTTCTAGGTGACAATTGATTTTGAACATTCAGTCTAATAGTCATTTGTCTCTGGAGCTTGTTCAGAATTCGGATTGGATTATTAGTTTCCTATACATGATCAAAAATTATGTTAAAGTCGGCATAAAAATCAAACAGACAAACATTTGGCATAGAGTACAAATTATAAACAGTTTCCGTACACTCTTATAATGTATAAGTCAGATGGAAAATCATAAATGTTATAGAATTTTTACTTCTAGCTGTGTTAAAATATCACACTTCTTTCACATAATACTTGTCAGGGCATAAGTCTATTATTGTCATCATTATTTCTCATAGCTGGCCTATATTTACTGTTGAAATCATTTTTTCACGAGAAACTTGAAAGGAAAATCATTTATTGTAGTCGAGTTGAGAGTATATGGGATTAACAACAAAACTTGTTCTTATGTAGCATATAGAAGAATTTTTAAAGCAAATACATCTGGGTCCTACAAACTTACTTGTCATAATTATTTATGTAATTGCATATAGTTTATTTTATAAAAAGGTACAATAGATATTTGGGTATTACACTGTTAATGCAGTCATTGAGTAAGCATTTATCTAGACTGTGTCATGCTTCTGTTTGGGAAAATATTTAGCCAGACTGTGTCCTGCTATTGTTTTATGTAAATTTTGAGCTTGACTGTGTTCTGCTGTGTTTTATATATAAATGTTGAATTAGACTGTGTCCAGCAATCATTTGTGTAATTGTACAGGCAGACTGTGCCAAACCATCATTTTTGTGTAAATGTTTAGGAAGACTGTGTCTGTGTAAATGTTGAAATAGACTGTGTCCTGAAATCATTTGTGTATATGTGTTGGTATACTGTGACCAGCCATTTGTGTAAATGTTTAGTTTTAAGATGATGTGAATCACACAGTGCAATATGTGTTTTCATACAAAGATATCAAATAAAGCAGTTCTGCATTCCAGTTTTAGTTTGTCATTTTTCTGTCACCTCTTTGGAGTGGTGGCGACATATAGGGATCACTTCTCTGTCATCTGTCTGTCTGACTGCCTTCTGTCACAAAACATGTCCGGACTACTCCTCAAAAACTACTTGTGCTATTTCATCCAAACTTAACAGGAATAATCAGTACCAAGTCTAGTTATGCATATCATTTGCATTTTCAGGTTTGAATGATTTTTGTCAGAGTTATGGCCCTTTAATGATTTTTATTTTTTAAGTTTTTCCGCGCTTCTACTTTTTAAGCACTTTTTACAGGGTAGTGATCTCTACTTGCACATATAACACAGGTTTTCCAGTTGAATGATTTTTGGTGGAGTTATTGCCCTTGAATAAAAAAAGGTGTTATTTTTTTGCATTGCCAGCTAACAGAATCTTGTCTGGACTACATAAAAACCACTGGTGCAATTTCATCCGAACTTTACAGGAATGGTCAGTACCAAGTCTTGTTGTGCATATCATCAGCTTTTTTTGTTTCATTGATTTTTGTCAGAGCTATGGCCCTTTAATTAATTTTATTTTAAAGTTTGTCTACCCCTCTTATACTAATAAGGCAATTTCAATGACATTTTACAGGATTAATTGATTGCTCAGGTACTTGTGCATATTACATGGGTTTTCCGCTTGAATGATTTTTGGCAGAGTTGTGGCCCTTCAATTAACAAGAACTGTCGGAGGACAGTAAGGCTTGACTATTTGAAAAAGTTGTCACAAAGGTGTTTTATTGAGTATAATAATGCTTACCTATGAATACATAAATTGACCGAAAAGGTACAAAGGCTTGTTATATAGATGTTTTATCAAGTAAATCACTGCCTTATTATTATGAATGCATAGAATTGTCCCAAAAAAGGCACAAACCCTTCAGTAGTTATGAAGATAACGGCTAACAAGTAAAACTTTACCATGAATTTCTAAGTTGAAAAAGGGGAGATAAGTCGGCCTAAATGCAAGATAGAATTATGGATCTTGGTCAGTGACCTACAATTATGACATTAAATGCATGTGAAGTTTTAAATAAATATCTTTAATAGTTATTATACCCCCGCACAACGAAGTTGTAAGGGGGATATACTGGAATCAGCTTGTCCGTCCGGATGTCCGTCCGTCTGTTTTTCCTTGGCTGCCCAATAACTTGAGATTCCTTTTGGCACACAGTCTTCATATTTGGCATGGAGGTTAGTCATGATTAGTAGATGACCCCTATTGATTTTGAGGTCACTGGGTCAAAGGTCAAGGTCACAGGGGCCTTGACTGAAAAAACCTTGTCCGCCCAATAACTTGAGATTACTTTGACCCACAGTCTTCATATTTGGCATGGAGGTTAGTCCTGATTATTAGATGACCCCTATTGATTTTAGGTCACTGGGTCAAAGGTCAAGGTCACAGGGGCCTTGACTAAAAAAACATTGTCTGCCCAATTACTTGAGATTCCTTTGACCGACAGTCTTCATATTTGGCATGGAGGTTAGTCATGATAAGTAGATGCTATTGATTTTGGGGTCACTGGGTCAAAGGCCAAGTCAACAGGGGCCTTGACTTTAAAAAGCTTTTCCACCAAATAACTTGAGATTCCTTTGACCCACAGTCTTCATATTTGGCCTGGAGGTTAGTTATGATTAGTAAATGATTCCTATTGATTTTGAGGTCACTGGGTCAAAGGTCAAGGTCACAGGGTCCTTGACTAAAAAAAAGCTTGTCCGCCCAATAACTTGAGATTCCTTTGACCCACAGTCTTCATATTTGGCATGGAGGTTAGTAGATGACCCCTATGGATTTTGAGGTCACTGGGTCAAAGTTCAAGGTCACAGGGGCCTTGACTTAAAAAAAGCTTCTGACAAAGTGGTATGCGGGGGTATTCACGCCATGACAGTGGCAGTTCTAGTTGAGATAAGTTAAACTTGCATGTAAACATTAACCAAGAGACTAAGTAGAAAAGGGAAGATAAATCAGCCTAAATGCAAGATAGAGTTATGGAACTTGGTCAGTGACATACAATTATGACACTTCATGCATATGTGAAGTTTCAAATCAAAATCTCTGATAGTTATTGAGATATGTAAAACTTACATGTAAACATTTACCAAGAGTCTAAGTAAAAAAGGGGGAGATAAATCAGTTTAATACATGACACAGATATGAGTGCTGTTCAGTGATCATTATTTATGACCACAAATATACATTTGAAGTTTCAAGTTTGTATCTTTAATAGTTTCAGAGATATGTAAAACTTGCATGTAAAACTTAACCAAGAAAAGGAGATTTTTTTAGTACAAAAGGGAGCATAATTCAGTCAAAATACATGGCAGAGTAATGGATCTAGAGATGTGACCTTCACTTATGACCCTAAGTAAATGTGTAAAGTTTCAAGTAAATATCTTTGATAGTTCTTAAGACCTTGAACCAAAATTTCTAAGCTTTAAGTTTCAAAAGGGCAAATAATTCTGCAAATATAAGTATTAATTTATAAGTCTTCGCCCTGTAAATGATTTTTGTATTGAAGCTTTGCTGTAGGTATTGCAGGTACAACATACTTGAAACACCAAAACTTAAAATAAAGTTAAATTTTCAGTGAATCCGTCATTTGTGTGAACTTGTACATTTTTAGCTAATCTTAGCACATTGTGTTTAGAGTTAACATTTCTGGATGCATGTGCATCATCACCTGATATTCTCCACGCTTTCTTTAAACTTTTTATAAAACCAATGATAGCCTCTCCATGCAGTAGCAATATCTATGTGCCCCTTTGATTGGGCAATTCCGAAAGGAAGTTTACAGAGTTATCACCCTTTTTTAACAACGATTGAACTAGCTGTACATGCCAGTTAATGTTCAACCCAAATCTATTTTGATGGAAAATATAGAGTTTTGAATAACAAGAAGTAATCTCAATTTTTATTTCAAATATTTTTTTTTCTCAACATATCAAAATTGTAGCACTTTTAAGTTATAATTACATCACTTGTGTCATGATGTAAAATTCAAGGTACATACCTTTGTATACAATGTATTACTCGTCAGGAAAAAAAACAAACAAACAAAAACTTTAAATAAAAAATCCAGACACTTAAAAACTTTAAGTATTATTAACTTTTGGATATTTTATGGTCAATACAGAAGGCAGTGAACGATTCAACATAAAGCACAAACGTTTTTATTCCACCCTGGTATTTTGATTGAAATAAAAATGTACATATCATATATCAAAATTTCTTTCTCAGGTTTCAAAATGTTTTTTAATAAATGTTTTTAACTTTGCCGAAATACACACACTTATTTATGATGTCATATGTTTGATGTAATAACCAATATGCAGGTAGGCAAATCATCATTTCAATAATCACTGCTTATATTGAACTTTCTCTTGCACTTGAAAATATCTGCTAGATGACAGAAATTTAAACTTGCAAAAACCAATATTAACTTGTATTTTATTTTTGAACCATGTAAAGGTTTGCAAATGAAAACAAAAAAAACATGGCAGTTTTCATTTTTTAAACAGAATTTTGCGAGCATTAAATTGGAGCCATAGTGTTCAGCACCAGAAATTCAAATTACTACTTCATACAATTTTCTGGAAAGTTCTAACTAAACATTTACAAAATTGTGAGATTTTGAGAGTCACAAAGTCATAATGACAGGATAACAAAAATGAAACTGTTACAAACTTTGATACCCTCCAAAATATATCAATTACTTTTTGCAAGTGATATAACAAAGAAAGGGTATTCGAAAAAAGCAACTGACACAAAAGTTTATGCATAAAAAAATCATCCATAATACGCATCAATTTTGCCTATTTTACAATAAGATTATAATGTTTGTTTTCGTCAATATCTACTTAACACAGTTACATGACAATGGCTGTAATATTGGATAAATACATAAAAGTATCTACATTTATAATACAACTTTATGAAATTACTCATCATTGTTAAATATACCTTCTTTTTTTTAAAAAGCCATCTTTCATAGGGCAGATGAAAAATCATTCTATTGCACTTAGTCAGGGATGTATATTATAAATGTTTCTGATTTAATGAACTAAAATTTGCAAATGTACTGTTTAGCTTATATGTAATTATATTATACAATAAAATATCTAAAGCAAAAAAGTATCTTTATAAAAAAATGCCCAGCAATAAATTATGAATGCAGTCATGTAAATTCACTAAAACTCTGTTAAGTGACATGATAAACACAATATATTTATGACATATCTCACAAGGGAAAACGGACAAAAGCCCTCGCGTCCAAAAATGAAAAAGCAGACAAAAGCCCTCAGGGCGGACAAAAGCCCTCACTCAAAAATGACTGGGCGGACAAAAGACGGGAGGGCTTTTGTCCTGGAGGGGTTTTGACCTACACTCTCTCACAAGATAAAGAACAGTTCAGTTTAACATACAGTGATAGATTATTTCCAGTTAAACACATTACAAACCATGTCTGTATTAATCACATAACTATAAGTTTGTCACATGTATAAACCATTTTCTTGTTCATCACATTAAATACCTATATTCTAGTTGAAAAAAAAATCTAAATCATAGTTTATAAGAAGAAATTTCAAGACAACTCCTTAACCCTCACACTGCTAACAGCAACTTATTTTACAAAGCAACAGGTCATTTTCTGCAGCTGTCACTATTTAGTTAATAAATATACATTTGTATTGAAATTTTCCCAAAATATGGTGTCTTGTTAAGAATGAAGAATGGACCAATCCATTTCAGATATAAAAGGTGGTAATAGTGAAATGATTAACCAATGCATAGTTTGCCACAAAACAAGATATTTTTACAGTTTATCACATGGCAAACCCATCTAGATAAACATATGATAAACATTTCAAAAGATCAACATAAAAATAACAATTTCCTTTTTTTCCAACATGATACACAATTTCTTAGTTTGTCAGATCATATTCATAAATGGCATATCAAAAAATGTTCCAAAATCAACAAATGATAAACATATTCTAAGTTTATCACATAATTAACTCAATCAGCAACATAGCAGTCGCTAAACTTACTCAAAATCTATTCATTCATTTGCAACACAATGACACTAACCATTATCCAATCTTAACACATTAGGTGGTTTTTAACATAATTGTTACACTAAGTCCTTGTTGTGTTGTTTAATATAAATCATCTGTGTATTCACTAACTGGGTTCATTCCTCGATCTATCAATGCCTTCCTCTTTCTTTCCTCCTCTAACTGTTTCTGTATCTGTTCTTCCCTCTGCATTTCTAAAATCTCATCTATTGGTACTTCATCTAAAGGTAAACTATTTTCATTCTCAACATCCTGTGAAAAAAATGCATTATGTAAAATCATATTTCAATTTAAATTCTAGAGGAAATAAATTAATCAATGACTTATCAATGTAATTCTTAATCATAACATCATTAAAACAATTTGTAAATGATTCAAAAACAAAACCTATTGGTCTATCAGCTTTTAACTGGATGCCAACATAAGACCACTCAAATCTTGTCGGAAGTTGCTTGTTCCATTATATATTATGTCTCAGATGATATTGATACCAAATATGAGGGGACAAATCTTTTAATACCATAGGATTCCTATAATCTGTCACTCTACAAACAACACTTCATAAGCCATTCTTATCCATAAAATATTTGAAACTTTACAATATCGTTGCTTTTTGATCAAATGGACACAAATTTAAGGGCCTGTGGAATGAAATTTTGAGGAATATTCAAACAAGAGCCTGGTTTGAGCAGGGTGATGCTCCCAGAATAGGTTTTGGACACAGGAAAGTACACCTCTTGTAGTTTCAGAGTTATGTCCCTGGAAAAAGTTCAAAGTGCAATAGTTCCAAAATTAGGCAAGGCAGAGTTACTGTTCCTTGCACTACACTTCTAATCAATGTGATCTATCAACCTACAAAGTTTCTTGTTGATATCTCTTATCGTTTCCGAGTTATGTCCAGGACAACTTCAAAAAGTAAAAATAAACAAAGGGCAATAACTCCAGAATTAGGCAAGGCAGAGTTATGATTCTTGTACACTGCACATCTACCAATGAGATATATCTACCTACAAAGTTTCATGTTGATATCTCTTATAGTTTTACAGCTATGTCCTGGACAAGATTTTTCTAAAAGGGGGGATAATTCAAAAATGAGGCTTAACTGAGTTATGGTTCTTTTGCACTGCACTTTAACTCAATGAGATCTACCTACCTACAATGTTTCATCTTGATATCTCTTATAGTTTTAGAGATATGTCCCGGACAAAGTTCAAAGTGTTAAAATTAACAAAGGGCAATAACTCCAAAATTAGGACAAAAAGAGTTATTGTTCTTATGCACTGCACATCTACCCATTGAGATCTATTCACGTACAAAGTTTCAAGTTGATATCTCTTATAGTTTTAGAGTTATGTCCCGGACAAGATTTTTCTATAAGGGGAGATAATTCAAAAACCGGACAAAAAAGAGATATGGTTCTTTGACACTGCACTCCCCCTCAATGCCCTCTACCACTGTATGAAGTTTGAACAAATTATCTTCAAGGGTTTTCAAGTTATGCTCCGGACAAGACAACGGACAGACAGACGGACGGACAAGGCGCCGACTATATGCTCCCCCAAAATTTTTCGGGGACCATAAAAAATTAAGGAAAATAAACAGTTTTCATTATAAGCCAATCTTACCACTTCTCCCAGTAGTACAACATTCTCTCCTCTAACAATGAAGATTCCTCTAGGTATATCTCCATATTTCCTGCCGACATGTATTCTTTCTATTGTTCTATGAAGTACTAAATTTGCTGAAATATAACATAACTCACATCTTATATTTACTCTGTATATTTGTAATTAACCCCAGTCCTAGGCAAAATCAAATATTAAAATAGCTCAATTGTTTTTGTTTTTTTCTCAAATCAAACAACTTTAATAAAGAAAAAAACAGAGTTTAAGTTTGTATAACAATTTTCTAAATCCTGAATAGATTTTCTTCAGGTTTACACAAAGTATAAAGTAAGTAAACAAGAACGGGATGTAGAACAACACATGCATAAAGTTAAGTATAGCAGTATCACTGATGTTTGATAATGATCACAAAAAATCAAAATATGAAAACATAATTGAGCCGCGTCACGACAGAACCAACATAGTGGGTTAGCGACCAGCCTGGATCCAGACCAGCCTGAGCATCCGCACAGTCTGATCAGGATCCATGCTGTTTGCTGTCAGTTTCTCCTCTTGTAATAGAGTCGGTAAGTGAACAGCATGGATCCTGATCAGACTGCGTGGATGCGCAGGCTGGTCTGGATTCATGCTGGTCGCAAACGCACTATGTTGGTTTTGTCGTGACGCGGCTCATTTGTTGATTACTTTCTACATACCAAACTGATCTATGCTGCGTAAAATTCCAATCAAAGTTCTTCCATCTCTTAACACAACTAACAATTTCTCTACAATAAAAAACAGAACAAAATAAATGAATCAATCATATCAAACCATTATTATTCCTTATTTTATTGTTTGCAATTTACAAGGTTAAGATTGTTACATTTAAACAATTAAGAGCCTGCTAAACCTGGCACAGGAAGTTGAAATTTAATCAATACATCACAAAACATACGTATATTAGTGATATAACCCTTATCTGTTTTTTATATAGAGATAAGGGCTATATCACTAATATACGTATATTTTGTGATGTATTGATTAAATTTCAAATTCCTGTGAACCGGGTGATGCTCCCCGAAAAGGTTTTGGACACAGGAAGGTATACCTCTTGTAGTGTCAGAGTTATGTCACAGACAAAGTTCAAAGTGTAAAAACAACCCAAAGCTGTGCGCGACATGTCGTCTCAATATGGTGATCATATCTGTGAAATAATTGTAAAATCCGACTTCAAATAACGAAGTTATGGGCTGGACACGAATTCGGGACGAATGTCTGTACGTACGTACGGACTGACAGACTGATTGACAGACAACATGGCGACTATATGCTCCCCCGAAATTTTTCGGGAAGCTTTAAAAGATCAAAAGGAGTTAAGATGATAACTGATGAAATAATATAACCTCGAAATCATGTTGTTATTGGCAAAAACATTTTTTCATAAAGGACAATTCCTGCACTGCAGATATTGTCATTAATGTTCCATTAATTTTGAATCACCTTCAAATGACCTGATTGCGACACAAGATTTTGCCTAATGCTAGCATGTTGTTACAAAAATTATGACTTTGTAAAACTGCAGTAAAACATGCTTCTGTTGCTCAGTTGATTCAGATTGCCAATAATTTTAAGAGATAGGAGACATGCTTTAAAATCGTTAACGACCACAAGTCTGTAGCCAAGATAAATAAGTTAATCCAAGTCAATTTAAAATACTAGTGTCCAAATTATTTGTTGTCCGAATACTACTACAGTGATGTCACAACTTACTATCAATTTCTTCAATTAAACTTGCAGTTCCAGGTAAGTAATTCATTTTAATACAGCAGAGACATGTATTCCTTATTAAAATATAATCTTGACATTTATTTTAATTCGGAAAGAAACTGAAATGAGCTGAATTTGTAAAATTCATATAAATATGAAAGCTTCCAGTGATACTGATTTAAGAGTAGAAGGACCCAAAGAGGAAAATTGAAAAAGTTCAAAGTAGATAAAAGTATATATTTTGTGACCACGAGATAGGTCGACCAGACACAATACCATAACTATAACTTGCATATCCGATCAATTAACACAGTTACGTTATATAGACTTAACACACTTTTTTTTCTCTTTTTTTTTCTATATATCGCTTAACTGCATGATCCCGATTTTTGATTCCCTATGGCTGTACGTGTTACTTGGTCCAAAATTGAGTTACGAAAAGCTTAAAGCCTTAAAAACGCAAGAATGTTTTAAAGAAAACTAATTCGCTTGAAATTCTGGATAGCTTTTCTCCATCAAGATGAAATTTCTTTTTCTGTGATTATGGTGTACATATATTTTGCGCTGAATAAAGTACCGACAGAATATATAATTATATTATGTTTCTGATTTAACTCCGTTTAACATACTAAGATAAAAACAGAAAATAGGCATTGTGCATTTATATGTTAACGATCAAAACGAATAATTTGAAACGGACGATTTTTTTTTACTCTAGTATGGAATTATGGAACAATTAATATTCCTTCACAATAAGAAATTTTACAAGTCTTACATATTGTTTAAGTTACATTTTGAACAATTATTATTGACAAGAGATAATTTATAAACAATATATACATGTACCTGGTATCCAAATATGATATAGTTGTCTCTTGTATTGCATGGATAAGATGAAGATGTACCAAATGTAATGATTTCTTTTGTTACTTTTGATATGTCTATTTTCTCATGTTGCAAATTCTTTGAAGCCCTTGCTAAAAGTAACATTTTGAATTATTTTTTCTTTAAATAAAGAATTTGTTATATTTATAACAATTGTAAGTTTTATTGTTATCAGTCAAGAGAGCTGCTTTGCAAACATATCCCCTTTACATACATATGGGACTATATTCTATTGTAACCGCTCATCTCAGTAAGTCTACCTTGTTATCCTATAAAGAAAAAAAAATTACCTGCAAACCAGAGATTTGGGTATATTTTGAACATGAAAATGGTCAAAAAAATGAAAACCTTACATAACGTCTAAAACGAAAAATTGGTGTAATGTTGCAGCCTCGGTTCGATGGAAAGTGCTCAGCGGAAAATGCAGCACTGCCTTTTCTTTATTGTTTATTTTGAACTAAAATGGTTAAATGAAATTGACCATTATTACCCTAGCCTTTTCATCTATAGTTTACGTAGACAATAAACAACTGTCTATTGCTCGCATATATCATTGGCGGTAAATGTCCCTTTTCTTCTCTAAATTTATAGTTCATTCTGTATTTGGTTGACAATTAGAACGCATGTTGAAAATACTAATTTACATCAATCTTCACAATTAACGTGTTGCATATATATTTAATCATACAATAAAGTATTCACATAGGTTACATTAATTTAATGTTTACCGCCCTCAGTGTGAATATTTGCTTGATGATGAATATTACGACTGTAATGATTATTGTGGATACACAAAACTATTTTGATTGAGTTTGCTCATGATACAAATTGTCATATATTTATATGATAGAGTAATGTGTTTATATGAATGTGATACATGCGAACTCTAGTACACCTAAATACATGTATACTGTGCTCCTCTTAGTTCACGGTACTTAACGCTTTGAAACAAGACTCCAAACCGGTAAAAATAAAAACGCTTACAATCTCTAAAATTCAGACGATGGATCCTGTATGTTGTAATTAAGGATGTAACAACACTTAAGTGAAATTTTATATTCTTCTAAAACAACTTCTTAACATCAAAGAATATGTTCAATATGTACTGCAAACGTTAACGCAAAAAAATGATAGTATTTCTGAGACATAATGGGCCTTTAAGCATTGACTTCATCATCATCATTACATCATAACAACCACCACCACCATCATCATCATCATCATCATCAACCGTCATTGCATTTGAACATTGACTGATTTACCGCGACAGGCTCGACTTTAGCGGCGATGGATCAACTGACAGACTGGCACTGTTTGAATTAATAGAATAACAACAAATATTCTATGAAATGTTTGAACAAATGTTATAAGACACCATAATGACATTGAGCTAAATATTAACCCCATGCTTGAAATAAAATAAACATTTAGATTTTAAAGAAAACGTAAGGAGAAAGAATAAAAGATCGCAATGGATTGACAGTCCTTCTCGGACTTATTTTTACATATCTTTTTAATATACACTTTAGCTAAAAGAAATTTTCTGTATGGACTCCGGGTACGAATTTGATTAAATCGTTAATCTTTTAAACATCAAAGTGGTTCTGTTTGGATTGTAATTACAACATTACTTTTACAATATTAGTAAAACCAAAAGGTTAAGTGTAATATATAATCCTGGTAAAGGTAAAAGAGATTTCACTTCAAAACACTCGTCAGTACTTACACAACTCAATAAAATAGATTATGAGGCACACTTCATTGATTTACCTACCTTTCCAATATTTCACAAGTATCGACAGGTCCCATATAGGAATGGTAAAGTCTCGCTGAACTATTTGTATAAATCACTTGTCCGATAACCCAATACATGTCGATTGTCACGTGGCACTTTCAATAGTTTAAAACATTAAACCTGATATTTACTTCATTATTTCTTTACAAGTGATAATTGATCGAAACTCTTTGGTTAGTATTTATCTACATTTTCTAAATCATAATGTAAATAAAATAAATATGTCCGCCAAAATGTTGTCCATGTACACATTTCAGTTATAATGCTTTTTCTCCCGGTTAATAAAAGGGTGTCTGAACGCAATTAACCTGTTAATTTTATATTGGATTGTTTATTGTAATATAGTATTTTGTATTGTACTGTACTGTATTGCGTACTGTACTGTACGGACTTATCCGTTCTTTTCCGAAGTTTGGCGGAAAGAGCCTAGAAGATGCTTTGCGAACACAATAGTAAGAATACACAGAACATAAGAAACTGAATTCAACATGCACACAAAAAGTAACTTAATGCTAGGAGTTGATTAAATTCATAAAAGTTAACCTGAATTAAGTACATTTGTAGAGATAAAAGTAAACAGAATACTATTTTTATAAATTGTTATGCTTGTAAAAACACACGAAAGTACAAGAAGTCTAACTGTTGAAATTAATTCGGACATGGTTATAATTATATTATTATTATAATAAGTGGGCATTTTAAAATTTAATATGATTGTCAGACATTTTTTCAGTCATAATTTGACTGAAATATACTTTCTTTTTCTTTGGATGTCAAACATTATAGATTTGATATACATTATCAAAGATTACACCCTCTGTTAATTGTTTACATCTGACACCACGTGACAGAACTACTCCAAGAAGTTATTATGAATAATAGCCGAAGTGTACCGATTGGATTTAAAGGTAACCACCGGCTATATGTAGGAAAATAACGAACACCATTCTTTGAAATTTGGTATGACCTTAATGAATTATCAAAAAAATTGTGTTAATTATAAAACAATTAAACAACTGCTTTAATACCTAATTAAGACGTATATAACAACGCTATTTGTTTCAGGACAGTCCCCAAACTAATGGTACCATATTCAGTGTTCAATAGTTCAGTGATACCGCGGGTATGCAATATCTATACTTATTGATCGGTAAAGTAAACGATTGGAACGAAATGTATTGAATAAAATTGTTCTGAAATGTCAGCAAATTATGTCAAGTCTAATTGAGGGGAATTTTATATCAATAGACTATAAATCGGATATAGTTCCCACATAACGAATTATAGGTTTTATATGATTATAACAAGAACGTGGGAAATGTTTAAACACGAAGAAGTATGTAATATTTAATTAATGAAGACTTAAAATTTTAAAATCAGTTAAAACTTAAGAGGAAAAATGACGACGTCAGTTTCCACAGTGAGTTCAGTGGTAAATACGACGGCAAAAGAAATATCCGACGACGACGATTCGGAAGAATGGATAGAATCACCGACTCCAAGAATAGTGTTTCTTTCGGTTTTCATTTCGTTTGGATTTTTGGGAAATTTGTTTCTAATCATAACTGTTTGTCAATCAAGGAAGTTCCGCTCAATAGCATTCTTTATTTTTGTGATCCATTTAGCCGTAATAAATATCTGCGAGTGTGTATTAAACATGTCAGTTCTATTGGCATCAAGTATTATAAACAAGTGGCAATTTGGCGATTTAGCCTGTCGACTTAGTTCATTTTGTTTGAACTTGATTTCTATACAGACGATTCTAAGTTTGACGATCGGGCCCGCAGATCTTTATACCCTGCGTAAAAGGGGAAGCTACGAGCAGGGGGGGTATAAACCAAGAATTGGGTAATTTTTTTCACGGGGGTGCAGTCTTTTTTTCGTTCGCGTTCCCCATTGCCATAGGAGTTTTTCCAACAATTGAAAACTTACATTGTTTTTTTTGCCATATTAAGACACATCCGTGGTATATACAACTTTTAGTGCTGTACTTTGCTTTATCGTGCCTTTTGTTTTAATGGTAGTCTTTTTCGTGAAAATTATAAGAACGGGTTACACCGACAGAATTGTCAACCGGAACATAATTGCACAACGGAATTACAATGATAAATCTGCAGAAGAGCCACGGATTATGCAAGACTTCCGGCATGCTAATTTGACTGGTACAATTTGTATTGCCTGGCTTCTTCTTGAAGCGCCTCATGTTCTGACGTCATACTTCAAACAACTTCAGAATAGTTCAGAACTTGATAGCTTAAAGAGGGAGGATTTGAGATACGTTTGGTACGTCGATCTTGTGTTACTATGGTTACGGTTTTGCTATGCTATGGCTCTTCCAGTTGCCTCTTTCACATGGAGTAAAGACCTTTGGAACAGTTTTAAGGATATCATTCTATGCCGTAAAAATAATTCAATAGGTGATGAATCTTTAAAGAAAAACGAAAATGAAAAGATAAGATTAGAAAAGAAAATAAGAGAAGAAAAACTAAAAGAAAAAGAAGCCAATATAACAGCAAGAGAACAGAGGGTTTTCCACGTACCAGAATTGTTCGCAACGTCAAAAGGCGTGAATCCGGACTGAAATAGGACACGGGGAAAAGGGAAACCAAACAGAAAAGCAATAACAGAGAAACTGGGAAAGAAAAAAGTGACGTCATAGGTTTTACTACAACATTAACAACAAGAAAAATACACCATGATTATGATTCCGGAAACGACTTTATTTTCTCTTTTCACACCCAAAATTTAGTGAGAAAAAAATGAGGAAAAAACTAACGGGCCGAAAAATTTTTTCCCAACCAGAGGGCGGGACAAGGTACAGAATTTTGAAAAGCAACGTTTGCACGTTGGGTTTTTACGTCAGAGGGGGATTCGGGGCAATTTAAGTCATTTAAATAATGCAAAACAGGAAAAAAAAAATCGATTTCAGTACCCAGTGAGAAATTAATTTTGCACAATACACATGACAAGCTTCAAACTGAGATTATGGATGGGGCAGATCTATTTGTGTCACAAACCCCTAAAACTATAGTAGAGAACGATGAGCCTGATATATATGCTGATTTTCCAATTCAAGACAATGCAGTGAAGGGGGATATAGATCCTGAAAGTAAAGAAATTAAAACTTGCTTTGTAGACGAAAATGTGGAATGTACAGAAAATATAACAAAGTCCCCTAAAAAGTCTGCAGGTAAGATATTGAACACTGTTGTTGAATCGCCTTTGCCCAGACGAAAGAAAAAACGACGCAAAGAGAAAAATATAGACACTCAAAGTATTACATCAGTGACCTCAATAGTGGGTGTTCCTCCTCGGCCACCACCTAGGCTGGCACCTATTGCGGCCATTAAATCTTTAGTTTCTGGACCCGTTCGGCCGGGTTCAAGTTGTTCAAGCCAGGTATCTTTCACGGACAGCAATATTGATGGAAGACAAAGTGTGCTAAGCTGCGACAGCTGTGGTGACATTACAAAATCAGATGCAATGTCGTTTGACAATCTTTCAGTTTCTTCATTATCCACTCGGAAAAACAAAAAGAGCGGGAAATTTAAACAAAACCTGCTCCACGAAAATTTCAGCAATAATTTATTGACTGACAAAGATTTGCTAAGTTTGGATTGTAAACGAGAAATCAAAAGTGTTCCTGAAGAAGTGCTCACACCTTCAGACTGCAAGTTTGAAGACAGGGTATCAGATATTCACAAACTTTATCCGGTGGAAAGTGGAATTCAAACGACTCAGACGGGAATAGTTAATACCGGATATGAACAGTGCTCGGATGATGACGTCACAAAAGTGATGCAAGACGAGGTTCGGGTAAGAAACAACGAAGCACGGAGGAAGAGACGAGAGAAACAACAGTTTACGGAGAAATTATCCCCCACGGCATTGCTCAATGAAGGGAATGGATATCAACGACTTGTTCCAGATACCCCATAGATAGGTAATTATAAAATGAAATATATCTATACAATTATATATAATAGGACAAACTTACACTTTAAAATAAGTGTCTAACACCTGCGACTGTAGAGCTAATTAACATGTAATCAACTTTAATACAACAAATTATAAATAGTTAGTTTCATTTTCCATGCCAACACACTGGAAAGGAATTGATATAAGTATTATCACGCCCGTTTAACTCACAACGAGTGAAAAATGTCCATCGGTTAAAATGTTGTGAGCAACTTCCGTTCCTCGTTGTGAGCACCCGTCTAGGACGTTTGACACGATAAACAAGGTGAGTTTTTCATATTTTTTAAAGATTACGGACATTTATGTAAAAATATCGGAATGCAGTTAGCTAGCGATGTGTTTTCCGAGTATGCACATGTAAAGATATTGCCTATTGGTCGACAATTTGATGGAAATACCGTGCGACGCAGTCACTCGGGGTAGCTGGAAAACTGGAGACAACTTCTCTCCGGACCAAATTTAACATTGAAAACGTCGATTTTGGTGAAGTTTTGTGCAATCTAACCTTAAACAGATGCCCGCAAGTCTTCAGCGTAAATTATTACATGAAAGTCTTCATAGAAACGAAGATATACCCTTATTTGCTTTAATCCTCGTTGTGAGCACCATAACCTCGTTGTGAGCAAGACAAGCGCAGTGCGTGTCTGGTTTAAATATGTTATTCAGATGGTGAAAAAGGGGGCGTCCGTAGCTGAGTGGTTAAGGTCGTTGACTTCAAACCACTTGCCCCTCACCTCTTTGGGTTCAAATCCCGACAGGGACTTTGGATTCTTTCATGTGAGGAACCTATCCAGCTAGCTTACGGGACGTCGGTGGTTCTACTAATGAGAAATAATGCACGGAAGGGCACCTGAGGTCTTCCTTCACCAGTAAAGCTGGAACGTCGCCATATGACCTATACTGTGTCGATGTGACGTAAAACCCAAAACAAAAGATGGTGAAAATATAATTTTCAATCTACCAAAGCAATTAAAACGTTTTTGCACAGCAGCATTTCTTTGCAAGACGTTGTGCATATCCCGAAGGGAGGCATATTAGTTTTGAACTGTCCGTCCGTCAATCCGTCCGAAAACTTTAACATTGGCCATAACTTCCTCATTAGTAAACGGATTTGATTCATATTTGAACACAACATCCCTTAGCACAAGACCTTCCTACGGGCCTGTATTTTTTTCCTTGACCCCTGAATGGCCTTTACCTTGAAGGTAAAATTGTCCAAAAACATTTAAGATTGGCCATAATGTCCTTATTAGTAAATCAATTTAATTCATAATTAGGCACAACACCTCTTTGGACAAGGCCTTCCAACTGCAGTACTATTTTTTTTTCAGTGATTGGACATGGGGTCGTTCAAGGAGAGACCGAAGTGAGGCATCAAGTATGTACTTGCCCTGGTCTGAAAAAGATTAGAACTACTAGAAAAACTGTCAGTGATGCATAAAAATCAAAAGAAAAGTTTTGGTCATGTCTCTTGCAAAAACATTATTTTCAGTTAAACACACTGTAAAATTAGCTAACCCAAAATTCTACCAGTGGTGAAACACCTAAGAAGTCAAGAAGATTTCTTAAAATGCCACTATTTCATGATGAAAATGCTATTTAAATGTCAAACACAGACTGTCATGAGCTTTCTAGGAAAGACAGTGCTATTAAAATCATGAAAAATGCTCGTGTACAGAGCAAACAAACGCTGAGAACTATTTGAATCTGTTATTGTGCGACTATCGTTTTTCGAGGAGGATTACTTATTTTGTGTATTGTAACTTTTAACACTTCACTAGTATATTCTTAGCTTAATAGATAATGGTAAACAAAAAAACTGCTTATACCTACAATTTTGCAGATGTTTTGCTGTTTGTGCAAATGGTGGTGAACTAATAAGGGGAGGTTAATTATGTATTTAATTGCATATACTTCGTATTGCCAGAGTTTGGGCAGTCTGTGTGATATAAACATGCATGTATTTATCCTGATTTTTATTCATGTTAGACTGGCCAAGTTATGTAGACAAAGAAGAACTATTGCAAAGAGAAACTATTGTGCAAAAACGTTTTGATTGCTTTTGGTAGATTGAAAATTGTATTCTCCCCACTTGAATTACATATAAAAACCAGACACGCACTGCGCTTGTCTTGCTCACAACGAGGTTATGGTGCTCACAACGAGGATTAAAGCAAAAAAGGGTATATCTTCCTTTATATGAAGACTTTCATGTAATAATTTACGCTGAAGTCTTGTGGGCATCTGTTTTAGGTTAGAATGCACAAAACGTCACCAGAATCGACGTTTTTCAATGTTAAATTTGGTCCGGAGAGAAGTTGTCTCCAGTTTTCCAGCTACCCCAAGTGACTGCGTCGCACGGTATTTCCATCAAATTGTCGACCAACAGGCAATATCTTTACATGCGCATACTCGGAAAACACATCGCTAGCTAACTGCATTCCGATATTTTTACATAAATGTCTGTAATCTTCAAAAATTATGAAAAACTCACCTTGTTTATCGTGTCACACGTCCTAGATGGGTGCTCACAACGAGGAACGGAAGTTGCTCACAACATTTTTACCGATGGACATTTTTCACTCGTTGTGAGTTAAACGGGCGTGATTATGTTACTTGTCTGAATTACATTGTTGTGCAATGTTTGTAAATGTCATTTATGTACAATTTATTGAATAAATAAAGTTTAAACTAATGCCAAACACATATTTTACCAAAAAAATAGTCATGAAAATACAAAGATAGATCTAAACAGAAGTGTTCGATTTAAATGAAGATTTTGTTTTAAGTTATAGATTTCTAAGTCCATTATATTCCTTCCAACATGTGAAAAGTAGAAATCTAGTTTATATCTAGATTTAGGTATATTTAAATTTCACTGTACAGTATATATTATAATAATTTAACATGTTCTCAAGCTTGGTTTTGGATTGACCTTTTATTTATTGTATGTACAACATGTGTATATATGTATTACGAAATAAGTCGCTGGGCTTACAAATATACTGTACAAAGCGCTGCATAGTTTATGGTCATTAAAATGTCATTAATAGTTCAACTGTATATTTCATCAATATACCATAACTATCAACACTTATGATTAATAAGTAATATGTAAGGATATATGTTATTTTTATAGATTAAAAGACAACAACAAAAAAAACCCTCTCTTTATAGTTTTTGGGTAGGGAGGTGTGTGGTACATTTTTCGATACAGTTTTACTGTTAAAATAGTACAAGGTGTTATGCACTTAATTATAGCAATTAAGATAAAAGAATGTTATACGATACACTATGTACAGTCTGTGCAAATGAATGGCATAATTGACACGGCTATATCAAATGACGTTTTAATTATAGTGTCAGATATGTGGTAAACTGTACGGTAAAACATATTTTAACGATCAAAATTGTACTGATTTTTAACTGTTACCAAGCTAAATATCTGAAAATGGACTTGTCAGTCTTTCATATATAGACAAAACCTTTTATTATTTCTAAGGAAAAATTTAAAATAAATACTGACTGAAGAAGGAACAGTTCAGATAATGATTAGACCGTACGGGGTTGTCTTGGTCTGTACTGGTCTCATGGGTAGAAACTATTGCCAAAAATTATACAATGATTGTGGGTTAAGCTGTATAATGACGGTCAATAATTATACCAAAACAGAACAATTAGTCTTGTTTTCCTTGATCATCATCACATATATAGATTATAACTAAAAATATGCATACTAAAATAACAGTATAAAGGTTAAAGATTCACAGTCATTTTTTTCTTTTGCAATTTTTAAAAATCAGTTGACGTTTGTTAACAAACATTTAGAGAATAAAAAATACACTGAGAATAAGTTCAAAAGCTGTTCACAGATAAAGTATCCGTCTTTTTCAAACACTCTAAAGATCCACAATGCTTAAAAAAATACCAACAAAATTTTACGATTGAAATATTAATGTTTTTACTTAATAGCTTCAGTAATCGGCCTCACAATCTCTGGCCTGTTGTTTGAAATTAAAAACAAAATAACATGCTGGAATATCAATGTATATTCATATATTTTTTTGCTTTTATAACAAAATACTACGTTATTGGCGCTGTACAACTAAATTGTTCACTAAGTATATGTTAGTGTTCATCCGTGCTGTTCTACAGAAATTAGAAACTTCGACGGGAGCGATAGCGACAGGAGAATGTTTCTAATTTCTGTAGAACAGCTATGGATGAACACTAACATATTTAGTGTCAAGCTTTATTTGGCCCTTGATTACGTCACTACGCGCTACTATGAAGCACTATGAAAAATAGAAGGCGACTATGAACGGATTTCAATATAGTATCGACTTTCTTTCTTCCATGAAAATTAACACACATAATTTTTAAGAAATACAGCGTTATCATTGGATGACAAATAAAGCTGGACACTAATAAGTTATACTCTACAAATGTACTCCTTGCCGAAAAACTTATTTTATAAATAATTATTAAACCCGGCATTGAAATTAATTTCCGAAACGAGCATTTATTTACTATTTGTTTGATCACCTTTATGACTTTTATTTATTAAGCACAAGTAAACGGTCCACTTTTTAATTACCGAAATGATTTGAAATAGACGAAAAATCAATACGAATATAAAAAAAGTAATTCAAGATAAGAAGTTGTGTGACGAGTGTATATGTGAATGGTAATAAACCATTTTGAATTTTGCTTTCTCATCTCAGGCCCTTGAACGCATTTTGTAAAGTAAATAAAAGTGAGCAAACCATGTAATAATAACCGATGAATGCCGAATTTAATTTTAATGGGAATTCTTTAATCGATCTGTGCATAGCAACACTATACTGCTATACCACACATATATTTGGCTTCTAAACAGTAAAATTATGTTCCACAGGCGTGATTGTGACCAATGTGAAAATGATTGTTCCAAAGTGAAAACAAAACACCCCAGCAGTCAAACAGTTATATTATCAGTAATACAGATTTTGACAGGTTATATGACCCTTGTCTTGAAATATAACCAAAGGCGCAAGGCATTTTTTAGAGGAAATAGTGAGATTTCTTCATATTTTTATTAACAGCAGTCGTGTATATTATTAGTTATTAAATATTTTTGACAGGTTATATAGCCCTATATAAACGGCTGTTAGGAAATATAACCCGAGCCGCTAGGCGAGGGATATATTGCAAACAACTTTTTATATACGGTCATATAAGCTGTCAGGAATATTTATAACGAATTTACAGCAAACTTCTTTTTTGTACAGTATCATTATACAAGACATATCAGATAAAATGAAATACACCTTACTGTACTGTACATTTTCAATATGTGCACAGATACAATTCCTTTGGCATCAAAACAATCACAAACCATGCAGGGTTCGAGCCGATGATTCTTGTAATCAGAAGCAAGTACCTGAATCACTAGACTATCCCCCATCGCCAAGCTTCCGGCGAATAATGCTTAATTAACCGAGCAGCACCTATACCTTCCATAAATTATTCTAGTCGAACTATTGACAGCATAAATAATTTAGATAAATCAATTACACAGGAATATTTGCACGTACATATTGTTAAAATTACTCGTTCGCAATTTATGCGAATATCTTAACATTTACACGTAAACTTGTCATTCAGTTGGTTTAAACAATATGTATTTCTTCATCAATATTTACAGTCAAAATTATAATAAATAAATTACATTCAGGAATGGATGGAGAAAAAAGCTTAAAGCTTATATGAAACTCTCTCCTGTAAAAACATAGGTGTATGATAAGGTGATCAGGAAATAATTCGCCATGAAGTCGTGAATTTTTCGGCAAGTTTCGTCACATTTGTATGTCTTATGCATGTCAAAGAAGAGATCAAGAATATTCTTGTCATCTAGACGCTGGCGAAATTTAGTTGAAATTTAATGAGCTATATTACTTGATAATTTAAACATATTTCATTGCTCTTTTATTGTAATGTTATATAATATGTATAAATTAACTGTAAATTATCAACAACAAAAATGTGATTCCGGCCTGTTTTTGGGGGGCTTCCAATTTACATATACAAGTATCATGTTTAAATTCCCACCATATAGCACAACAAGCAATTTTACTTGTATCTTCTTCGTCTAGCACTGAATTATTAATCAGTGTTTCCTTCTCTTGATCGATCAACATTCCTGTCTATCCTAAACCCTTGCTACGATAATTGATTGATTGATTGATTGATATTTTACATATTAATTAAACATGTTCAAGTGCTCAGAGACACCTCGAAATCTCCTCGATTCTTATCCGGGCGATTAGAATATAATACTTTATCAGTTATTTATGTTATCTTCGAGTATGCATATTTTGCGTACCCAATGGACTATTTGGAAGGAGACCTACATGACCGTAATGGATTCCCCATAGCCATTATCCGGAGTTTGACGGAAATGACCGAACAGTTATCGAAGTAGGCATGTTTGATGAGATATACATAATGCATTGTTAATTATAATATATCCTTGTACAATACATTTATAAATACAGAATGTGATACTGAGATACCTTGCCTAATATACTCTTTCAATGCTCATAGATAGTTTCAATAGAAATTAATATCATTTCAAAAATCTGGAGAAAGATATCCTTCAGTAGAACAAATCACAACAAAAATACATAAAAATTACAGACTCGGTTTAACCTGAATCTGTACATGAGGGATAATGAAAAAGTGCAACATCCCTCATGCTCTCTAGCACCGGCTTGAGCGGAACTGAATTCACAACACTTAAAAGTGCTGGAATCAATGATCCCAAAGTAACAACATGTCCTTCTATCTACTGAACAAAAAGCACATTTTAAACATTGACCGATATTTAAGTTTATATAATAATTATGTAAATCCTAAATAAGATTAAGGGATTAAAAGGTGAAATGGATTATAAAACGTTTGTTCTTTTTTTCTTCAGAGAAATAAATATATATGCCAGTTCTATATTGTTTACCAGATTTCTATGTAAAATAAATTTGGCTTAGCTCTCTAAGAGTTTTTTTTAACTGTTTGAAATAGAATGTATGACGCCTGTTTTATCTTGTCAAAGATCACTGCATGTAATTTATGTCACTGTATGAAAATAATTTATAGTGATTTTTTTTAAAAGAAATTTTAAGTGAAAAACAATTATTTAGATTTGTACATAATGATAATAATAAGGTTGAGGTTTGAAAAAGAATAAGACCCCCCCCCCCCAATAAAAATAATAATAATAATGATAAATAAATAAATAAAATAACACTAAAAAAATGATAAAAGAAAATAAAAAATAAAACTAAATAAACAAAAAAATGAACAACAAAAAAAGAAGAAAAACAAACAAAACAAAAACAACAGCAACTAATCCAAATCATTTTAAATTCAGATGGCGCATCTTAATGTATTCAGTTATTTTATTGAATTTATGTGGGAGGTGCATATTTTAATTCAAAGCTAATCAGATATGTTTATTATGTCAAAGTATTTTACCAATAAAACATACATGCGCTTTCAGATCGTAAAATATTCGTACTAGTCATAATTTTTAAAGGGCCTAACTGACAAAGATTTTTCCTCAAGCTAATGTAAAGTTAAAGTTGTTATTCTTATTCTTTTGGATGTTAGTTAACATAATAATGAAACAAAATAGGTCAAATTCTTGCAGGAATATAGAATAAATGATATTATCATAAAGACAACTTGCAATACTGCCAAATAAACATAATAATGACTTTAAACTATTGTAATATGAATGACGGTTCCTGACGTTTAAAAGTTAGATCTTTCAAATTTTATTTAACATTTTGAATTTGAATCATCAAAACAGACCTTGAATTTGAACACAAAATATAAAGATAATGACCATGAAAAAGGTAGATTATTGTTATAATGTTTTGAAAACGCAGAGAATGCAAAAAAAATATGTAGTGCACATGGGTTGGCCAATAATAAACCTCAATAAATTAAAAGATTCCAATGAAATAAGAGTTTTCATTATTGACAAATAATGTTTACAATTTTATTCAAATACATGTGTATATGCCAATTTTTTTCTCAGATTTTTGGTTCTAAAGTAAAAAAAAGTTGGGTCCGTTCTTTACAATATATTCTTTTTTAAAGAGAATATATTTGCGGAATTACAAAACACCGATCACACGTAAAAATAAATAATCATCATACTCAGATTAAAGATTAGAATTTTTTCTTCCAGACGTTGTAGAATTTAATATTTATCTGCTATATTTAAGTTTAAAATGTATGACAAAGGAATGTTGTAATGAATCATGTGTACATGTATATAACAAAACGTATATTTAACTAAACCGTCATATTATACATGGTCATATTTGTATATTATAATGTTATCACATTGTTGAGTACAATACTAAGTGATATTGGACGAGTAAGCAGCTGTCAAATCTGTATAGGCCGAGACGCTAGCCGAGGCTGATATAGGTTTTGCAACCGTGTATAGTTCAAAAGAACACAGTGTTGTTCTCAACAATATATAATGAACTCTTTGTTTCACATAACCACCATTTTTAACATTTTGACAGACCTTTGTTGCGTCAAGTGTAATAAGTATTTGATATGAACTTTTGGTATCTAAAACGAAAATGAAGCTAGATGGAGTACAATATGCATTTGCTATAGCTATTTTGGGCTCTGAAAATGATAACGAGGTATACATTTGATATTAATATTCTGGTATATTTTACAAACAATGTCTCAAAATTTAAATTACTGAAAAATTTAAATTACTGAAGACAGTATCATCTGCACGATTCCAGTGTAGTATTGCACGTGTAGTATTGCACGTGTAAATGGTGATCAAATATTTTTAGAGGTTCGGTCGTAAAAACGACATAAGTAAATTTAATTGAGTAAGATTACTTTTTTATGAAGAAATTAATCTTGTTTATACAAACCCATTGAAACGTCAACAGATTTATGTATAATTTAACCATATATTTTTCTACGCCAAAAGAACATATTTCAATCTTTCCGTCTTTACAAAAAGTTCTAGTAAATAAGATTTTTTTTAAAACAGCTTTGAAATGACAAAACATAAGTAAGGCTTTTCTTTTTAAGACAATCACGATACACAACAGGTATACATGTTTACTTTAAAAAGTTTTTTATTAACTAGAGTGAACTTTTAAAGTGTATGTTAATGATAAAGGTTACGTGTATTGCATTTTTTTTAGCTTTATAGGGGACAGATTTATAGATATGAAAGGGAAGGTTGAAGTGGATCGTTCAGTTATTGATTAAACTTTCTTTACTAGATATTTCTATTTACAGCCGGAAATTGAAAGTACATTAATACGTGATAATATTGGCAAACAACTGAATATCTGACCTTGGAACTACTTTAGTGTCAATTAAGTGCGTCTTTTTCTCTCTCTGTTATACAATTTATCAAACGTCTAATTCATTATTTAAGTAAATTCATGTTCAATTATGAAGTGAATAGAATTATTAGATATATATGTGTTATAAACTGTACGTTACCAGTCCAATGCTAAAAGAAAGAAAGAAAGAAAGAAAGAAAAAAAGAAAGAAAAAAAGAAAGAAAGAAAAAAAGAAAAAAAGAAAGAAAGAAAGAAAGAAAGAAATATACGTTTGTTTTGTATAGCCGAACACCTGTCAAGGAAGGTCATTAATTTGTTGAAAGAAAATGTAGTTTCTTAACAACATGGTCATGTAGGTCAAATTATTCTGTAAAAAGTTTAAAATAGAATTTCAAAATCAAGTGACAGGATTTCTTAAGATAGTCTTAATTAAGAAGTGGCCTTTGGCTGGGGGTTTAATTGTTTATATGAAGGGAACTATTAAGGATGATGCCCGTGAAATTGTCTGTTTTTATATTTAAGCAACATGTAGAATCAAATAAATACATCATACGACGACCGTTGACATAATTCGACTCAATTGGCCTATGTATAAATTGTCTTAAAAAGTAAAGCTATTACTTTCATCTATTCTTATATTGTACATGTAATATTATAAATATGTATCTATTATATCTAATGCAATGAATGAATGGAATTAAATATTTAAGTTGTATTTTGCACGTTATTAAAGTTCATAAACTGGTGTTTGGCACGCTAATTAAAAAATCATATTTTATAAAGTATCGTGTTAACCTACAGGTCTTTTGATATTATCAGTATTAAAGGTGTAGGATCTATGGTATATCTTTTTAAATATAAACCGATGATATATGATATCTTAAAGTCTTAATAATCACGTGTAAATGTACTTCTGTGCCTGATTGATTGAAAGTTTTAATTATTTATTCTTGATGATAAAAAATACCGGGTCAATGTCCGAAAAATGATGGGTATATTCAGTAAAAATCGTCTATATACGTTGAACCATAAAACAAGCTTATCTTTTCTTTCATTCATGAATTATGAAAATATATACTTAAAAGTTTAAGAAAAAACTCTACAGAAATATGACATTGAACATGAATATTAAAGTGTGTAAATAGAATATTAAATTATTTATAGAGAAGATCAATATACTGACTTTAATTTTTCTTTCATGTAAGGGTTAAAAAAGTAGGAGAAATTACTCGTAAGTATGAAATACATTGACAAGGTTTTTTTAAAAAAGCGTCTTTAATATTCAATACCGCCCCCCACTCTCACCACCCCACCATTCTTCAAACCTTGACTAAATCGTGTATTTATTAGCATCGTTTTTATCAAAGTCAAAATCATCAATAAAATTCAATGACCTCTTCATAAAATAAATATCTGGGTCAAACAAATATTATATTTATATCAATATTCTGTCCAAGGTACAACACTTTTGTTTTCACTGTGACATACTTTTTTAAAAAAAAATGTGAACTCTGCCAATAAGATCGATTTCTGAAAGCTAATATTAGTTTGTAAAGAATGATCATTATAAGTATTTACAGAGATTTTGACCTTCTCAGCTAGCTAAGTGTATGTGATACTCGATATTAAGACAAAGTTGTCATATTTACTTTAAATACTTTAATAATTCGTATACGCTTTGCAAAGACATGGACAGGATAGCCCATCTGTTGATTAATTGTATGGAACGCCTTTTCAGTAAATATAACGTCCACTTTTTGAAAGCGATATTAACAGACTCACACATAGTCAGTTTACCCAGGATTATATTATTTTGATAGTAATTCATAATGTAAGCACAGTCCGTTTAAAGGCAACCTGTTCTTTATAAGCAACCATTTCGTGACATTAAATGATTATTTGCATGTTACAGAGTTATGGGCCTTGTTTTGCTTTATTTCTCGTCTGCTGCAGTAAAATAGCAGACAGAAAATACTGAATCTGTAATGCTTAATTATATTTTTTCATTGTTTTATGAAAGACTTTTCCTTTTTTGCGTTTTATCTTATAACATGTTATGTATTGTTAACGTGACAATATAAAAAGCATTTTTTTCAATAGAGGAAGTATTTGATATGGTACGATTGGTGATTAACATGTTTAAATACCGTGTTACCTTTCATAGAAAAAAGATCAGGATGAGCTGTGCGCATGCGTGCAAAAATGTGAAGCCTACATCCGATGGTTTTGTATGTATTTAATGAAACATTATAATTATTTAGTCACTATTTCTATTTTCAGATGAAAGACGAAAGAATCAAAAACTGTTAAATCAGGGAAACTTTAAACCTCACAGAATAATTCCAGAGATTATGCTATTTATAGAACAGTCCACGGTGATAACTTCAAAGTGATTACAGTCTATTTATATATTATCATTTATTGTGTAAACTAAAAAGTTTGTAAATTATTTCATCAATTCAAATTGGTCGACACTTGAATATGACAAGTGCATACTTCACAGTGACTACTTGGATGTAATTTCCTGCACGGTTTTCACGTTTCACGGATAATGTCACGTCACGGTTGTGTATAAGTGTTAAATGGACATTTATGGCGATGTCAGCTTCTCTACTATTGCATACATTTGTCTTTCAAAACAACAGTAACATGTTATTATTTTTTATGATTTATTTGATATATTTATACATATTATAGTATATAGAATGAGATGAAGCATATTTCCACATCACATCTTATTGTCGTCTGGTATTTAAGTTACATGGCGTTGCTCGAAGCAAATATGAAAACCGAGACAGACAATATGTATTATTTACACCGAAATAGTACGGATTATTTTTTCTCTTTTTGAAAACAACAGGCAGTATAAAATACAGTGCAGCCCGGTTATTATACTCCCCAATATACATATTCTATTGTCCTCGTTTAAAATCTTTTTAAAAAATGTTAATTTAGTTAATTTAGAATGTTTGTTAGATCTTAAGAATATTATATGCAGTATATATCTTTTAGTGCAATTGATAATATCTATACTCGTAAAAGCATCAACAGTGCCGTACAAAAGTTTGCAAACATTTTAAGTTTAATTTCAGTGCGTTATGTTTTTTTCCCCGTGCGTTAACTAGTTTTTTCGAGCAATGTAAATGTTATGTAAATATTCTGTTTCTTGTTCTACATAGCTAATTTATTTATAAAATGAAGAAAAAATATCGAAGCAATACCAAGAAACACTGTTTACTTTATTCTAAAAAAATATGTTTATAATTTGTTTTGAGTAAAACTCTTGTAATGTTAATCCATTTACCTAAGGTATTTGGTTAAATACTCTTTCTTTATACATGTATATTTTTACACCTGAACATTATGTGTCTCCACTTTTGTAAAAAGTACAGAATCTAAAGTCATTTGTGTTTCACATTTGTTTTTGTTTTGTTTTGTTTTTTGATATTTTGTTACAAGATGAAATAAAAAACATAGAAAAAAATGATAGCTTGTTTGATACTAATGCGTATTCACACCTATACGTTCCAAAATGGAATCATACGACAGCTATTGTATATGCCATTCTTTTATTATTTTTTTAAACAAAGTATAATTTCTTCCTTCTAAAAATGGAGAGATTATATATGAATCAATTTCCAATTTGTTTGGCCAGCTGGAAGAACTATTGTTTCACAATCTTTTGCAATTTTGCTTTCAACTGGCAGCTTTGATAATATTTTTTCTCTCGAGTTTATATTCCGCAATACCAGATCGATGAAACACTTAATATAGTTGTATCGTTAATCGAAGAAAAACATTAACCGACATTTTAACAATCAAACGGACCTGTGCAGTTTTATTTCAAGACTGTCTCAAGTTATTTTTATTTATATGGGGGAGTCAAAGACTGGGTCTGCGAACCCATGGATTGTCTCACTATAGACTACACGTGTGATTTTAAAAGGTATATTATTCAAATAAAACTATCTAAAATATATATGTCCGTCATTTTTCTGTTTGACTTGCCGCCACCCGCTTTATAAGGCACATAAGCGCCGCCTCTGTAAAATCTCGGACACAAAGCCTTATGATATTCTTTAACGTTTCTTTAAATTCTAGCGGTTATAGTAAAGCAGGTATTTTGTATTTAAGTTATTTTCTACACACGCGCCGTGATCACAATGTATCTGATTTCAAAATTTCGCCATTGTTAATCTTATAGATATAATATTAGACTTAAAAGTGGTATTAAATTAGTACAAGTTCATGAAATGTAAGTCAAATATCGTATTTATTTTACAAAATGTGTGTGTCGGTAATTTTTATACAAATATTGATTTTAATCATATAAATCTTATTTTATTCAATTATTATTGTAGTGTGTATTGATATTCTTAAATCTTATCCGAAAATAAGGTTGCTTCAATTTTTTGCTTAGCATGATTATGAAGCTGTGCTGATATTTTCTTTGAACGTGGCCCAGTACCGAGACTGTCATCAGAATCAGTGCGCGCGAGTTCGATTTTGAACTATCGTCACATTTATGTTGTGCAGTACTTACAGAAAATGATGAATTAAAATGGTCCGTGTAAGACACTTTGGATTCTTTCACGTGAATAAGCTATCCAGTTAGGTTACAGAATGTCTGCGTTTTACTCAGGTGCCCGTTCATGTCTGAATTAATGGAGTTTTTCGTCCACCAGTAAAGCTGTAATGACACCATATGACCTCTGTTGGTGCGACATAAAACGCGACCCCAAAAAATGACAGCGTTAATGTTGTGTTTATGACCTTACGTCTTGTGAATACCAAAGCTTAAAGAAAACGACTTATCTGTAACGAATCTACAAAAAAGGACTGGTACTTTCGTCTTCCATTGAATTTTGCCGTTTTGTCGCCTATCAACACGTAAAATATAAATTTATATTAATCAATGCCTAAAGAAGCAGCTATCAAATCTCCAATTAGAGACAAAACAATTTTATTAACTGACAATTCTTAAATAATATTTAGCTTACTACGCACAGTTCCCATTTTAATAACTATCATTTCTGGCAACGGTATAGGGTCTGGATAGGCTGTACGGATATGGAGGCTAGACTGGTTTCTTCTTGCGACAAAGGCTAATCACTTTTCGGTACAAGACTCGTAATGATATGATGGTTGACTGTGTCCCATTTTCCTTTCAATGTTGTTGGAAGAATTGCGCATTCCATAAGTTAAGGAAACATGTCGTCCATTGCAATGGAAACGTGAAAAATGATATACGGAATTTTGGAAGTCCAACCACAGCTAAATAAATAATGTTAACTATATCAGTACGACACATATAAACCGTTTAGAATAAATCAATATTTACAAAACGTTCTGAATTTCGTCTGCTTTGGCATTAAAGGTTTTCTTGGGCTTACAAACGTCGTAGAGTGTATACCCCACACGTTCGTTGACATCATTTATATTTGCGTACCGACTCAAAATCGTAACTGTGAAGTACCTCTTCTATTCCCCGGTGCCAAAATGTAAACAAACTTACACATATCATTAACAGTCACATTTGAAGATGTTTGTCAATTTCTTAAGTAAACATTATATAATTGAGAAATGAAAATGAAAACTGAATACATTTAGAATAACATGAAAACATGCCATAGAAATGCACTGTATATTTCTTATTCTATACAGGAGGGAAATGAGTCGGAACAAAATTAAATATTGACTTATCGAAAACATGGAAACGCTTTAAAATATCTAAAGCGTCCAGTTTGTTTGTTGTTTTTTCTTTGAGCTATTTATGTGATTTTAAATCTCAGTCTATCAAACATCATATGTATAACCATCAATTTTAACTTATGATAAATCATTCCCTTGCTTATTATCTTAATTGATAAAAATTATTTTATATCAACCCCTAAATGTTTATAAAACGTTACCATAATTTGGCGGGAAAAGAGAGGAATCTTCTAAAATAATCGTTGGTTCTTCGTATTCGTATGTTTAGTTAGCAAGTTAGCAAATGAGATATATTGCAATGCTTTTGTTGTGGCCGAACGATAATAATTCGTGTAATCTAAGGTTATATGTATACCAGTCATACAGGAAATGAATTTAACATCCGCCGGAAATAGAAAAACTGTGGGTACCCTTCCGAATACCTAAATTTTAATGAAATGGTAGATAGAATGTCCATGTAATTACAGCGTGCACATTTTAAAATTTACATAAATACACTCATTTGCATACTGAAATGAAACTATATCTAGGAAATAGTAATTTAATAAAAGGCACTTATACAATAAAATAACGATAAACTTTGTCATAATTCATGAAAAATTCTGAATTAATTAAAGCACATTTTGTGATGATTTGTCAATCAACATGTTGATTATAATTTAGTTTATTCATTTCTAGACCTGCTAATGCTTTTTTAACTTCTTGTTCTGTTTGTTTGTCTTTCTTGGCACTATTATCTACCAGCGTTCCATTGTACATAGTGTCGTCTGCTGCCAAGTTTGGCGCGTTTTTCTTCTTGCCTCTATCCTGCGGTTTATAAATGTTAGTTTCGTGCTTAACCGCGATCCTGTAATTACTTCCGGGTCACACTATCCCCTCTCTTTCCGATTGTTCTTCTGGTTTCTTTTCCTTCACGGAAGGATCAAGGTCCGGATCTATGAGTCTACCATGTTTGCTCTCCATGTTTGATTCTGCCGACTCGGCATGAATATTTGGTAAGACTGTCTTGCCGTAAATACTATCAAAAATAAACACGATCAAAAATGTAAGTACTTCAAATCTTAAAGTTAATAATATATCTAAAATTCTATATTAGAAACAAAATCTAAAATATAAAAATACGTCTAATCAATACATAAAAATAAATCATCTTTATAATCAGGCGTCGGACTAGTAATTTAAGGATCGTCTGTCGAGTGGGTTCAAATCTTGCCATGGACAAGCTGTTGTTTCCTTGGACAAGAAAACTTTACACCCATTGCTCAGTACTGGTTGGTTCGAGACCGTGTTTATAAGCTTAAAAAATTAGCTTCCTATGCAATCGAGCTGAAATAAATTCTGAGAAAATAAAATGAGACATTGTCATTGTAAACATAATCTACCTCAAGCTACATATAAGAGCCAAGGCTCACACTTCCTGCTGAACATATTCATAAATATATTTCTTTTTATTTCTAGTTCCTAAACAAAATAAAAGACACTTTGTATGTTCATAATCCCTTTCACACTTAATTGAATTTAATTTGTGTTGTTGGGGTTGAAGTGATCCTGATCCACCTGTAACCGCTACTCAGTTTTGAACCGTGAACATCTAAAAGAGCGTTTAAGTATTTGTTATCACGCTGATGAAAACATACATACATGAATATAAGCTAATAGTCTTGGTTTCTACTTACATACAGGTCTGATTCAATGAAAATAAGAATAAAAAACAAAAAGGAAATGCCCGAATGATGATAATAACTTTAAGATAATAACAGCTGTTCAATCTTAGTACTTCAAATTGACATCTCATATACATGTCACTCGTAATAAGAAATGGAAACTGTATGAAATTTCAGATTAAAACTGCAAGCCTTCAGACTCTTTATTATTATATTTATGTAATGTTGGTACTTTGAAAAGTTGGTTACTCATCTGGTGGAATGCACATCTGAAGATAAATTATCCTCAAAAGATGCTCCATGAAGTAGGCCCAGTTTATCTTAAAGAAAGATCAGTCCATAAAACAAACATTTCCGTAAAGGAGACTAAGTCAATTATACAAATTGTTTCGTAAATGAAGATAAGTCCACTTCACAAATTGGTCCGTAAAGGAAGAAAAGTCCATTAAACAAACTGTTCCATAAAGTTAGGTCCATTAAAAAAATTGTTCCATAAAGAAAGACAAGTTCATTTAACAAATTGTACCTTAAAGGAATATACGTCCATTTAACAAATTGTTGCATAAAGGAAGATAGGTCCATTAAAAAAATTGTTCCATAAAGAAAGATAAGTCCATCAAACAAATTGTCCAATTCGGGAAGACAAGTCAATTAAACACATCGTTCCGCGAAATAGGCTAAGCCATTATCCATCAAACTGCTAGTTAAAGAAGTTACAAAGACAGAAGAAAAAACAAAAAAGGATGATAAGTTCATTCCACAAATGGTATTTTTCATCATCCTATCCAGACGTAATGGATTGAGTTCTCTTTGTTTCCGTATTCATACAGAATTCATTACTTCTGACCACCTAAGGGAGACAAATGTGATGCGTGCGCTTCAGTATTGCCTGAAAGGTAGCTAGAGTTGTCGTACTGAAATAAATCGAAAAGTTTGTGGAAGGAGATTGGTATATTGTATTGTGCATTTGTCTGACTTTTTGCTTGTAATTACCTTTAAACGCAAATAAAACTTACGTGTACACCAAACATACTTTAAGCTTCGGGCAATACAATTATTATTTCGAAAACTTTTAAAAAAATAGTGTTTGTCTCCTAAGCAAAACTTTTCGTTTAATGTCATTATATTTTCTTGCTCCATCCATCTTATCCATTATTCTTTGACACATTGCATATTGCGACTTATTTTAAAGTTTTTAATTTCTAGCCTTTAACCTTGATGCGCCAGCATTTAACATTCTAGTATTATCTGTTTGCATAATTAATATCAATGGATTAACATGTCTGTACAAATACCAAATCTAACTTTTGATGACAAATAATAAACAAGAAAAGCATTGATGCAAAGCATCAAAGGGCGACGCCAAAAGAATTTGATCCAGGTTTGCACCTAAATACTTAACAAAAGATGTGTACTTTATAGCAGTACCATTTCATCTGACCTGGAGGATAGGCCCAGTTTTAGTTGAAACTTAAACCAAAAAGAAAAGACTCTGTCTTGCCAAGATGCAAAGACAATTTATAGTCAATTAACTAATCTTACTATTTATTTTACCAAATACAAGGATACCTGAGTCATCATCATATAATCACAGGCACGAGTATCGGACCTGGGAAGAAAAAGTATGACCAGATTGATAAAAAACTGTGTTCATCTTAAAAGTGTCAAAAACCAAAAAAAAAAAAAAAATGTAAATAATGACCCCCTTTAAAAATATACTATTAACTTAAAGTATATTTTTAAAGGGGGTCATTATTTACATTTTTTTGGTTTGTGACAATTTTAAGATGAACACAAGTTTTTTTATCAATCTGGTCATATTTTTTCTTCCCAGGTCTGATACTTGTGCCTGTGCATATAATAAAAGCTTATTGCTTAGGTTGCAGACATGTCATTGACATATATTAGACATAAAAGAGGACCTAAAATGAACATCAGGGGGACAACATAGGTAGAGCAGTAGTAGAAGGAGTACCAGCCACATCAACCAGCTGCTATCAGAGATAAGACTTGAACCATGTAAGAATGTCATTATATATGGCAGATGCTTGAAGTTTCATGAAGAAGAAGAAAAATAACTTCTTCATATGCAGTATAGTGTGATCAACTGTATCAAATGCTTTTTGTAGATCTAAAAGTATCATGCAATACTGCCTTTGTCCATTTCAAATAAAATACAATCTATTAACCCATTACTTCATGAGCATTTTGTGAAAAATGGCTGTTTTCATTGAAAAGTCTCCCGTTACAAGTTCAAATTGCTATAATACTATAAAAACTGCTTCAACACTAATCAAACTTGGCACAAATGTTGACTGGACAATTGCACTTGCAACAACATGCTCAGGCTTAAATTTTCTGTTACCATGGCAACGAGGGGACATCTCAAAATTGCCAAAAATCACTATTTTGCGTTGATTTTTTCCATCAAAATTGATTTCAAAGTGCTGCACTTTCTCAATGGATTGAGATAGAGTCAAATGCTTTTCAGTGTTGATTACACGTTACCTTATGATCAATCTGGGGTCATTTACAGCCTCTCACAAGTCCAAAATTTTTCTTGGCGATGAGGGGGACTCCGCCCCTCTTCAAACCCCCCAAACAGAAGGGGGCACATCCCCCTTCTGGCAACCCCCTGATGTATCTTTTGGTTGGGGGGCCGCGCCGAAAAAGAGGTCACTTTTTTAACAACATTTCTCAAACAAAAACAAGTGTTTGGGGCCTAAATAAGGCATTTTTTCATCATTTGAGACAACAAAAAGGGGGGGGGGGGGTGAAAAAGGCGTTAAAAGGCGTGTATATGAAGTAATGGGTTAAATGAGTCAAACATGTGTCAGTTGAAAAACCACTTCTAAACCCTGACTTAAACTGCCTGACCATGACTCGAACCCATGACTTTCAGAAGACCAACTGAGCTATCCGGCCGGCTACACATTTTCTCTTTAATAATGAAATAGTTCTAAACCACAACATATTTCCCCACTCTATTGGTTTATGTCCTTGAATTTCTGATGTTTACAGAGCATAGTGAATTAAACTCATGGTTATATGCAGTCACTGGATGAGAAATCTTTCAGCTTGAACAGAACTCAAACCTGTGACCCACAGAATAATGTACCGCGGCTATAAGCGATTGAACTATCTGGCCGCTTACACATTTTCTGGCCTAAATAGTGAACAGTTCTAAACCGTGACAGATATTTAGATTTTTAAATTAACAGATAATTAATTCTTAATTAATAAATAAGAAATAAAAACCTTACATACTCATAGTCTAAATTAAAATAACAATTTATATATTATGTATAATTATTTTTACTAAAAAGGGCTTAGACAATAAACTATTGGTTGTGCCATTATTTATAACGGGTCAATTTGAAAGTGAACATAACTGTGCTAATACATGTACAATATCTATTTTTTGTACGGATAAAAAACTAACCCTTTTTCTATGGTAAGAAATTTTATGAAGGCTGATTTGTATTTTGCATCAAAGGCACTGGGCGAAAACATGAAAATGCAACAAACACACCACTTTGTGTCTGGCGCCCGGTTACTTTTTTGTACTTTGTTGGTTTTCATGTGGCAAAAATCACCTGCTGTAAAATTTAGTGTACAAATTTATTCAAGGGCAAGTAACAATCTACTCTATGAAAAGTCTGTTGTCGGGTTGACTCAGGAGACCTAAGCTTGGAAATTGAGACCGGTGTCCCTCCATTACAAATAGATAAGACAGAAGCTGTCCTTTTCAATCTATGCACATGTTAGAAAAAAATTAGAATAACCATTCAAAATATGATTTTTTGAGACTTTATCAATTATATTGCTTGATCCAAGTTTCAGGACATTTTCAATCAATACATGTATTATCATTTATAACTTTAAATGAAAGTCTCATCCCTTTAATAATAATGACATAACTGTAACTCTTTAAATTCAGAAATATTATAAGTCTCATCATATCAATATACTAAGATATACATGTATGCACATAACATTAATAATTCCCAGTTTCTATTAAATAAATATGAAATCCTAACATTAACATTGGTACTAATGGATGAAATTCAAAATCTAGTAGAATATATAAACTCTGTTTTAGATACTATTATTAGCCAGCTAACACTGGGTATAAACAACTATAACCTGTAGACTGATCAATACAAGTATTATAATGTAATCAAGTGTTTAAAATGAGCACCTATATGTATAGCTTAAATATTCTACCTTTCATTTTTACCAAAGGTTATTTTAGTAACAATTCATATACAAACACATAGAAAATAATAATTTCACATAGTGATTAGAAGATGCCTCTAGCAGAATACCTATAGGTATGTACCAACTGAACAAACTAGAAAAATCTGGTCTAGGGTATATCAAGCCAGTAAAAATATATATCAATATTCACTCACCAGGGCCTCTCTGCTTTTGATGACCTTACAACTGGTAAATTTTATAAAAAACAAAAAATAGTAAGTAATACTAAAGATAGAGTAGACAGAGTAGACAGAAAAGAACAAATAATTTAGTAAACATGAGTTACTTCCCCTTAAAAGAGAGAAAACCTGAAACCCAAAAGAACACCCTAAACATTAAAATTACGAAATGTTGCAGGCTCAGTCAGTTTTATTAAGCCATGCAAATTAATGGTAAAGTATTCATAAAAAATAGATGACCATGTGACAGCAGTTATTGCAGAAAATCGGATAGCTTTCAACATCCGGATACTGGTACACTTTGTAAAAACAACCATTCTGTGCAACAGATCAACGTAATATGGATAAAATCAATAGGATAATCGTTAACAACAGTCCATTACCTATCCTTATACTCATTTGCAGGTGAACTTTCTTCTTGTAAGAAAATTTTGAAAATATATAAATGAATGAACGAAATGGATACGGCATCAATGTAGACCACAACGATATTCGAAATCCGGGTTTTAGTATTGTCAATAAAACTAAGGGACAAGCTGTTAAACTGAGCCTGCAATTTCGTGAAAATAATATCACAATGCACATGCTTTTTATATAAAGTTATTAAATACAAATATAATAACATATTTGTTTACTTGATTTTTACGAATCAAAATAAATCTAATTAACTCAACATGAAATTAACTGCTAATAATAACAGCTCCTTCCATAGGCAAAAATAAAAAGTATTCCATATAAGACGACGCCGCTCACCGGCGTCGCCAACAAAACATTTCTTGTTTTTTTTTAAAAAGTTTTTTTGCTAAGCATGCACTTCCCTAATCTAAGAGTATAGTGAAAATAACCACGAGATGAAATTTTGATTGGTTCAAGACAAAACAGGAACATAACATATAAAATTTAATTGGTTTATCAGAATAATGTTGTTTTAAGTAATCCATAGCCTATCAAACCAAAGCCTGTGTGTACGTCCAGGGCCAGTCATTGACTTCCTGTTATTAAAGGTTTGACACGTTTGTTTTTTATTTACAAAAGTCAGAAATAATTTAATGAAACTTGCTTTTGGAGGAAGTTATGCCGTTTTACCAATTGACTGACCTAGCTAATGCACATGTAAACACATTGCTATGACCACAGAATTATCCGAAATAATGAAAAATGTCCGGAAATTTGCGAAAGCTTTTAACCCATTACGGAGTTTTAATTATGCTCAGTCGCCTATCGTTTCATAATCACTACTACTTACTGAATTCAAATTTAAAATGTCAACAAAGTAATACCTTTCACAACTTCATAAGCACAATAATCATTTTTGACACAGGTGTTTTGACCGTTTACGGCCGTGATAAAAGTGTATTTTAATAGATTCTATATATATTCATAATAAACTTAATAAAAAAAACAGGCTTGAAAAAGTATGTTAATGGACATTTAGAAAAATAATACAAGATATTAGCGTAAAACATTAATCAAAATAATGATATTGGTCCTCAAATTAATCCGTATTTTGATCCAATTATTTTAATATTTTAATAATTGTACTGATATTATTCATTGATTTTATGCATAAATAGGGTTGTTTCCTTGCAAATAAACATTCATTTACATTTTTCAAAATTCTCTTTTATTTTAGTTGGGTTCAATCATTCTTAGTGTCGTTAAACGATAGCCCTGATGCAGATCCAGATTTTTTCGATCAACTCGGAGTCAGGGGATGTCTCAAACAGGGTTCTGATAGACTTGCAATGGTCTTGTTTTGGTCTTGCATTATTCATGTATTTGCCTTGTATTTGACTTGAACTGGTCCTTCATTGGACTTTTTGTGTCTGTACCAGAGGTTCGACTGTATCGTCATAATAACATTTTAAATAGCTCTGACCTCAGTCCGTTTTCCTTTATCTCTAAATATGACCAATATTTTCACTCCGTTTAGGTTTATATGTATCTGGGTGAATATAATTCAAATAAAATATTAGTCATTGAGGAAACAACGTTCCATGAAATACGACTTTGTTTAAGTTAATATTGTACATGACGTAAAATCAGCTTCCGGTAATAAATATTTTTAAAGGAAATGATTAGTTCAATGTTTGAACTCCTAAATCTTATTGTCAACACGTAGTTTGTCATACTTTTTCCCTTCCTCCTATTATGAGATTAAACTTATTTTGGTGACAATTATGATTATTTGTGAGAGAGGTATGAAAATCTGAGGGCTGAACATGTTTGCCGGATGGACAGTTACGTGGATTATTACCATTGGTAAGATTTAGTCTATTTGTTTTTTAGTCATCTTGAAATATATTGGTTTTTTTTATTATTGAATTTAGGTCGGTCGTAAATCTTATTTTTAAGCCAAATCATGAAGTGCCCCTAACATAGAATAAGCATGGGGAAGTTTTGAAAATGGAAATCTCTCGAAAGCGAGATAGAAGCGAAACTAAAATATAAAAGAAAATTGCAAACTTATTGGTTATTTACAGGAAAGAAATTTAAAATGAAAACTGGTCACGTCTCATAGCACCGACTTTACGAGAACGTGTATTTATCCCTCAACACTAGTATCAATTATACCAAAGGAAAAAAGATCATTTGCTCAGGTCTACATATCTTATTTATCTTTTTGTATATAGGTGTGGCCAAAGCATATCAATTTCCTATACCGGACTTTGAAAGTCCATGGCTGTACCTTCAAGCTCAAGCTGGGACAAGTAAAGCAATGGAGACGGTGATGCATGGTCTAAACGAAGTCCCTATATTTGTGGATGTTCAAGTGAAATCATTAGATTCCCCCAACAAGGGCTATATATTTCAGGCAATAGGTAAATTTAAAAGTCATTTTTATCTTTTTATTACTATGATTTCACCACGAACGCTGTTTTTTATATCTAAGGTGGACATCTCGTCCTCTTTCCGTGCCCTGCTATTAATTTGTGAACTACATTGTGGCGCCGTTATATGTCGCAACGCCGCTTAATGTCGCACTTGCCGCTAAATGTCGCACCATTGACGCTAAATGTCGCAACCGCCGCTAAATGTCGCAAACACATTTGACGTTAAATGTCGCAATGTTAACGTTAAATGTCGCACGAATTTCCCTTATACCCCGGTCACATATTCACGGAAAACGCCTACGGAAGAGCCACGGATTAATTCCGGCATCGTCCGTAGTTACCCGTACTGGTCTGTAGCTCTCCGTATTGTAACCGTGATCAATCGTAGTAGTCCTTGTATATCCGTAGCGATCCTTGACAATTTTTGAACATGCACAAAAATTTGCTACGGAAAAACCAACCGTAGCGTATCCCTATTAGTCCGTATTAAACCGTACTGATACGTACTTGTCCGTACGTAAACCGTTCTAGTCCGTACTGATTCGTAGGCCCCAACTTGTCCACGGTTTGGTACGGAGAACTACGTATGTGTACGGTCACCCTACGTATAAGCTACGGTTTTAATACGGATTAATACGGCATTATCACGGAAAGGCACGATCGTAATACGCTGTACTACGGAGAGGCAAGGATTAGCACGGTCTTTTACGGTTTATTGCGTTGCATCACGAAACGGTACGGAATGGTACGGTCCACCACTGTTTAGTACGGATAAATTAAGTATCATGTACTTTTTCAAAGGTACAAATACCGCCTGCATGTTCAAAACAGATATTTGTGTGAACATTCAATAAATGATAATTGCCATTAACTGGCTGCAACTGTATATTGATATGGCTCAGAATACGGAGGCAGTGGTCGAGCTGCTTCATGACATGCATAGAGGTAAAAAAAAATATGTTAATATCGTACAACAATGCATAAGTATATTTTACAAACCATTGAATTGTGAAATTGGAGTAAATATGTACATAAAACGAAGTGTCTCATAAGCCTCGGACGCTGGCCCTTGAGTGATACTAAGATTAATTAACAAGCATTTTACATATTCTTAAAACATAAACATTCACGATAATTAATGTAATTGTAAATGAACAGCACATTTTAAAATCAAAAGAGAAGCAGTATTGATCAACATTTTTCATTAATGATTACTGGTCCATATCTCATCAGGTAAGAGAAGACAGAGGTGATGGTTGACTAGAGATGGGCTTTTACGAAGACCCCTTCATGTTTAGTATGAGGCTCTCATGGCTGAACTTGTTGAGGATCCGGCGTCCTTCAAGAAATTCACTATAATCAGACCTGATATGTCTCGGGGGTCGGACGCGATGAGGCCGAATCATTTCCGCCAAAATCATTGAACTCTGCTATTCGTTTTCCAGGTGTTCTTTTCTTGTGAGACATTGAGCATGCAAGAGGTTGTGGACGGATATAATAGGTCCGTATAGATCCGTGGCAATTCGTTCTTCTCCGTATCAATTCGTCCTTCTCCGTATCAGACCGTACTTATTCGTACTAACCCGTGCTTATACCGTAGCAGACCGTAGTGTATCCGTAGTACGTCCGTCCTGATTCGTGTCGCTCCGTATCAAACCGTGTCGGTCCGTAACAATCCGTGTCTCTCCCGGGGCTTTTGGTTGTAAATCCGTCGAACTCCGTACTCATACCGTTGTGTGTCCGTACTGGAACCGTAGCGGACTACGGAATTTCACATTTCCGTAGTAATCCGTGAACAATTGGACCGTAGCTCTTCCGTGGCATTATCCGTGAATATGTGACCGGGGCATTACCGTTAAATGTCGCAACACTACCGTTTAATGTCGCAAGATGTAAATTCATGTTAAAATTATGTTTAAATAGAGGATATTTGTTTAGTTCAGTGTAAGATCGGAATATATTTCACTGAGTGAGCACCAAAAGGTATATATCACGAGTGGTGCAGCCACGAGTGAAATATGAACAAATTTTCTTTTTATTTTATGCAAAGAAACGTTTTAAAAAGACGTTTTAAACCTAAAGCGCGCCAAATAGTGATACAACGTGATGTCATTTTCGACGTCATGTCATTAAGTTGATACCCAGTACTGTGCACGCTGGTATTTCACTGAAACAACGTAAGGGGCTTAAATTCAAAACAGTGAAATTATCAAAGTGGTAATTTCACTGTTTCAAACAGTGAAATTACAAGTTTTAAATCACTGATATATTTCTATAAACCAGCGGAAAGCATGTAATAAAGTAGAATATTATTACTTTTTAACATCTTTGTCTTACTTGGCTTCTTTAATGAACCTAAATATCGAGGTTTTGAGCTGATATATAATGTCATCTTTAGGCTAGAAAGGATAATTGATACTAAATTCTCAATAGATAAGTATTTTTCTTTTGTTTAACATTTTCATTTGACATTTGAATATTGCTCCACCGTCTGGAACCCTTATACCAAGGACCTTACACGCAAGCTCGAGATGGTCCAGAGGAGAGCTGCAAGATATGTGACGAACCGTTTCCACAACACAAGCAGCGTATCCTCAATGATCCAACACTTGGAGTGGGAGACATTAGAGTCACGACGGACCAAAGCCCAGCTGACCATGATGTTCAAGATCACCAATGACCTTGTGGACATACCAGTCAGTGATTATCTCACCCCTGCCCCGAGCCGCACTAGAAGTGACCACTCCAAGAGTTCCATCTACCATCAACATCGTACTACAAGAACTCCTTCTTCCCTCGTACAGCCACAACATGGGACAGCTTACCTGCCTCCGTTGCAGAGGCCCATGACTTGGTATCCTTCAAGCAGGGGCTATCAGCCCTCACATTCTAAGTCGCCTTATGGGCCCAGCTACAAGTACCCATTAGTGATATCCAAGGCTGTGGCGGCAGCGGCCACCGTAACCGGAGAGGTGTGGGTTGAAGAGGCGAAATATAGCTGGCCATACTTTTTGTCTATATCTCTACCTTTGTACTATCCAACCTCTTCTAACTTTCTATCATTTCTTGTATACATGTATTTCTTTTTCTTGACCTAGCACCACCCGTCGCGTCATAATCAAGTGTGATTGCGCCGACGTACAATGTAGATGTAGATTTGTAAACCTGATTGACAACAAATTAAAGGTAGTATGGTATTGTCACTCTTAGAATTTGGTTTAAGTAATTTCATTTATTTTCTCAGAAACTTCCGAATTTACAAATAACGTGGTTTAAAGTGAACGTTTTACCCGTGTATGGGTGCTAAAGAAGGGGAAGCTTCTGGAATCGGGGCATCTTTCTATATCTATAATTGCACTATCCTCCAAAGTCTAAAATGACTTGTACTCTTCTGTAGGACTCGCCCATATGGGCAACCGGTGGCTAGTATAATTAAACGCAAATTCACACACAGTAAGCAGATGTCAAAGTTAAAATTTGACACAAGATTTAGTACATTTTACGATTTGTCAAACACTATTTACGCTTTGACATTGTGGCAAGTGATATTTTACTCGCCAAGTCGCTTAATACTATGAAAGATTCTCAGTAACTATCATATAAAAAAATACAAATAATTGATTTAGCTCATATTGGCCTTGCTGTTTGGCTGGAGACAGCTAGCCGTTTTGGCCAGAGAATTTAGGCTTTTTATATCATTGCTTTGCTGTAATGAAAATCTTAATCTGTAACGCTTCGTTATAAATATTTCAATGAAATTAAATCCGACATTTTTCGAAAAACACAAGACATGAATTATACTCGTACATATGTAACGACGATATTGGTTAGATATCTGTAACCACTTTTATGTTCGTCCTAAAATGCGCATGTCGAGTACGTCATAGTGAAGTTCAAATGACCATAAATAAAAACATACGCACAATAGTGCATCTATTTTAAGATAATTTTAAGAGCTTTATTTTTCAAATCAAAAAAATGGAACAGATGTGTAAAGGAAACATCTTTTTAATTTATTGCAACAATAATATGAATGATCACTGCCTTTCTGGCGTTAAAATGGAAATAAAAACACGCATACGACTAGCAAATTTGATAAAAGCATAAACTGTTTGTGTAAACTTCATCCTGCAAATTAAAATCTATTTTAGCATTTGTGACCATGACCCTCAATGTAAAGGAAGAATACTATGCAAGTTATCTACCTTCCAAATATGAAATTCATTTGTCAATAAATAAAGGCTGTAAAAGTGTAGAAATCTATATTAGAACTGGTGACCTTGACCCGACTGAACCATAACTCCATCCAAAGGAGAAGACCTCAATTCCATGTTCCTACCAAATATTAAAGACATCTTTCAAAAGAATAATGTTAAAACACCTGTAAAATGTTAAAATCTATTTTTTGCGTTGGTGACTTTGCCCTTAACCCACAGGACCCCCAACTAAACCAAAAGGAAGAGGACCTCCCTTGGCATGTTTGTATTAAACATGAAATACATGATCTTAACAATAAAGGCTTAATGAGCAAAAATGTTATAAAAAATTCACACCAGTGACCTTGACACTAGAGACCCCTTACTCCATAAAAATGCACGGCCATTAATGGTATCCACCTACAAGATATGGAAGATATCATTAAATAAATTTTTAAGATAAATCCAACTTACCGGAATAGGTTAACCATACAAGGTCCTATTTTCAAAGTGAAAAAAAAAGGATTATAACTTGTGAAAATGATTGGCAATATCATGAACTTTTTCTAAATAAGTAAGTGTGGAAATTATGAAGCAATAAGTATAGACAGTACTTAAATAAATCCAACTTGCCGGTTTAGGTTAACGATATTCATTCTCAAACTGCTGAAAATGGCAATAACTTGATTAAAGTTTATGCAATAATTATGTTACTTGCCATGATCAAGTTTATTGTACTGATTAATAAATGTGTAAATTATGAAGCCCATTGTACTAGTAGATTTTAGAAAAAATCCAACTTGCCGTTTTATTATTTTGATCGTTCCATTTTTTATAACATGACACCAATTTTAGGCTGCCAGGCTCCTAGACTGCCAGCTTTAGGCTATTAGACTACAAAGTTAAGTGCCCTAAAGGTAAAGGCGTTTTTTTAACCATAATCATGCATGTGTATGTGCTTTTGCATGACCTTTCATAGTGATTTTACTGTATTTTAAATTGTTTCCATATTTATAATATAAGTCACTAACTTTAAGCTACTAGGCTGCCGACTCTAAGCTGTTAGGTTGCCAACTTCAGGTTGCAAAGCTGAAATCGATAGGCTGTTATGATGTTAGGTGGCCTCCTCAGGATACTAGGCTACCAACGTTAGGCTTACAGGGCGTTAGACAAACTCTTAAGGTCCAGGTCATCAGCAATTTAGGCTTCCTCTTCCGACAGCGAGACAATTTGCCTCCTCAGTCAACTAGGCCATCAGACTGCCACCTCAGGCAGCCCGTCTCTTCTGCCATTTTACAGACACAATTGTACTAAACTATAAACAATGCCAATTTTGCAGTTTCATACAAATAGTAGACAATTGTATAATTATCAATATGTACTCGCATAAGATCAGCAAAAAATCAAACGCAAAACAATATACATTTATTTACAAGATGAGTATTATCGCCGCCTAAATTGTAGCGCAGTTCCATATATAATAAATTCTTTCGCTTTCAAATTGAGTAGGCATATTTAATTAATATGATACAACAATAAAACTTGAGTTCAACATAAAATTACATCTTGGGACATTTAACGGTAGTGTTGCGACATTTAACGGTAAGGGAAATTCGTGCGACATTTAACGTTAACATTGCGACATTTAACGTCAAATGTTTTTGCGACATTTAGCGGCGGTTGCGACATTTAGCGTCAATGGTGCGACATTTAGCGGCAAGTGCGACATTTAGCGGCGTTGCGACATATAACGGCGCCACATACATTTTATACTGAATATTTGTAATTTATTGACACATGCGGAAAGTGACGATTAAAGCAGCACGCCTCCAGATTTATGCTAATTTTCATGAAAGTTTTGAAAATGTACTTGAATGTGTAATATTGTGAAATAACCAAAAGGAAGCAATTTAAACATTATCAATGGCACTTACAAACACGTAAATTACAAAAAAGTGGTCAAAATATGCATAAATAGTCTTTACTGCGTAAGTAACGCAGTAAAAATATAGTTGTAAATACTGAAAATTCAGACATTTTCCGCACATAATATGTAAAATATTTCTTGAATCTTGAAACTTTTTACTTTTCCTTACATCATAGTACATTTTTCTCAAGTTTGATTTTATTGAAATATTTCGACTCATCTGGAGGCATGTAGCTTTAAGTGAAACTTTGTCTAGTCTCATAACAGATGACATGCCTTTATATGAAAACGACATCATTTCAGGGGCTTTACCTCGTGACGATGATGCTGCTGAACCTTTTGGCGGGGTGACCTATATTTATGACAGCACTCAAATAATAGTGTGCGCTCCTCAACATGCCAATGGTGGTAATACATCATACGCTATTTATACAGGTAATTGATTGGAAAGGCGAATCTGTGTTGAAAAACTTAATACGTCATGTTGATAACTTATTTCTTAAGATCATTGTTCTTTAGGTTCATCTAACAAAAGAAAAAGAAAAATCTAAACTTGATAGTCCTGTGATAAATTGCAAAAGAGATTGTCTGAAAAATTAATTGACACAAAATGTGTTCAGTAATCGACTTAATTAACAATATTTCCCAGAGAATGGAGCTTTTTACGCCGGTGTGAACAACCAAAGTAGCTACAACGTAGAGGTACGAATCAGAGCTTGGAAAAAATCGTCACTACCACCGGCAGACTTTGAAAGGACGGGCATTCATATGACAGCAGGGAATACATCTAATGGTAAACTCCCTTTTTATCCTGAATGTCTAAGCTGAACTTATACTGCTTCCTGACTTAATTTATCCATAATCAATATTTGGGATATCAAGGTGAATCCTTCATTGTATAGAACCTAGTCAACATAAAGGGAAAGACCAATCACTGAATTGCATCCGAGTGAATACATTTATATTTTCTTAAAATCTAGCTGAGTCAACAACAACAACAACAACAACAACAACATAATGTATATATATCATTAAAACATAACATTTTTTAACCAAAGTTAACGATTAACTTTACGCAAAATATGTCATTAAACGGAATTATTAATAGATTTGCCAAGAGAAGCTAAAACTGTACGTTATTTATAAAAGTGAATTTAACTAGAATCAAGCTAACATATATTCCAATTTAAACCACAATAAATTACTAAAACTACTTCTTCAGACATTTGAAAAAGAATATTTTGGATGAATTTAACTGTAGCTGTTTTCATTCATTATCTGTACATAGACATCAGTCTGTCTAACTATTTAAAAGCCGGCCTCCTTTAAAATCCATTATTACTGAAGCTATCTGATATTTGATATTTTTTGGGATTTATGTACTATTTCAAGTAGATATAGATCATATTTTCAGATCATTTCCTCATCCACTTTTTGAATATAAAGTTTTATGCTTTTATAAAATTTATACTTATATACTTTTATATAATTTAACGCGTCGGACTAGTAATCTAAGGATTGCCAACCGCGCGGGTTCAAACCCTGTCAGGGGCAAGCCGTTGTTTCCTTGAGCAAGAAACTTTACATTCATTGCTTAGTACTGGTTAGTTCCAAGAACGGATTCGAGAGTGTTTCAATAAGCTTATAGCTTCCAACACAATCGAACTAAAATAAATTTGTTTAAACCAATGCTTTCATATTCTAAATAAAACGTATATATTTCAGTGTCAGATGTATATGTTGATGTGCAGCATGGGCTTAACGAGTATCCAGCGTTCATAATTGTAAGAATGAATCTTACTGACACCAGAGGGAAGTTGACCGCAATGTCGGACGCTGTTGGTAAGAACTAAATAGAATACTTACATTTATATATCGTTGTCGGACTTTCGTCTTGTCGTCCTGTCACTAGCGACAACACGCCAAAGCGCCAAACGGCGCGTTGTCGCTCTAACGCGGCACGCCAAACGGCGCGTTGTCGCGATGTCGCCCGGTCGCTTGGCTTATAAGCGCATCCTTCAATTTGGACAGAGCGACAATGTTACATCGCGACAACACGCCGTTTGCCATGCCGCGCTAGAGACAAGACGACAAGACGACAGCGCGACAACGCGCTGTTTATCCAGAAAGTGCCTTACGTTAATGTTAAAGCGATATAGAAGAACGAGAATATAAGGTGTAGGGAACACCCATCGATAGTTCCCAATGTTTTTACGAATATAAGAGACTCAGACTAGGGTAGTTTCGTTTTGAAAGAACAACATTTTAGAATACTTGTATCAAACCTTTTTAAGTTGTTAAGGAGAACAATAGGTCCGATCAAATTTCATTTAAGTATTGAATGTGTATTTATATTATCTTGTTTGCAAACATATCGCGTTATAGTGATGTTCATAATATGTAACTGTTACGCAATACTTTATTAATTGCAACAGGGGCGAACTTTGTAGTGTATACAGCTGGACTTTACCGGCAAAATTATCATATAGTACATGGCGTTAGCAAAGAAAGAATACGGGTTTGGATAGACTCACAGAATTGGGGTAAGAAATACTGTATTGAATGTTTTAAGAGTCGGATTGTCTCACATATTACGGTTAATAATATTGAACAGGTGTTTCTTATTGGTTGGGTTTGTTTACAGCATGTTGGTTAAAATAGTCATATTGTATTTATGGTTTGGTCGGGATTTGCTCAATTATTCACGATTCAGAATCAAGTCTTGGACACCATTGTACACATTATTTTGTTGATATTTATCGTTAATTTTAGTCTCATCAGCTTACATTTTACGTGTATTACACAAATACAGTATTCATGATACATTGGTCATTATCATCGTAAGGTAGAATCATAATAGACCACAATCTTCTAAGTACTATGTCAAGACTTTAAAAGTATTAACTAAAACTAAATATTCCATGGTTACCCTGTCAGACACTTAACATGACATTACGATGGGTAACATATACGCATTTTTTTCATATATTTTGGTCAAATTTCGGAAGTTGATCCATCTAACAAGCTTTCCTGGTAAATTAATCAGTAATTACCAATTTAATCGCAAGTGACCGACTTCTCATCTCGAATGATTTCTGAATCAACAATGAGAGACAGATGACCTTGAAACTTATGGAAAATTATGCCTCTCCGAGAATCGAACCAGCGGCCTCTTGATTACTTATCTGATGATCTCTCTTACTGACTCGCAATGTACAAAATGATACAATATACAATATTAAATATGGCTCCAGCGATGAAATTATATGTTAACAGGTAAGAATGGAAGTTTTCCTCGAAGGGTTTGCAATCGAAATTGCTAATAGTTTTTGAATGTAAGAAAACTTGTGAATGTGAAAAATATACAATAAGAAAATGTAAAATCATCCTTTAATTTTTAGCGTTCTTACATTTCAGTGTAATACTTTACTCACATTCACAATATACGAACGCTTTGCATGTTCCTCATTTATTTGTTATTTGATGGTTTGGTTTTGCTTTAAAGCGTACATATATGCGGGAGGTGATGGGTACGCTGTTAACTTCGCAGCCAAAGAAGGAGATTTAGAGATGTACGCCTGGAAATCTACATCAATGAATGAGCAAGAATATTCACAAACCTCACTTTGTCCAGACGATCCTAGCGAAACATTTGAGGTTCCTTACAGAAACATTGTTCAAAATCCATTAACACGTGCATGGGTAAAAAATGTAACATATTTATTAAACAAACAAATTCTTATTCATTCTGGAAAATTGCTGATTATATTAAAAAAGAGAGTTCCTTAACGTTACGAGGGCTGTTCGAAAAGAATTGCTTATTGTCCTCTATCTCGTGATTCATGTGGGACACGATAAAAACCAATACATACCTGTCTAGGGTAATTCAATACCTACAAAACGGTATATAAATGTACATGTTAGACTAAGTGTAAGACATACAATTTGTCATTTAAATACACGCAGTCATAGTAAAAATGGTTGGTAGAAGCGTCGACAATAAAGATGAAATACGGGGCTATCATGAAAGCTCGCTCAAAACTGGGTTGCTCTTCGAAGCAGTTGATGACTGAACTCTCTCCTGCTTATGGGCCTTCTTGTGTGTCTTATGACACAGTTAGGCCATGGAAAAGGAAATTTGAGTCTGGTGTAGAGTGCATCAAAAATGCACCAAAATCAGGTAGGCCAAAATCTGCATCTTGTAACGAAATTATTTCCAAAATAAAGGATATCATTGAAGGAGATGCCAGATTTACAGTTCGTGATATTGCACGAAAGGTAGGCATATCACTATCAACGGTTGACTTTATTTTGCAGAAGCATTTGAAAGTCAGAACGGTTTCTGCAAGATGGGTGCCACATCTGTTGACCGATGAGCAAAAGAGGCAACGGGTTAAGGTGGCCATAAAGCTGATTTAAATGTTTCCAAAATATGACAAAAAACAGTTTGCCAATATCGTCACAGGTGATGAAGCTTGGGTCCATTATTTTGAGCCCGTCAGAAAAGATTGCAACACAATTTGGGCCACAAAACACAACAAACGCCAAACGATCTTTGAGTGTAAAGAAGGTTTTGTATGCAATTTTCTTCTCTGGTGAAGGAGTTGCAAAAAAAACCCGGTGAAAAAGGGCAAAATATCACTGGGAAGTACTACAAAGATGTAGTACTTAAGAAACTGAAAAAGTATTATAAGTAACGACGCCCTGTCACCGGTTTTAAGCATATCCTTCTTTACACGACAATTCCCCAGCTCATACCTCCGCAATAGTTTTGGCGTTTTGAAAAAAGAAAAAGTAACTGTTTTGCCTCACCCCCCCCCCCCCCCCGTATTCTCCAGACCTTGCCTCATGTGATTTCTTTTTGTTTCCGAAATTGAAAAATCCTACCTTGCTGGGCGGAAATACAAGTCCCGACAGGCACTTGGATCTGCTATTCATCAGTACCTTATTACTGTGCCGAAATCAATATACCGTGACGCCTTCAAAAAGTGGATACATCGACTGAAACTTTACATTTCTAGCCACGGGGAGTACTTCGAGGGCATGAAATGAACACTTTTAAGACAACTTGAAATTTGAAGTCTCCAGATAGAAATAAGCAATACATTTCGAACATCCCTCGTACATAGTAATAACGTGTCTTTAGCAGAGGCAGAAATGTTATAAAGAATGGCCTGATTTATTGCAATGCAAATATGCATGTTACTTTTCTTATATTGTTTAGTCGGCTAGATGTGTTTAAGACGGAAGAAAAAAAGCTAAATAGAGGAAAAAATATACAATATCCAAAACGCAGATATTCATATACTCCAAACTAAATGTTTCAGGCGCGAAGTAACACGGGTCCAAACGCTGGTTTCCTATTTCCAGGAAGTGGTGCAATGGCCTTCGGGAGGACTATTTCCGACAGTATCTGTAGTTATGGGGGTCTTGTATATGCTTACAATTTTGTAAACATGCGTTTCTGGAGACCTACAAATGCGACAAATGGAGGGTTGATCTGCGTGTCAAATTTCTTTGGTAACGGAACGAATTCTCAGCGGTCAGTCGATGCAGAAATCATAATGCGTTCCTGGGGAGTTAAATCCAAGAGTAAGTGGATTCTTATATTATTTGATATCACGATTATTTTTCTATTTTGTTTTTTGTTTGTTGTTGTTTTTGTTGCTGGTTTTTGTTGTTGTTTTTTTTTGTTTGTTTTTTTTGTTCTTTTTTTTTTTTTGGGGGGGGGGGGGGGGGGGTGGTGTTAATTTTATGACCTATTCGACATAATGTTGTGACATACTAGTACCACGACTTTACGCCATACTTAAATCTCTATAAAATTTCAAAATGATGTCTGAAACTGTTTTATGAAAATTTGTTAAATAATTAAACTTCTTATCAAAATATTTTCAATCGGATTATGTTTGGCAATAACATGCATTTCTTTTATAATATACCTGTACACATTTTGAAATTCTAGAAAATAAAATACAATATAAAGAAAACGGAATGGCATAGGTGACTAAATACTATTGCAATACTGTTAAAAACATTATATTGTATTAAAACAAATACGAGGTGATATGTAATAAGAGGACCATTGTAACAGTGTTTTGATGTAGACGTTATTCAGCACCACGCATGCAGGGACGACTAGGAAATTGTGCTTGGGTGCCTGAGCCCCTTGCACAGAGTGACGGCTTGAAATGCAGGGCTTTTGCTTGGCACCAACAGCCCTTTTCAGGGTTACCTCTTTTTCATATTGATTCATGAAACTGTACATCCAGGCTCTCATTGGCCGCCATACAGTGACCTTCTTTTGGGTTAAAATCCATATATTTGCCTAATAATCCTTGGAAAATTGTATGGAGGTAAATTATTACCACTTACAATTAACCCTTTAAGGGCATGACTAGTGAGTGACACGTACTCGACAGCGAAAGCTTGGGTTTTTTTTTTTAGATTATCTGATGGATCCTCATTAAACCATAGTATATGTACTTTAGATCACATAGTTTTTACTAGGAAGGATCGGATCGCACTTAGCTCTTTTACGGAATTTCATTGTAGCAAAATCGGGTAAAGTATAAGTATCCACTTATATCCTTGGTTCGGAGGTAAAATAAAACCTTAAAAACTTGACTTTAAATACTTCATTTTAGTATCATATTTGAACAGATAAAGCGAAGTGTACATTATTATTGTAAATAAAGTATGTGTACTTATTTTGGTATATGGTTTAATACGTGAAAACACGAAGTTGTTCAAAGTTATACGGCCAATTGTTAGCTGGAATACCTTTACTACCTTACATGAATAAATTAATCTATTTTCTAAGCGGTTTTTGTAATTTCTATTTTAAACATTGATATTACATAGTAGTTCTTTTAAAATTGCTCATATATAGATTCTTTTCAGGAAATAGCCACAGGTGGACAGTAGAAGTACCACAAGACAAGTGTATCCGAACCAAACCAAAGAATTGAAGACATACATGAGCTGTTGAATATTTATCACCTCACAAGTCATAGCAATGACTTGGCAACTTATATATTTCATAATTACAAAAATGCCATGACTCTGTTAACCTAGAAAACTTGTGTTTACAATTTTTTGGCAATGTTTCTGTCCATAACTGAGTAAATGGGTAAATAATGCTACTGACAAGAATCGGAGCCGGGGGCATTTGTGTTTTCAAACACGTTCTTGTTTATTGTGTATTAGATTAAGATGTCTTTTTTAAACATTTCTTTTCATATAAAACAAATAAATATTGCTTAGTTTAGTGTTAGATCGATATTTATTTCTCTTAGTGAACACCAAAAGTTCATATTGCACTCGTGGCTGCGCCACTCATGAAACATACCTTTTGGTGCTCACCTGGTGAAATCAAGTCCGATCTTACACTGATTAACAAATATCCCCTTTATTATAATATTTTTTAACTGTCCACGCCATTTGGCTATATTGTAGTTGATAAGTGTATTGTTTAACAAAAATGTACTGGGTGTCTTTTAAATCCTGTAAATTGTAGTCGGAATATTAATTAGATTTAGCCTGTTTAAAAGTTTGAATTCTATTCATTAGATTAACCAATACAGTTTGTTTTGTTAAGTTTTTACAAAACAAGTAAAAAAAACGACAGGGCAGTAAGAATTTTTCTTTGGCAAATATCTACTTGGTGATCCGAAACATTTAGGATATTTTTTATCATATCGTATCATATATTAGATTACTTATTATGTGATTTTGTTTTGTTTAAATCATAATTATTTGTTTTATTTTCTTGTTTGTTTTTACATGTAAATGTTTTCATCAATTAAAGGTGCTAAAAAAGAAAACATGCTTTTTAATCTTCTCTTACGTACATGTAATACATAGTATGCTTGTGTCTGGTCATATCGGGTAAACGCTTGGATGTGAAAGTAACTCTGGAATTGTACGAAAAGTAATGGAAATCTTTTTGCATCTTTACAAAGTTGCAAAAGTGTTTTATTTAAATGCTACTATATTTATTTATTTTTGTTTGTTTTTCTGGATTTTAAACGATTTCAAAAAATATTTAGTCCACCTTATCATTTTTCCTGTAAATACTAACCAGTAATTATAATAATTTCTCCAGAAATGGCCGACTGATACATATCTAAATAGGCAGTGAGAGACAAACACTATTAGACTCGATGTCCGAGATCAATTGCGACGAAAAAATTTTCACTTCACATCTAATAACAAGCCAAAAAATCTTACAACAATCAACAACCCCTGCATTACGAATCCTTAATCTTAGCTGGTGGAAACATGTAGAAAAGTGGTCAAGGTTGTTCACTTTATCTCAAATGATTGTTGAGATTAGAATAACGCCTCCCCTTCGCATAGTCAAGCTTATGAAAGTGTACAACTTTGTGATTATTATAATAGATTTTACACTGTTTTGAACTTGTTGTTACTATGTTTTATATATATGTGAAAGTGATATGACATAAGAAATGGATAGACTCAAGGGTTTCAAATATTGCTATCTTATTCGGAAGACCCAAGTTGTCCTCCGAGGACCATTCAAAGAGAAAGAGCAGCTTGGTAGAACCACTGGTCTTCTGTAAGCCAGCTTCCAGAAGGAAGCTCAACCAATTATCAATGAAAGGCAAACCATCTTAACCACTCAGTCAGACGCTCTGATTATTTTAACCATAGATACTCAAATCTGGTGCCATTTGTAATCTTACTTTTTTATCCCAGCAGTTACTTCCCTTTGACAATTTTGTGCCATTTGTAATGTTACTTTTGTCTTCAGCTGTTACTTCCCTTCGACAATCTGGTGCCATTTGTAATCTTACTTTTATCCCCGCAGTTAGCTCCCTTTGACAATCTTGTGCCATTTGTAATCTTACCTTAATCCCCAGCAGGTTCTTCCCTTTGACAATCTTGTGCCATTTGTAATCTTACTTTTATCCCCAGCATTTACTTCCCTTTGACAGCCTGGTGCCGTTAGTAATCTTACTTTAATTCTCCTTTGACAATATTGTGCAATTTGTTATCTTACTTCTATCCTTAGCTGTTACTCCCCTTTGACAATCTTGTGCCATTTGTAATCTTACTTTTATCCCCAGCATTTACTTCCCTTTGACAGCCTGGTGCCGTTGGTAATCTTAATTTAACCCCCGCAGTTTCTTCCCTTTGACAATATTGTGCCATTTTTAATCTTACTTTTATCTCCAGCAGTTACTTTCCTTTGATAATTTTGTACCATTTGTAATCTTACTTTTATCCTCAGCTGTTGCTTCCCTTTGACTATCTGATGCCATTTGTAATCTTACTTTTATGCCCCACAGTTACTTCCCTTTGACAATCTGGTGCCATTTGTAATCTTACTTTAAACCCTTTCAGTTTCTTCCCTTTGACAATCTTGTGCCATTTGTAATCTTACTTAAATCCCTTGCAGTTTCTTCCCTTTGACAATCCTGTGCCATTTGTAATCTTACTTTATCTCAAGCAGTTACTTCCCTTTGACAGTCTGGTGCCATTTGTAATCTTACTTTATCTCCAGCAGTTACTTCCCTTTGACAATCTGGTGCCATTTGTAATCGTAAGAGTTGTTAATTCCTCAAAAATGTGACTTCCTTTTCAAATATAGACTTTAATATTTAGTAAACATAACACAAACACTATATATAAAGATGGATCATTTTATTTATCAACAAAAGGGGCTGATCAGCAATATAACAATGCCATTAATGACTAAAACCTTTGGTCAATGTGACCCATTTCATCAAGTGTTTTGATGGTATTAAATAAGGCTATGCAAGTGATTTCAAATATTTCCAATTATAGTAATTTTCTGAAGTTGAAGCATTTGCACTTATATTTCTTCCAGTCAGTTTTGTGAGTTTTATAAAAAATATATGATACCAGATTTTAGCAAGAACCATATACATGTATGGTTATTGATATTTAAAAAAATGCAAATAAACTAAAGAGAAACTTCATTTAAGTTGATTTAAAATCACTTTTGTTTAGCCCCTTTTAAACTACAGTATGAAATATACATTCATATTTTTATCAAAACAATTTATCGACTAACAACATTTTCAAATATGATCACAGGCTTGGCAAAATAAATAAATAAATAATAAAACTTTAACTAATGTTGAATGTGGTCCATTCACTCACTCACTCATACACCCACAAATATGCCTAGATCAAAGCTTGGAAAGGATGAAAAGGGGTTGGGGCAAACTAAAATACAGTTTGAAAGAACATGTCTCTCAGTTAAAAAGGGAGACAACAATGTACATGAATTAATACTGAGAATTTTTTAACCTAAAAAATTAAGTGAATTTTTTAAACCTAAAAATCAAGTTTAAAACATGTAACAACAAACTGTTAGAGTGCCAATTTATCACACTGACAAATTTTCAGGACATTTTCTAAGTTTCCAAGTAAGAAGAACATACTAATGGAAAATGCAATTCAAGAATTGTAATATCTTGGCCTCTTGAATACTTTTATTTAAAATTTTAAATTAATATCTACACTAAATTTAAAGACAAAGAAATACTATCGCAATTGGACGTAACAAAGTGATTCCAAGACAGCCTTCCCTAACACTGAATGGTGAAGGTATAAAAATTCATGCTAAAAGCTACAAAATACAACAATAATAAGTTAATCATAGGGCTATGTACAAATAAATTAAGAAAACAAAATTAGCCTAAAGTTTTTATACAACCTATTGTTTAAAAGTATCAACATAATGTAGCAATATAACGTGTCCCCCTCGTGCAGTTACAGGTTAACTCCTTATATAATTTAATAGGTGTTAACCAGTTACTGCACTAAGGTGACAAAGTATCTGACATGAATTGGAGTGGAAATTTCTGACAACATTAAATACATTTCAATTAACCAGATAGAAATTGAACATTTTAAAAAGACATTTTGCCATGTTTTCTCGTTAATTTGATTCTATATTTCAAAAATCTATTAAAACCTTACTTTAATCTTGTAATTTATAATTAATGATTTAAATTTACCATGTATTTTAGTCACTGAAAAACAAAGTAAATATATCAAACATTTGGTTACTTACAACTACCATTTCTTATTTCAGATTTTTTAGGTAAAAATGTTTTAAGATTTCTGTGTAAATCATGTGGTGCCAAACTGACATAACAGAATAATGACATTCTATATTTAATGAAGACATCTGGCAAATCATGTGAAATTATCGTATAGTTATTACTTTGAAAATGTACCTGTACTGGTGAATAAATAACAGAGCATAATAAACATTTTTTGGCATTAAATAATCATGACATATTTATGGCCAAAGAAGCTATGAATTATAAAAAAGTAGAAATAAAACATGAAATAAAAATACCAAATATATTTCATCACAAGATATATAAATAATTTGGCAGCAGCTTGTCAAACACTGGTATTCTCAACCCGAAATCAGAATATCTCTGTAGGCGAAAGTAAGAATGCAACATTCAATCTTGAAGATCAACAATATGTCACACTCATTCCAAAATTATATTCATTTTATTAAACTGAGAAGAGTTTAAAATTAAGTTTCTCTTTTAACATGTCACTACTGTATGTGCAAAAGGGGAGCTAAATCATTGAATGATTTCACTTAAGTATCGTAGCAGTTATATGCCCTTAAATTAACTGAATGACATTCATACTAACAGCATGGTTAAATGACCTTGGAATTACATATCCAAATAAGTCTAGGATAGGGAAATGTTTCATGCAAGCTTCATAATAACCAGTGTTGCATCTGGAATTTAAAATTATTGGGGATTGTCCCCCACTCAACTGAAAAATGTGGGGGATTTGGAAAATGTGTCAGGCATACATTTACCTTACAATATGACGTACCGATTTATTTAACTTTAAGGCATTTTTGACAGCTATCGTGCGCTCAAAAACGGAAGTAGAAAAAAATAAAATATTGACAAATACTACAAAACACACGCGACATGACCCAGTCTGCTGCTACACGCGATTTAGTACATATTTTAGTCATAACCCGGAGTGAAAACAAACATGGCTGAAGCATTCAATATACGATGAAGATAAACTGAATTAAGTTGAAAAGATCGTCATATGCACGATTGGCCCGCATTGACTTCATTAAAATGCGCGATCTGCATAAAAAATGCTCAAATCGCGTGGCCTAGATGCAACACCGAATCACAGTATCTAGTTGGTGTTTATGAAATGATAATAGATGAAAAACAATATCATTGTTATATAATATTCATTCAAATAGACATTATCCTTACTCGGGAAATGTGGGTTTTCCCCACATGATCCGTAGATACAAACAGACTTTTACCGCTATAGCTTCATGGTGCACTACCCGTCACAAGAGAATTGTGAACCTTTACCTTATTTTCCAAGCTGTAACTGTAAAAGTTTGTTTATAACTACAGATTAACCTAACAAAAACCCCAAATAGTCTTAATTCTGGAGATAGTCTATTAATTTGAAAGTCAGTCCTACATAATCGGCTATATATTGACAATTATTCATACATTTTCTAAAATTGACATTCAAGTCTCTGCCCATTTCTACAGTTTTAGTTACGATATGATTTTATTAAGTGAGTTATAGCACTTATTAACTGTTGCACATATATGTCATGTGATAGTTATGGCACATTTCCTGCAATAAATTTTTTTTCACATTTGTTACGTGTGATTTTGATAGAGCAAAAAAAATTTAAAATTAATGAAAATATTTCTATCTATCCATCTAGCAATAACAGCAGTGAGCAATAGGCTTACAACAGTAAAATGTTACTATTAAGAAGTCTATTCATCATGTACATGTATGGTGATATCAACTGTATAAAAAATATCTTTCATACATAAAATACATGAAATGACAAAATAATAATTTGTAAACAAAAAATGAAGACCAAAGATAAGCCACAAGCAAAAACTAAAAAAGCAAAAGCTCTACTTTCCTTTTATTAAACTACATTGTGTAGATTTGAAATTCTATAAAGATTGCCAAAGTTAGGAAATTTTTTAGAAATAAATAAAAAATTTAAATATAAAATTTACAAGGTACTGGCATAATGTGATAAATCTCAGCTTTGTGACATATAGATTGTTTTTCTGAGCAATATAATGTGTTCCTCTCTTCTTCTGCTGCAGCATCAAATATGCTGACATCACTTCCTCTTTGATTTGATTGGTTCCCAGTAATATCAAAGCCAGCCAATCAATATCAAGTATTCAAACTGAGGCTAAGGCAGGTACACCTGGTTCCCTAAAATCTAATTCCTCCATTGTTATGGATCTAAACACAATCATGTATGAACATTTCACTTCCATGTATAAATCTAAACAGTGCTTGCAAAAACTGGCAAGGTTCTTCATGTCTTAAATCTGTTAAAATTCTACTAATCTATAAATAAATTTCAAGATGGGCATGGATGTAAAGATTCCCTTCCTTGCAAGCATTAATTCCCAGTATACCAAAAAAAAACCTATTCCGGAATATCTAAATTTAGACATGATGTAATTCATATCTAGCTGCCACTGATTCAATATAACTTAAAAAAAATCATCCACCAGCACTAACAATATTAACTATGACTAAGAGAGGCATTTCTTTCCTTAAAAAATTAATTCCTTGTACAAAAAAAAAACTTCTTTGCAGATGTTGCTATGGCAAGTTGAAACTCCATTCCTGCTGCCATGGTTTCCATTTGTTCTAGAAATTGACCAATCATTACTGAGATGAAATTCAATTCCGGTTTCCATTGGTTCCCTTTGTTGTACCAATTGACCAATCATTATTGAGGATCTGGATTTAAACATGATGAAATCCCTCTCCAGCTTCGGCTGGTTCCCTGAACTCTGAGTGCCAGCCATTCGTTTGGATTGGATACATGGCTAATTTTGTCCTCACTTTCATACACTGATCTCTCACCTTGAATATAATCCATTGAATTGTATTCACCTGTAAAGTAAAATGTAATATTATAAGAATCTTACACCGGCTGCCGGTACAGACCGGAATATCTAGCTCGAGGGTAACTGTTTACAGCGGTAACGAGGCTCTGCCGAGTTTCCGCTAAACAGTTACCCGAGCGCTAGATATTCCCGTCTGTACCAACAGCCGGTGTTTGTTTCTTTTTCTTGCATATTAAATGTCAATTATTTTCTGAACAGAAATTATGAAAACTGATAGTCTCATTACGCACTTTTTTCTTATAGAAGCGTATGAACATTCAACTTCATTCATAAATGACGTCATCCTAAGAACGCGATTCATTCATAAAAGGCGCGCGTCAATGACGTCATTTGAAGCTCGCAACTTGTCTTACATGGGGGGTGTAAGACAGAGTTTTCTAGCACCAATGTAAACGGTAGATAATCCTGTCTGAGATGCAAGAAAAAAATAAATATAATATTGTAGGTTACCAAATAAAATCTATCTGGGTTGTAAACTTCCAATTATCATTATTTATATATGTATTTTGACAGTAAAATGCCATAAAAGTTTTTCTAAAATCGGCAAATAATTAATATTTAAATGCAAATATAGCTAAAATGGTTGAGATATTTACATTTTGTAAAAAAAAAGGTACTATCAATTAAGATTAAGAATATTTTGGAAAAACTGCTCTTTTCTTGTTCACAGCAAAAAAGTGTGAAATTTCAAGTCAATATCTTCATTGGTTACTTTCACAAAATGTTTTTGCAAGAGCTATTGGTTTTGGACAGCAACCTATCATTTCTGACCATATGTTTAGTTTTGAGTCAATACTTTCAGCAGTAAATGAGCCTCCTCACCAAGTGTCACTCGGTTACTGACACCAGGGCTAATACAGAAGCCACACTACTCCTTTATTTATTAACATAATCCAATTAAAAAATAAATCTTACTATTTTCAGACGCAGATCCTCTGAACTTGCTGGAAGATCGCTTGAATGGCTGCTTCATTAGGATAAGCACAACACCACTGAGTGTTTTAAGTACTGGCAGATCTAGAATGCTTTGTTGTACCGTTTCCATGACAATACTCTGATGTAACCATGACTTCATGTACTTTACATCACAACCTAGTTGACATGCCCCTGTGTAACTGTGGTAATGAGAGCATAACAAAAATTATGAAATATTTTCAGCATCCATGATTATTCAAACTGCCAAGAAAAGTTCAAGATTTTTTTTATATGAAATTTCTGTTTATGAGCCCTGTCTATCCATCATTCCTAGTTTATCACCAGTATAACTTCCACCATGCTGTTACAATACTTGCCATGTCTTGATCTAAATTTCAAATTGATCATTCTTAGGAAAATTTTTAAACTAAAATTCTTGGGCGATTTCAATACTAAAATTCTTTTCAGTGCTAAAATTTTCAATTCTTAGCCATATTCAATACTAAAATTGTCCGTCATTTGCCAATTGCGATACTAAAATAATAAGTAAAATTGTCCATTCTTAGCCATATTCAATACTAAAATTGTCCATTATTTGCCAATTTGGATACTTAAATTGTCCATTCTTAGCCAATTTCAATACAAAAATTATCCATTCTTAGCCAATTTCAATGTAAAATTGTCCATTCTTAGCCAATATCAATACAGAAATTTACCTTTCTTAGCTAATTTTAATACTAAAATTGTCCATTCTTAATCCAATTTCAATACTAAAATTTCCACTATTGCAAATTTCAATACAGTAATTAGCAAACTCTTATCATCACTTATTCCATCTGACAAAAAACAAAACAAAACATTACTAGACATTTTTCATACCAATATATGAAAATAACAAAATTGGATTAATCTTAATAAAAATTTCAAAAATACAGACCTAAATTTGATTTTTTTCCTGATATAAATACATCCATGCCTACCAGTCCTCAGTTGAATGGAATAACACTGTTGTACCGCTCTTTAACTTGCTAAACCCCCTAAAATAGGTCTTTAAAAAGGTCTTAAGGCATGTTCATTATATTTTTTCCCATATTTTTGAAAATAAAAAATTTTATATTTTATTACCTTTGTACTGGGGGATTGAATGGTTAAATTCAATACTAAAATTTTTTAAATGGGGGGTAAAATTTTTTTAACAATGGGTTTAAAAAATTTGTATGAACCTTAAACTTTTAAATTTTCTTTATCCCTTACCCAAAAAAATTTTTAAATTTAAAAAAAAAATTTTTCAAAAGGGCCACCCTAGTAAAGTAAAAATTAAACCTCTTTTACCTAAAGGGCACAACGCCACACACACACATAATTCTTGGTCCCAAAACCCTTTTTTATCAAAAAAACCCCAATTTTTGGGTTTTTTTCCACATTTATTGAATGGCCTTTTTATTTTTTTAAAATTTTCAATATCTTATCATTTGGATTTTATATTTCTAAATACATTGCTGATTCTAAATAGATTTACATATGATACAAACATTACAGATTAAAAATAATTTCAGCTTTTGAGCTAAGTCATTTAACTCATAGCCTGCTTGCATCAACGCATTTTCCTTATGCTGTCTCATTATGGTCTGCTCTGATTGCTATTAAGTCAATGCTTACTTTGAAAATTTCCCTAAAAATAATAAATGGTTTAATCCATACTCAAAGATGGACAAGTCCAGTAAAAATATTTAGCAGGGTAGGTGTTAACCATGTTCTGCATGTACAGATATATTCAACAAAGGCAGTAACTATTTAATACACTACATGTGGTGAAGTTTTCAAAAAATGACATCAAAGATTTGCCATAATCACTTTCTAAATTTTTTAAAAAAGTCCCTGGTTTACTAATAAAAAAGTTTATTTGCCAACTTACTCTTTACTAGAAACCAGAAAGGGTTTCCTAAATATCTGATATAGAGAAAATAACAACCCAACAAAAGTTTGTTTTGTTTTCGTAAAAAGAGTTCAAATTTTGAATATTACATAAGATTGCAATCCTTGGCACTTCAAATCAAAACATGATTAAGTGATAATCTGCAACTTCAATTTTCAATTACGTTTTAGATATTTTTTTGATATTATTTCAAGAAATTTTATGTAAATACAATTGATATGAATCCTGGCATAGTTACCTGCTTCTGGTTTTTTCCTCCACACTTTTCCAACTGGCATATTGCCTTTGAAATATTCCATCGCAGAACTCGTACAATTTCTTGAGAATTGTTTCATACTAAGGCTAGACAGTCCCTGAAAACATACAGAAACAATGTTGTGTTAATTTGGAAGGCACAGATAGATGAACAGTGAGATTTTAATAAGCCACCCTTTTGGGGGCATAACAAAGTATCTTTATGACATTGAAAAAAATATCTTTCTGTATTCGATTTAACGACCTTTTTATCTTTCTGGTTATATAGAAAATAAAAGTTTGTTATATTGAACACTATCATGCTTAATACTTTAATTGGATTGATGATACTAATACTCTCAGTCTGATTGTTTGACCTGGTTTCTAGGCCAATGCTGAAACGTTTTTTGGTCAATATATCTGCGGCTCATCCAGCTAACCAGCTTTCCTGGCTAACTAACCAGTAATTATCAATACCTCAACAAGTGACCCTCTACTAAAACCACATGATTTCTTAATCAACGACAAGAGAGACCAACTATCATAAGTCTGAGACTCCGAATGTCAGAGATCAATTGTCGCAAAGAAATTATGCCTCTCCCGAGGATCAATCCAGTTTCCCCGGGATTACAAACTGGTAGCTCTCTCTATTTAGCTTAGTGGGCAGACTGTAACAATCGACTAAAGCTTACTTTCAACTATCAGTGCTTTAAAATACTAAAGAAGTAACTGCTCAAGAAGAGGATAATAATTACCTGTAGACTGTCCATTATTGTACTGAGCTGGTTTGCGATCTGACCTAATCCTATGACCGAATCGTGACCTACTTTTGATGACAGGGACTTGGAGACCATCTGAGTTTGGTATAGAGCAGATCGGGACTCGTCAATCAAAATCTGAAAAATTTTTTTTTTATAAAATTTACAAAAAATATATATCATATCCCAAAATTTTAAGGGAGAACTTAATGGTCTTCCTGCTGATTAATTTTTTTTATCTAAGAACAATTAATTCTTTATTGTAAAGCTTCTGTTCAATCTTAAAATAAATCTTAATAGATGGTTTAAAGGGTATAAAGCTATATCTGACGAAATATTTTTATAAAATTTATAAATGGTAAAATTATGTTGTTTTGAACACTTTATGATCATTTCTCAAAGGATAACATAGAATTTTTCGGTAATCTAACACACATAAAGCTGTATGTAAAATGGATAAAATGTTCCGGAACAAAATATTATGGTGTTATCTAAAACAACTTTTTAAACCATTACGCAATGATTTTATGCATGCGCGATTACCTCAAAAGGAAATAAACGAACATATTTCTTTCATACGAAATTAGAATTATTCTTTTTCAAAATTCAAACAAAAAATTTGAAAACTAAAGGCAGCAGAGATATAGATTTATACACTTTAACACTCATCAGATAAACAAATAAGGACAAAGGAAAGGCTACTTCAGTAACATAGAAGACAACGCAATTTCTAAATACCTCTCGACTTTACAAGGATTGATAATAATTCATATTTGGAATATCTATTGGTGAGCCAAGTTAGTCAGTGACTGACCCACTCAGTCGGTCAAATTTTTATAATACCTCAATTCATGAATGTAATTTAATGTAAAGTCCTACCTACATTTTTTTTTAAATCTGAAGCACAAGAACAATTAATTTTTCATTTTTAGTAAAAACGATTAAATTACCTTTAAGTCAGTTTGCGAAATGAGCAGGAAGTTGCCAATGGCCATTGATGCCAGATATTGATGTGTTTTATTACGACACCATAGCAACGAAACACTAGATGTCGCCACCAGTCTTGATGCCACGGCAACCATCTCATTTACAGATGCTGGTAAACCTGAAATACAAGAAAAATTGCCAATTTATACATACAAACGACACTTTAAAAACATCATCTTTCGAGGTTAAGGTCATTTTTCTTTAGATTGGAATAAAGCAGACTGTCGGGTCAAGGCAAAGGCAAAACTACCATAATCTAATTAACTTAAAGATGAAATATAAAATAATATTGCTATCATGACCTAATGAACTATTGCAATAAAACTTTGTATTGTATTGGAATCAATTCTTTACCCTCTTCAAATTGCTTCAGTGAAAACAACACATCATATTTCATGTAAACATTGTGACATACATACATCGGTAAATCAAATGATACAACATTCTGCTTGTAGAGATAGCATGAAATCAGTATGTAATAAACCATCCATCCTTTGCCAAATTTCATTGTTTTGCTTAGTTTTAATGTTCTTTTATGTAATACAAACATTATGATAGTCTTATGGCAACTTTCAAGCTATACTGGTGGAAAAAAAGTCCAGGCACCCCTCCGCATTTTTCAGGGCACAAAAAGGCCAACTCTATTGAAAACTGAAATTCAAAGATCCCACAAGAGTCTCAAACACTCACCCCCTGGGGCCGGATCGGTGTTTTCACCAAGGTTTTCTCTGAGCAGGTTGAGCACCGGTTGGAAAGTATCTCGTAATAGCATTCCGGTTCTCGTACTGTAATCTCCGTCCACTAGAGGGCAGGGGTAACATTTGTCACGTCGATTAGAGGCTAGTGCTTCACACATCACTGAAAAAATCATTCATATTTTTATATAAAATCAAAATAGATTAAAACTTTTCAAAAGACAATCTGGTCACTAAGGCTAAGCCACAATGCAAAGTACAGTTTTCGTTCATTTGAATTGTTTTACAGGCTTCTACACCAATTTATAATTAACATAGCCTATGCTAGGGGGCATGAGGGATGTTGCACTTATTCATAATCCCTCATGTACAGACTCAATCAAACAGAGCCTGCAATCATAATGTAATTTTGTTGTGATTAATGCTTCCGAGGGATCACTTTGTTTCCAGATTTTTTTGGTCATATCTCGGCAATTGATTGCCTTATAATTATGCTCTCCTGGATAATTAACTAGTGATACCCACTATCTCCCCAAGTTACAGATTCCCAATCTTACATGATTTCTGAATCAGCAGTGAACAAATATAACCATTTAAGACTTTATGTCTGAGATCAACATTCAGGAAGAAATTTCTCCTTGGCCAAGGAAAAAACACCTACAAAAAACATTTTCAAAGATACTAGTGAAGTATAGAACAAAGTATAGATTTTTTTAACTTGGAAACTTGCCTCCCAACTTGAAAGGAGCATAAAGTAAAATAATGACACTATTTTAGCTTTAATATTGCACTTATAGAACTAGGATTCCACATGCACATTTAATTTTCTTGTACATAGAGGATATTGAATGAGTGTAGGTTTAATACTAAATTTATTGAACGAGTTGAATAAAATCATAGTATGCGAGCCTCTGGCGAGCATAATATTGTTTTATTCAACGAGTTCAATAAATTTAGTATTGAATCTACACGAATATAATATTCTATTTATCACATATATAAAATAAGAACGGTAAACTGTTTAACAAGAGTCATAAATTTTTCTTTGACGCACCCTATAGTTGTTAACGGCTTAACTAGCGCCGCTTAACATGCTATGTTAAATAGTTGCAAATGACGGGACGTCAAAGTGTTATTACACTAGTGTAATTTCGTCTAGTGTAATATTGTTTTATTAAATGGCTTTATTACACTCCTGCGCCGCGGTTTATGTGATAAATGTAAATATATATAAAATCAAAAACACTAATTTAAATTTGCTGTAGCATTTGTCCTTGCAGCTTTCTTCAGCAGCATTTATTATACATACAAGGAGGCCGTAAGGTCAAAAGCTACAGCAAAGTTAAATTGACGTTTTTTTATTATATTTGGCAACTTAGAGATTTTATATAATTTGTATAGTTAAATTAGTACTTTTTATTATATACAGCAAGTTAGAGATTTTATATATTATATATGTGATTGCAGAGATTTCAAAACCTAATATTATTGGTCAGGCAACAGTGTAAAGAATGGTTGCATAGATCTACCAACATTAAAACTCCTACCTCATTTCTTGAAGGATTTAACAAACTTACTTGTATCCCAGGCTCCAAAGGCTGAAGTATGGAGACATTTTCTAGCTGCATTTAACATTGGTACGACACTACCAGGTGGGAACAAATCTGTAAAATATAAAAATTATCTCTACATTTACATTGGTAAAAGATTTGAACAAGTACCTTATTTAACTGCCCATAAGACAAGTTATATAAAACAAGACTTTATAATAGCCAGTCTGTCTTGTTGATGAATGAATTATGGCCCTTGCTAGAACAATTAACACTCCATTTTGGGGAATGTCTAATTATTCTTATATTAAGTTAAAATTCTTAAAATTTTGAAACATTTATGTTGAAAATTATCTTCAATATATTACAGAAGCCTGAATTCATATATTGAGAGTAAATAATAAACAGTCTTATTTTATATATTGTAGTAAATAAAAATTCTCAACAAAAATTTAAAGTGTGTACAATTTAAATTGTCTGCTTCTATTGATTTTTTGTTGTTGTCCCCCCCTCACACAACTTCAAGGCCCTAAGCCTCTTCACAGTGTTATCAAAAACATCTCCTTAAACACTTTAATGTAATTTAATTAAAAAGAAGCATAGAAAGAGCTGAAGAGCTGTTGGAATAAAAATGATAACAGAACCCGATTAACCCTTAGCCATCAGGTGGCGGCGTAATCTACTCATGTGACCAGTGCAAACCAAGATCAGCCCGGTATATCCAGTAGGTATATCTGAGCCGTCTCATAATGGACTACTTTGTTCGCTTATTCTTTTTTTCATAATTTAGCCACTTAAATCTTTTTTTTTTGTGGAAGAGAATAACAATTATTCTACAAGTCTGAAAGGAATATTTATTCCAGGGATGTGTTCATTAATATGTTCACATTATACACAGCGGGGAGTTACTTGTACAAGCAATTAGTGATAATTTTCTGTCTACTGTAAAGAGCTATACAGACTGCGGCCTTTTATGAATGTCAGACGTTTCCTCAAGAAAGTCTTATAATCGTACAATAATTATAAATAATAGATAACTACATTTCCATCAATGCAGCCCTGTTTATTATACAGTATATTTCCCTGACGGCATTAGAATGAGACCGTATAAGAGAGAAATGTAAGTTTTACTTGAGCCTAAATCCTTAGTACTCTCGCTGGGAGCTGAAATAATTTGTCTGTGACAATTTAATTTGTACAAGAAACAGAAGCATCATTAACTATATACTAGCATTTACCATGCTTAATCTAAATTTTATCCTGCCCACTCTAAATATCTTAAATGGACTTGTCCATCTTTCAATCTGGACAAAAACATTCATTAATTTGGGGGATTTTTTTTAATTGGTACTGACTGAGTAGCAATCATGGTTGTGATCTATGAGGGGCTCAAACTAAATTATATATGGACTAAGCTGTAAACACCACTATATGCTAGAGGTTACTTTTGAAATTGTATCTTATTGTGATTTAAATTTGTTATACTTATTTTTCAATTGTCATACTTATTATTTTTCCATATTTATATATTCTTTCAACTCAAATTATCAAATTACTATACATATAATAATATGTCCAATTTATTTCTTTATCTTTTATTATAATAATAAATATATGTATATCATAAGTAAGTTCTGTGTTCTTAAAGTTGCACATATCATAATACAAACAACACCTGTCACCATGCAAAAAAACATGCACACCATAATTTGTGATTACATACACAAACCCATTCATATAACGCACTCTAGCAATGCAAACAACCCCAAAAGAGAAGCACAAACAACATGCAACACAAGAAAATAATGAATATCAATTTTGCAAATTTCTAATTGATTATGTAACAAACCAAAGACGCATACAACTGATAACCCTAAAGCTGTTGAATTTCTTATACTTGTACTTATATTTTGCCTTCCATTTTTGAAACTGTTTATTATCAATATAGGATATAGAAGATGACAATTTCGAAAATAAGTCACCCAACAGTATAGAGTCTGGTCAGACCCCATAAATGTGCAGACAGGCCTGGCTCTACACTGGTGGTAAAGGCTTATTTAATCTTCCTTATTTGGCTTCAAGCAGGATATGCTGGTAAAATATCTTTAAATATAGCACTACTATACATGTACTAGTATATATATCCACAGGAGCTTGACATTCTATCAATAATAGAAAAATATAAGCAAATAATTAAGAAATAACGCCAAATATACCCCTCTATACTATAAATATTATAGAGCTGGGGGCGTTTCAATAATAATGAGTCATGACAAAACCAACATAATGGGTTTGCGACCAGCATGGATCCAGACCAGCCTGCGCCTCTGCGCAGTCTGATAAGTATCCATACTGTTCGCTTACAAACCCTATTACAAGTAGAGCAACTGATAACGAACAGCAGGGATCCTGGTCAGACTGCGTGGATGTGCGCAGGCTGGTCTGGATCCATACTGGTCACAAACCCACTATGTTGGTTTTGTCATGACGCGGCTCATTATATCGAATTAATAATATTTCTTGTTTATTTGAATATTTTTCAATTATTAATAGAATGTCAAGCTCCTGTGATATATCATAACCATCACTCAAGCACTACAATTCACTTGAAAAGTTTAGCAATAAATACATGAAATAAATAGTATAAAGCTTGACCTATAGTATTACAGTTTACAGTACAATGTAAAGACTATATACACAGCAAAGCTTGTCCCAAAAGACCAAAGCACTTCACTTTCAAAGCACACCAAATGCAAGTATTTTTTATTACAAGACCTGTCATTAGGACAACATGCCCGCCTATTGTAATTGCTCGATAGTACAACGGAGTCTGGACAATGTAGAATTTTGTAAGTTCAAAAAGGAGCATAATTCTGTCAAATCCATGTTATGGGCTTTGAACAGTGACCTATTACATTCTCAAATAATGCTTGAAGTTTCAACTCATTCCTTTCAGATTGGAGGTACCATCCTTAAACTCACTGCAATGCAGTTACCGCAGCTGTCCCTATTTTTTGAATAGTTAATTGAGCTAAAAATCATAGTTCTCCATTTATAAAAGTAAGTTTCAAGGCCAATCAATCAGCCAGTTTACTTTGAAGCTAATTAACTTTTGGCAAAAACACTTAGCAATAAATCAAATAACTACAAAAAGTAAGTTGTCCATTTTATGCTCTGGCTCAGGACTCTCCTATGACCATGTTTTCCTGGTAGGTAAATATGCGCTATATATAGAGCTAGCAATATGTTACCATGCTTTGAGCGTTTAAGTTAAAAGAAATATGGTTAACATGTAAAAGGCATTTAAACTTCACAGCAAAGTTTGGCATCAGTAACTTACAGAATCAGAAAAAAATACAAAACAATATTTGACCTGTAGCTTGTTACCAAGACTCAGTACAATGTTTGGCCTTAAAAGGTACCAAGACTGCAATTGGTACTGTAACATACAGATAAAGTTTAGGCCAAGCATAACTGCATAATCATTATTGTTTTTCTTGGTGTAAAAAAAAAAGTTTTTAAATCAAATTATTAAGATCTTTAAATAATAATTAGAATTTAATCAGATGCAGCAAAGCTTGACCTTATAAGTAGCAAGAATAATCAACTTGGTTTCTTCAGTTTAATTAAAAGAAAATCTTTTAAGAAAGCTTCAACATTATTCCCAATTATTTCTTGGTTTCAGTTAAATATTTATTATGATCAATTTAATACAACAAAGGTTACAATAAGCAGTTTATATCACATCAATTCACAGCAAATCTTGGACAGTTAACTTTATATAATGGACTTGCCCATTAACTCAGTGGACCTGTCCATTATTGTTTTAAGGACTTTCAATATCAAAAATGTCCAAAGTGAGCTATACACAGTATAGAATCTAGCCGGCCGGTAGAGATGTGCAGGCTGGCATGATTCTATACTTGTAGCATTTAGGCAAGTCCTTATAAATTCAAAAAAGCATGCAAAGAAATTAGCATTCACTAAATGCCAATTAAAGGTCTAGCATTCACACAGTTTTTACAAACCTGGGAAAGGATCAGGTAGGATTATTGGAACACCTATGTCGGGATACTTTGGGTCAATGGGGTGACGCAACATATTTGGGGGTCCTAAAACAACATAATGGTGTTTATTCACACACGCACACACAGAGTTCATGCAAGACAAACAACAATATGGTTAAAATGTTACAATGGTCATTAATATGAAAATATATTATGTGGTATCATAAGTTATCTAATTTAACCTTTAACTTGCTGGATTTCATGAATTGGCTCATCTAGCTTTTTAGTTTTGGAACTTTCCATTAACAATATTTGGGGATTACAAAATAAAAATTTGAAATAAGTCACCAATAATATAGCCTGGTCAGACTAGACGGATGTGCAGGCTGGCCTGGCTCTAGCTATCTTTCCATAAACAATGTTTGGGAATATCAAAGTGAAAATATAAAAAAGTATGACCTTCAGAATTTGGGGCGTCTCCATTGAAAAAAAATGGGTTTAAGCACTATAATTTTCCTGTTTTGCCCCCATACAATTAAAATAAAACCTACTTAAAAGGCCCAAAAAAATTAAAAAAGTAATTCTTCATTTTTGAAAAAAAATAAAGTTCTAATGGATTTAGTATGAACATTTATATAAATAATAATAATATTTTGTTCCAGAACAATTTATATCATCTGCTATATAAATATTTGTAATAATTCAGATCAGTTGTATCTCATACTTGCCAACAGTAATATATATATATTTCTTTTGTGACTTCTTGTTATGTCTGATACTTAACACTATTAATGTATTTATTGTTTAACACACTTTCCATCATAGACCAATTCACTTTAATTATTTATAATTCCATTCAAAAAGTGGAATTGTGCAGTATTATTAATTTGTGCAAAGACTTTCAGCATGTTATAATTATGGCCAAATATAAATGCCAGTATGCTATATAACCCTAATACCTAGCAGCTGAGGTAATATAAGCTCACATATGCCGGTCAATACTGTTTATAACCAATACCCTGTCATAAAACTTTATAACTAATAATTTATTCATAAAGCAGAATTTCAGGTTAAAGCCCCATATTTACAATTGGGCCAATTAAAGATATGCTAGCAAACAACTGAAACTAAGGGTTGCATATAATCAACATTAAGTTTGTTTTAATGTAGATAAATCTATTAAAGTAGTCACTACTGACTCAGTTTCAAAAACCTTGACCTTCAATTTTACAAAATCACAAAATAATTCTGATGATTTAAAAGATTAATGCCTGTACAATTATATCTGCAGAATAATTTACCTATCTCTTTAAGTAATGAATTCCAAAATGCACTTTTACAATATGCTACATCAATTAACAACTATGCTCTTTGAATCACATGTTTTCTGAATTGTTTTCTTCTAGGAAATTTGCCATATTCTAAGATACATTATAGATTCTACTTTACTTTATCAGATCATTAAAATTTATCAAGTGCCAATTTCAAGTTCACAGTTGGTGTAGATGTAAAATTATAGCAGAAACATGCTCGTAAACTTTAAAAAAGTAGCCGATGCCTCAAGTATTGGGCCTTACGGGTTTGTAAACTGTAAAAGTAGACAATTTTGCAAGGGCTCAAATTTCTTTAATTTCTTAAATTGAAGATTTTATGGCCCCTGAAAAAGAGAAATATTTGCTAAGTATCTAAATATCATATAAATTCAACAGAACTGAAGGTAGAAATCAGAGAAAATTTCAACTTGTCAGAAATGTTAGTTTTGTAGCCTCACAAAAACTACTGATTTTACAGTATTTCTGCAGCCTAAGCTGATAGCTGAACATCTCAATTTAAGTTTTTTAATACTGAAATCACATAAACAAAATTAAATTTGGACAATTCCAAGTTAATGCCCTTGACTTGCAAGTCACACAGGCAACTCTGTAACACCACTTGCTTTTTGGAGAAATCTAACACTGTTAATTTCTTTGATACTCATAACTGCCGAGGACTTCTATTTTATAGACAAGTTGTTCTTTGAAAAAAAATATGAAACTAGAGGATGCTTTTGTAAAAAAGCGCATGTCTCCCCCACTGCTGAGAATAACTGTGAATGGAAACAGGAATGGAAATGGAGATAAGATAATGTAAATACCCGGTAGTCACTTCAATGAAGGCTGTCTATGGATGGTTTCTATTGTTAAGGTTGTATGAGAAGATGCTTCCTAAACTGTTTGTTTTTAACCAGGTATTCAATTTTGAAAATCCTGGTTATTCAATCAGCGTATGGCAGGCGGGCGTCAAACGAAATTGCACTTGATGGTCATATCATATATAGTTTCACAAATGAAATTAAATGAAATTGTGTCTGCTCCATAATTCTTCAAACCTTTAAAGGATTTTGATGATACTTGAAACAAACGTTCATATTGTCAGATTTTTTTACACTATTGAAAGACAACTCAAATTACAATGTATGTAAAATCATGATAACTGTAGTGTGTTGGGATGACTCCACTCGTTTTCACAATGAAGCCTCTCTGGTAGATACTTGAAACAAAAATTCACCACATCCAGAGAACGTGTAGAGTACATGTTTCGTATGGCTGGTTCCAAGGTCAAGGTCTACTTGACACTTGAATGTCATATCATATATAGTTTCACAAACTAAATTAAAGGAAATTGTGTCTGCTCCATAACTCTTCAACCCTTTGAAGGATTTTGATGATACTTGAAAGTTGTAACGCAATACCAATAAATATGTACATAGTCTGAATGGTGCCATGCATGTATGTATACTATTAGTAATAGTTAACAAGAATAGAAAGTGATATACTATATACTTACATATTGCATGAAAACTCACTCGCTAGTAGGAATTTGTAGTTATCATCAGCAAACAAAACAATGCGTGTAATACACCTTGCTGTGACCATGTAGCATTGAACGCGCAGCGGGGAAGAAATGACCGCTTAAGGGTGGAAAGATCAAAAAAGAACAGAGTATATAAAACCAGACAACTGATATATCACTGATATATCAATAATAGTTAAATGTCCTCACTGATAAGAACTCTAGTTATCATCCGGAAATGAGAAAATGACCAATGGTCACTGTGACCTTAACCTTTGACCTACTGACCCCATAAACAAGAGGGATCATCTGCTCAATAAGACCAATCATCCTATGAAGTTTGAGGGTTGTAGGTCTAAAGGAACTCTAGTTATCATCCGGAAAGGAGAAATTAACCAACGGTCGCTGTGACCTTGACCTTTGACCTACTGACCATTAAAACAATAGGGATCATCTGATTAATAAGACCAATCATCCTATGAAGTTTGAGGGTTGTAGGTCAAAAGGAACTCTAGTTATCATCCGGAAATGAGAAATTGACCAACGGTCACTGTGACCTTGACCTTTGACCTACTGACCCCAAAAACAATAGGGATCATCATCTCTATAAGACCAATCATCCTATGAAGTTTGAGGGCTGTAGGTCAAAAGGAACTCTAGTTATCATCCGGAAACGAGAAATTGACCAACGGTCACTGTGACCTTGACCTTTGAACTACTGACCCCAAAAACAATAGGGATCATCTGCTCAATAAGACCATTCATCCTATGAAGTTTGAGAGCTGTAGGTCAAAAGGAACTCTAGTTATCGTCCGGAAACGAAGAATGGACGGACGGACTGACGGACGGACGGACTGACGGACGGACAGGGCAAAAACAATATGTCTCCCCCCGAGGTGGGGGAGACATAATAATTATGAAATTCATAATGTACTGTTTTCATATATTTTCTAATTTCTAAATCTCAACACATGCTTTCAAAAGAACTGAAATGAAATTCATAAACATTTAACAATAGAACATGCAGAACATTGAAATAACATTTAAATTCAAAACATCTATAAGATACAATTGAAACATTTCAGTTGCATTTATTTAACATTTTCAATGACAACTAAATACAGAACTGGAAATATTTTAGAAATTATTTTACAAATATTCTGTAGATACTTTCATACTAAAAGAACTGCACCAGTTGACTGTAACCATGGTTTCTGACAAAAATATTCGAGACTTTGGGATTTTCAAACTCTTGAAACAAGCCCTGCCCAGCTTATAGAGTCAGATGCTTAAACTGCTAAAACCCCAGCACTGTAATTTTTGTACATATTCCTGGCGATTTTGGTGCCAATCAAAACCCCTTATCATATTTACCAACCTTATAAGCCACATTGCCTATAAGACAGGCATCTAGATTAAGCCTTGAAATCATAAGTCTTTTGGAAAAATTACAAGTCAGTTTATTTGAAGTAAAATATATTAAGAAATCAATGTTTACCGTCAGTTTTCAAGCATACATTTTTGTATCAACTGAAATATTTCAAATATACGTAAAAACAATTGTTTATTAAAAAAAATAGGAATTACTAAGTGAAATCTAACAAGCACTCTGATAGGATAACAATAGTAACAAGTGGGAAATGTAACATGCACTTTGATTGGATAACAATAACAACACACAGTGATGAAAATGTAAAAGGCTACCTGATTGGCTAGTTGAATCCTTGTCTAAAGGTGGTGATACTGATCATGCAAGAACAGAAATAGTAATACAATAAAGTGATCAATCTACATGGGAAAACTACATGGAACTGATAAGTTGTAAAAATATATAAAACAAAGTTATCCAGTATTGAAAGGCAAAAGTCTTTTCATATATCATTTAGAAAGTCTATTGTTTAAATATATTCTTCAATTTCTGGCTCTTTTTAAAGTAAGAAGTGTTATCCAACTAATGATTGGCTACTTCTGCTTGAACAAAGAATATATTTTTTTTATAAAAATTGTTGATATAAATGTCTCACCTTTTATAAAATTAATGTATAAATTTATTTTACTTCACAATACACAAGTCAAGTTTTGAGGAATTGACATAAGTATAAACTTACAAGTTGACTTTTTCAAGAAAATTGTCATAAAACCTTGGTTAAGCCAGGTTGATTTTTCAAACATATTGCACAATAGCAATAATTGATAATAATGCATATGTACAAGTACCTATAACTTCTAAATAAATGTAAAGTAAATGTACAAAATGAATATGGAAAAAAGTATGTAGTTTCTTTAAAAAATTATATCTATTATATGTATTAACAAAATGTTGCTGAAGAAATTCCTAGAAAGTCTCTAACCATATAAACATGATTGCTAGAAAGGACGTGCCTCAGTTCCGTGCCGTGTAATACTACATAATAATACTAGCTAAAAGGTCACTATAAGTACCGAAATATAAACATCTAACTAACTACAATAGTGATTTATAATACGTCTCAAAGATTCCTTACAACACTGATATAACTTGATCTTAAAATTAACAGAAAAAATAGATATATTTATCAATGATATGTAAAAGATGAATTGAGTTTATATGATCAGAAAATGAATCCACCTTTATATAAAACAAAAATATACATTTTTCTCATCTGACTGACTAGGCCATTATCATAATTACTGATAAAACAGATCAGGTAATACCGGTAGTCATCCATCACTTTGATTCTAGAAACAATATCTTACCATAGATATTCTAAAGGTGATAACATGGGAGTAAAATGGATAAGATTCCTTGTTCAATTATGATAATGCCAATCAGACATCACTGTTCAGTCTATGTGATGTCATGATCTTTTACCAATCATGCATACAGAAATTAATGAGTAAATTTACTTGGGAGTAAATTGTAACAGCTATGTTTTATTTTATGATGTAAATAAGACATCACTGTTCACTCAATGTAATGCCATGATCTTTTGCTAATCAAACATACAAAAATAATGAGTAAATTGTAACAGCTTGGGAGTAAATTATAACAGCTATATATGTTTTATTTCAGGATATTGTAAAGGTTGGTTAATCATTATCATATTTCTATGGGAAATTTTCTGCATAGCATTAGAATATAAGTCTATAAGGTTAATTCAGTGTTATAATAAATCTCTATTTATCTGTGTGACAATTTGTTAAAAATAAAATGTTTATTTTAACATTAACAAGATATTTCTTTTATTTCTCAAGATATACTATGCTAAAATTTGATATTTAAAAATACTGATAACTGGTATACAGTCTCTCTTTAAAAGTAAAATAAACACTTTTAGAGTACACAGAGAGAAGATAATGTGAACTACATTTTAACACAGTATGAATACAAAGTGTCATTAAAAGAACTGGCAGTTTTTTTTAAGAAAGAACAAAATAATCTTGATCAGTAATAGGGAAAGCAGCTTTCAAAACATAGTTTTGTACTTTCTCACTCAGTAAGAATTTTCTAGATTTCATTAAATTTCTGATATAAAAGTATTTTACCAGAAGATGAGCATAGTATATCTTTAAATGGCATTGTTTACACTAAAGAAAACTAATAATCTATACTAACAATAAAAAAATATTCATTTTTAAGAAACAAAAATATTTGAAATTGATACACTATAAATTGTACCTAATGCAAAGCATGATGTCTTAATTACAATTCGCATATTAAAAGCTATGTGCAATCTAAAGAAATGAGAAAAAAATCGTTCAATATAAAAAAAATTTCCTTGACTATTTCACTGTGAGCTTTGGTGAATAAACATCTACCATCCTGTTACATCTATTAAATGTTTTGATAAATAAAAACCTATACCATACCTTTGAGGCAGACATGTTGAATCATATGTTTGACAAGGGCTATCACTGTGGTATTGAGCATTAAAACACTACCAATCTCGGAGAAATACAGCGACTTCTGCCGTACCCAACATGGTTCATAAAACATCATGTATAAACTGGTTCCAAAATGGTTCCAATATGAATCCATGTACCTAGAAATAAATAAACACTTAACAGTGTTGTGTACATGTGTTTCCCTTTTTTAAACATGTCCCTTAAAGAGATTCCTTCACTATGGCAGAAAATGTCTATACTGATATTTTTTTCGAAAATAGGGTCTAAAATTCCCAAATACTATAAATATTCATAATTTGACAATAGTTCTGGGTTTTGTTTTTCCCAATTTCCCTTATACTAATTTCACAACTTGAATGGAAAGATTTTCACATTGAGCAGACTCAGATTCATTTTAAAAGTATGAAAGATGAAATATTAATTCTGATAAGACATAATTATATGTATGATGAAAATTACATATACTGTGAGATTTTTTAAAAATGTCTTTTTTCCAACACCGACTCCTTTCATTTTTTTCCTAATAAAACCTTGTGTGCTCTTAATAATAATAATAATAATATAATAATAATAATAAAGACTTTATTTAAAAAGGCAACACAGTTAGGCAAGCCCATTCTTCCCTATATGTGTGTATATAACCAAAAGCCCAAAGCTAACTAACTTGTTCTCAAATAAGTTGAAAAACCCAAAAAATATCGTCATCTTTGTGCAGTAACAGGTTAATTCCTATTAAATTATATGTTAAATTATATGAAGAATTAAACTAATTACTGCACTAAAGTGACAATATGTAGTATTTCTACCAGCATTATTCTACCAACACAGAAGTATTTATGCACAAAATACTATCACCATTATTAAGCCTGTTTGATTGGAAATAGAACCTCTTGTCATGTGCATGGATTAAAATAGCAGCACACATCAGTCATTCTGACAGTAAATAATATAGCCATGTCATGCCTGTGTCATTAGATACTCAGGTTACAATGTACAAGAAACTTGACTGCATGGACACAAATATCATCAAGAATAGATGAGCAGCACTGTTCAATAATGCTATGAACTTAAAACCACAACTGTGCTTCTATGAAAAAAATCTCCAGAACGTGTAAACCATACGGTAAACTTTGTTTAAATTTTGCATACAGGTGTCCTTTAAGGTATATGTTGTCAATTTTATGGTTCCTTATAGTGCACATTAGAGGGCTCATACCTTAATACATGTAGATCTGCTTGTGAAGTCTGACTAGGATTCTTAGGCTCTAAACAGTAGACTGCTCAAAGTCAGCACTCAGAACTATAGATTGCTTGCAGTGGCAAGGTAAAGTTTTTGCAATCCGAACTATATAGGTCCCTTAAAGTAGCAAACTCTAAAACTTGTTTAATTCAAAGTCAGACAAACAATTTGATAAAATCTCAAAGAATAGAATGATGTTATCCGGAACTATACAGATATTCAGCAGGTACAAACTTTACCATTTATATATATAATTGCTCCACCGTGCACTACCTGTCACAATAGATTGGTCAACCTGTTCCGAAGCTGTAAAAGTAAAAGTTTGTTTGTACCTACAGATAAGCTCGGCAAACCCGAATATTCTGAATTCTGGATTTAGTCTATCGTTTCTAAATTCAAAGATGGACGAGTCAATTTTGTACAAAATGGCTTCAGTAAGTCTGATGATTATAAGCTTTATTGTCAGTGACAGTCTAAGGAATGATTCTACAGGTCCCACTCTCCCCACCAAGAGAGGACTTCAAAATGCTTTATATATATTAATCTGAAGTAATAACTTTGCTAATCTTCCAAAACTTTGAATTCCAAGGTGCTCAAGTTCAAAGTCATGCTGACAATTTTTCAAAAAAAAAGTTTCATGGCTCTAGTAGTTATAATTTTGGGGTTACACATGACACATGACATAAGTCTTAAAATGCTGTTACTTATAATCAAGGGAAAAGTTCAGATGATGATCTCAAATTAGTTTGCATAATTATAGCCTCAAGTTCACATGTTGACAAATCTTTTAAGAAAGTTTTATGACTCAAGCTTGGCTACACAAACCAGTCTACTAACGGACAACAGGACAGTCAGTGTGAAAGCAGGACAGACAGACAAGAGCAAAGCTTTATGTCCAGTCACAAAGTGCTGCAGGCATATATGTACCTTGGCTGGATTAATAAATTAGATTTACAAGCAATAACGACAAAACTTGACAAATTTTCTCACCTTGACGTCAGCTGCGACTTTATTGAGCTGTCCGCAGAATCACCCCAGGAGACTGATTTCCTCAAAGAATCACTTCTAGAAAGCACTGGTGTATCACCACGCGGAGGTTTACCCGAATTCATCATGCTCTGACTGTACTTGACAGCTCGCCTCGATTTCTGATGGTCATTTCTCCGCAAAAGGTTCGTCGAATTGCACACAATTAGAAGAAAGTTTTCAGCAAAGGAGTGTTCTCGTCGAGCTAGTTCCACTAAAGGAGATTCTGAGTCGGACAAATCAGGTGCGCGTAAACTGCCGACCTTTAGTATAGCTGCACTAAGAGATGTCATGCTACCGGTGGCAGTATGATAATCTGAGGTGTCTTTATCAGCTCGTTCATTAACGTGACTAGATTCCTCTGTCCATACAAAGTTTGGTAATTTTCCTGAATAAAGAAGTTTCACAAATTCGTGATTTGTCGTAAAAAATCGGTGTGTTTCCAGAGCTGCATATCTTGACCTCTCATTGGCAATTATACTTAGCACCCTCGAAAACGGAATAGCTTTAACGTGTTCTCCGATATTCGCTACAGAGTTTGTAGAATCTGGACTTAAAGCACTTATATGTTGAGTACAAAAAGATTTTAGGCCTATTTTAGAGGTAGATGAATGATTGTCATGTTGTAATCCATTTATAATTCGGTTCAGATCTTCAAGACCACGTGTTATATTCCATATCATTTCATGCGTTAAGGCGTCCACATTTCCGTGAGCAAAAACTTGTAAACCTATCTGAACAAACTTTTCGAGCCACCATATAGCTTTGTTTTGTAAATGTATCAATGATAATTTTATACGGTCGAGCTGAAAATGTAATGAACCGAGAACCGGTTGCAGCCACCGATTTGTGTGCAGTTTTTGTTTTATACATTTCCAATGACCTATTAAAGTTCGTAAATCTTCACATAAAGCATTAAGGCAGAAAATTTTACTAACGGGAAATTCATCGACACAATCATGCGTAATTTTATATAAAATTTTATGCTCCTCCATAACTTATTGCTGTAAATCACGCACAAATGTGATTGATAATTTTAGCCGATACAAACAGTCTCTCATGAGTTCCACGCGAGCTCGTTCCTCTAATGTCTGACGTAGGTTAACATATCGCCGTCCAATCTGGGTCGAGTGCCGACAGTGAGTGAAGCTAGAACCTCCATGATCCGGTCCTCTTCTTGCTATGTGATATCCTGGTTCCAATACCTTTAAGATAAACAGATTGCATTTCTTCAGTGATTTTAATCATAACCTCAGCATTAAACTTTTTCAAATCATTCAATATATAAAAAAAATTAGACTATTGAACATAACTACAACAATACTTGTATTTATTTTACCACATGACCACTGGTCACTTTTCTTACATTGCAATCACTATTTAGCTGAAATGGTGTGCCATTTGATCAGTTAGGATGATTATGTTAATGTTTGTTTGGTTGGTAAGATTTTATGCAGTTAATAATTTAACACATATTTTGGTTATCATTTTTTATATTATTTTAATTAATATCTGATTAAAAGATTGAACAATAATGAATGATTAATGATTTCTCTTTGACAGCCTTTATATGAATATTAAGCTAGTCTTTATATGTGTATTAAGCTAGTCATGTGTGGTCAATTTTTCACTTGCAATAACACAACAAGAAGACAATTAATTTAACAACCTATAAATAATTCTTCAACCACTGGGCCAAAGCTAAAATTACATCACTGGTAGATATTTTACTATTGCCCTACAGTCTCACTTACATCCTGGCAGAGCCCCGGTAGACGTCCGGGGTGATCAGGGAACGACCGGGGTACGACCGGGAACAACCAGAGTACATCCGCAACTCTGTCAGCAACGTCCGGGATGATTTGGGCACATCCCACTTTCGACCCCGGATGGAATAAAATATTTAATATCACCGGGGTTTTTCAGGATGATCTGGGAAGTATAGCTAATTGCCGGCTTCATCCTTAGCTCTGCTGGGAACAACCGGGTAACACAGGGGAAGCACCGTAGCTCTGCCCGCACAAACCGAGAATGATCCGGGGTATGATATAGCTGGTAGAGCTAACCTAATCAATGAGATCTTATAATCTACCTACAAAGTTTCATGTTGAGACCTCTTATAGTTAAAGAGTTATGTCCCAGACAAAGTTCAAAGTGTAAAAATTAACAAACTTATCAAAGGGAGATAAAAATGTCAGAAATAAACTAACTGCACAATAGAGTTATCTTCATAAGAGGAAGTTAAAAATAAATCCAGAGAAACCTAATACTCTAATTGTTGTTAGCAACTGGGAAATTCCTGAAGTGTTTTGTTTTGTTTTTAAATATTGAAAATCTAATGACTTCATGTCTTTAATCTTCTGCAGATATAAACAAACAGGTAATAATTTAATGATTATTGTATACTACTGACAAGTTTCATTAAAATTTATTTCAAAAAGAGGTAAAAGTTTTGTATTTGATTAAAGATTATATGCTATGCTCAATTTTGAATTTGTGACCATACTTGAACTGCATCTACAAGGAACAATACCAACGGAAGGATAATAATCAGCACTCAAAAAATATTTACAGCGGTTAAAAAGTTATGGAACGGACACAAAATGTAGACTTTTTATTATGAAATGAAGATTTTTTAACATTTGACCTTTAAGTGTGACTTTGACCTTGGGGTAGCAACCCAATTTTTGCGCTCTGCACATCATCTCATTATGGTGATCAATTTTGGCAAGTTATTTTAAAAAAATTCAGCTGTGTTAAAGTTGTGGGAGGGGATTAATCAGATTAAAAGTTTTAAAAGGGAATATAAAAAAACGGGAAATTTTTTCCTTTAATTAAAACCCTTAAAATACACTTCTTTTTTTTTGGGAAAAAATAAGGGTGTTGTTTCAATATTTTAAACAGGGTGTCACCTTGTTTTAAAATTGTTGTTTTTTATTGTTTTTTTTATTTATTAAATTTTTAAGTTTGTAAAGTTTTAGTATGAATAAATAAATTTCCCCTTTAAAAAGAAAATGTTTTTCAAATTTGAATTTTTTCTTAAAAATATTTTACACTTTTGTATTAACATACAAAAACATGAATCTGAAAGGGTGTTGAATAATTTTTTTTTAACCCCAGAAATGAAAAGCCCAAAATATTTTTAGGTATGTATACCCTAATCTTTTCCCAGTTTTACAGCTAAAGAAAATTAAAAGGGTTTGGGTTAATTTAAAAAAGGCAGATCATAATTTAATTGTGAAGAATAATACAAATTATCTTGTATAAATATCTTGTGTCAATCAGTTTTCATCATCAAAGGGAGGTGTTAAAATCAATGTAATTAAAAATACAAATAAAAAAAAAACATTTTGACTTCGTTTTAAAATCAATTTTAATCAACACTTAAGTCAGGAGTATTAAGTCTGTATTCATTAAAAGGTTTACAAAGTTTTACTTTTTTTGTTTATATCTGCAGAAGATTAAAGATCATGAGGTCACTATTTTAAAGCGAAACAAAATTTTGAGAATTTTTTCAAATGTTTATATCTATAGGATCTTTGGTTTTCTGAAATAATTTTACTTTCTCTTTTAATTATAAGAAGATAACACTGTTCTACAATCACTTGATCAACAAAAATCATGTTAAAAAAAACAATTTTGTTAAACATATTATTATACACTGCTTATAAAACAACAAAACGTAATAGATAAATATTTTTATCAAAAAATTCTATGAAGGAAAATTTATCCATTTCGATGGCTGAACGCAACACTGGTCTAACTTGATTTTTTTTCAAAAATGACTTTTTTGCATTTTTTAGTCTAATTGCATGAAATACATCAGTAAATAAAATATTAAAAATATTTGTGAAATTTTATGGGTTTTATTTACCACTTGGCATTTTGCTCTATCTCAAATGTGATTATAACTTAAATGCAACAGAGAGCTAACTCAAGTTAGAACTGTGTTGCATTTATCAAAATTTACTTATTGGATGATAACACTGTACTAACTCTAGTTAGCAGAGTGTTGCTGTTTAATTTCAATACAATAAAAATTAGTATTGTTATATTTGCAGATATTAAGTTAGGTCTGGCATATTCATAAATACTTATTTCTACATTTTACCCATTTTTTTTGCCCAAATTGCAGAATTGTAAAATCCAAGGCTCTTAATTAATTCTATTTTGTGTTTAATAAGTTTAAAATTGCTATATTATCTCTACATAGTCATAATTATAAGATTGAAATAAAAAATAATAGTAAATTAACCTTTCAAAAAGATTCATTATAATATTCAAATCATATAATTCACTGTTGATGAAAATTATTTACAAGACAATTTGTGTTGTTTTTTGTTGTTGTTTTTAATCATAGTGATCTATTAATTTTTTTAAGATTTTATTATTATTTAATACAATTTACTCCTAATTCTTAAAGGGACTCCAATTTTGGCATCATGGGACTTGAAATATATTTTCGAGATTTATGTACAATTTGATGACGGTCTGGACAAATAAACTTGTGGTGTTAAAACTTTCAGATTATTATTTATTAAGTTTTTTCCAGAGCAGTTATGTGAACTATAAAAAATGACCCGAATATTGAAAAGCATATGAGTACAGCTTTAAACTCAAATTTAGATACTAATAGAACCATGATAAAATTTTCAATTTCATGTTAAGAATAATTTCTTTATATCTCTTGTGTATTTTTGTTTATGTGGCCCGAGTTGATTCATTTCAGAAATTCAAATCTTAAGTTTTTACGCTTTTGGACCTCAGTGAAGTTTCTTTAAGTATCTGTATGTACAAGGCTTGTAATCATTTAAATAAAACTTTTGGTTGGTTGGTTTTACAGCACCAACACAATTGAGGTCCTATGTATCAGATAGGATTATCTAATCTGTTAATTCCGGTGCTAGTAAAACATGTTCTTACATCCCCATGTAAAACAAGTCAAATGCTTATTAAAGAAGTCATTCCCAAGCGCCTTTTTATGAATGAATTGCTTTTCTACGTCATATGCTACTATAAGGGAAAAGTGCTAAATGAAAGTATTAGTAATCATCATTTTCTTTACGAAATATCACTAATATGTAATATGCGAGAAAAAAATCAAACACAAGCTGTTGTCAAGACAGGGAATATCTAGTCTTGGGTAACTGTGTAGCGGAAACTCTGCAGTCTCTTTACCACCATAAAAATTACCCTCAAGTTAAGATATTTCCAGTCTGTACTGGCAGCCCGGTGTAAATTCCTTATAGGCCAACCTCGGACGTTAACAAACATGAAAGCAGCAGAACTTGAGTACTTGAGGTCTTCCTCCACTGGAAAGCTGGAGTTTTGCCATATGACCTCTACTGTGTAAGTGCAACATAAAACCCAACAAGAAAAGAAATGTTTAAGAAAAAAGTGAGGATAATGCTGGTGATATATTATATTTAGTGGGGCCAATGCTGATAAAGGGGATAATGCTGGTGATATGAGGGCTAGTTGGGACAATCCTGGTGATATGATAGTAAAATGGGGACAATGCTGGTGATATGAGGGTTAGTTGGGACAATGCTGGTGATATCATAGCAATTGGGGACAATGCTGATGATATGAGGGTTAGTTGGGACAATGCTGGTGATATCATAGTAAATGGGGACAATGCTGATGATATGAGGGTTAGTTGGGACAATGCTGATATCATAGTAAATGGGGACAATGCTGATGATATGAGGGTTAGTTGGGACAATGCTGGTGATATCATAGTTAATGGGGACAATGCTGATGATATGAGGGTTAGTTGGGACAATGCTGGTGATATCATAGTAAATGGGGACAATGCTGGAGATATGAGAGTTAGTTTGGACAATGCTGGTGATATCATAGTAAATGGTGACAATGTTGGTGATATCATAGTAAATGGTGACAATGCTGGTGATATCATAGTAAATGGGGACAATGCTGGAGATATGAGAGTTAGTTTGGACAATGCTGGTGATATCATAGTAAATGGGGACAGTGCTGGTGATATCATAGTAAATGGGGACAGTGCTGATGATATCATAGTAAATGGGGATAATACCGATATGAGGGCTAGTTGGAACAATGCTGGTGATATCATAGTAAATGGGGACAATGCTGATGATATCATAGTAAATGGGGATAATACTGATGATATGAGGGCTAGTTGGGACAATGCTGGTGATATCATAGTAAATGGGGACAATGCTGGTGATATCATAGTTAATGGGGACAATGATGGAGATATCATAGTAAATGGGGATACTGCTGGTGATATGAGGGCTAGTTGGGACAATGCTGGAGATATGAGGGTTAGTTTGGACAATGCTGGTGATATCATAGTAAATGGAGACAATGCTGGTGATATCATAGTAAATGGGGACAATGCTGGTGATATCATAGTAAATGGGGACAATGCTGGTGATATCATAGTAAATGGGGACAATGCTGGTGATATGAGGGTTAGTTGGGATCATATTGATGATGGGACAATGCTGATGATAATATAGTTAGTGGGGACAATTCTAGTAATATTATAACTAGTGGGGACAATGCTGGTGATATTATAGTTAGTTGGGACAATGCTGGTATTATAAAGATTAGAGGGGACAATTCTGTGATTATTATAGTTAGTTGGGGCAATGCTGGTATTATAAGGGTTAGTGGGGACATTACTGGTGATATTATAGTTAATAGTGAGGGCAATGTTGGTATTATAAGGGTAGTGGGGACAATATTGGTGATATAATTATAGTTAGAGGGGAATATGCTGAGGATGACAATGCTGATGATAAAAGTGTGATTGATGACAATACTGATGTAATGAGGTCTAATTTGGTGGCAATGCTGCTTATATGATGGTGAGGAAGATAGTGGGGGTGAGATGAGTATTCAGAATAGTAATGTTTGGTTAATAAGGGCTAGTGGAGACAATGCTGTTTATATAAGAGCTGAGGATGGTGATTATGTAATAAAAAATGCTGTCAATCATTTTGAAGGTGAAATTAGGGTTTTTGATATCATTATGCTGGTGATCGTCAGTGCTGGCAAGTGGAGAATGGTTAAAATGATAGTTTATGTAATATAGAAAATAGTTATTAAATGGGGAAAAATATGTTTATGTAATATAGAAAAAAGTTATTAAATGGGGAAAATATTAGATAAAAAAGTAAGAATGATGATGGATAAAAGAGAAATGCAATGAATTACTGTAATAGGAATATGGGAAAAAATTATGTTTAAAAATCTGACAAAAAATTGAATATAACAGATAATGAGAAAGGAAGGTGGACAAAACTATAGATACAAATGCCATGCCGATAACTTTAGTTTATGCAAAATGTTCCTAAAGTTAACATTTTTCTTGAAATTCTGACGACATAAATAAACTTGAAAATATAAATGAAGATCGAATAGGCAAAAATTAGTTTCATTTTGAATAATATTGCCTGTGTTTTTAGAATTACAAGTTTTATATACATGCTTCTATTTTTCAGTTATGAGTATGTGCTTCAATTTTAATGTTACATTGAATTATGATTAATGTAAAAATCTTATCTTGTCTACAAAACATTCATTCCGAAACTGAAACTTTATAATTAGATTTTTTTCTAAAATATTTTTTATGTGATAAAACAACTGACTTTTAAGATTGTCTGATTTCTAGTAATGTTTTGCAAAAGATGTCAATTTTGTATAAATTAACATGTCGGTTTCCATAGAAAGTTGTTTTCTTTTAAAATAATACTAAAATATGGTTATAGTTACAGCTTTTTTCTATTATATCATCCTATTTTTTCAAACATAGCACTTATTTATTATTCTTTTGGCCTTATTGAACTCATTTTGTAAATGCAACATAGGGCTATGTCAAGTTAGACCAGTTTTGCTGAAAATTTATCATTGAAATTTGGTGATTTATAAATGGAAAACTGATCTAACTCATATCTTTTCAAATATCTTTTTTATTTAACAATATTAATTTATGAAACTCCTTTTAACTAAAATTTTAACTTATATGGATATAAAAATCAAAAAATAGTAACAAAAATTTTCAATTTATAGAATTAATTAAATTTTTATAGCCTCCTTGAAATTTTGTAATAATCAAGTTAGACCAGTGTTGCGTTCAGCAATCGATTTAACAATAAAAAAGTCTGATTGTGGTGATCTTAAATAGAAATTCAGCAAAGAAGTAAAGAAATTACATATGTCAGAAACTTAATAATATTTTAAAACATTAATGACATCAATATAATATTTTCAGAATGTATCAAGTACCAGATTACAACCAGACTGTGTCAATGAAGCTATCAGAGGTTCTGGCTGATATAGGTGTTGATGAGAGAATAGTGATGAAAACGAGAAGATCATGGCTTCTGATAGAATCAATAACAAATATAACTTACCAACTACGTGATGGAAATTGTTTAACATACTTTTTTGGGAGTCAATCAGAAGGTACAACTACAAAAGGAATGCAATCAGACCTAGATCAACTATATTGCAATAAAGCACTCCCTATGATACAAGACTGGAGTGACTGGATACCTGGTTTATATAATCTATTGATGATTCAAGATAATTCTGTATCTCCTGGATATTGTTTACTTCAAGTGCTGAGACCTGATGCTCCTCTTCCTTTTGATGGTGAATCTGATCAATTCTTATTCAAAGACAGAACAGGAAAATTATTTTTAAAGAATTATATAGTACATGTAACTTTGTTAAATATAAAACGTGAAATACATGGGCCAGCAGGTGTACTACAAAGACATCCAGGCTACTTTGATAATGATTTTGTGTTAGCTCTACATTGTACAACATGGCCACAACAAGCTAGACAATGGTTGGATCAGCAAGGTGAAGGTCAATGGCCATCTGCTGAAATGAAACAATATTGCAGCAGAACTGGATGCTTTGTTGTTGGTGTTGGATGTAGTGGCAGTGAACATGAGCAACTTGAATGGAGAATATCAACATCTTTAGCAGAAAGGTGTTTAATGTTCAACCTGAATATTACACAGATTCGCTGTTATGTCTTGATGAAAATTATTTTAAAAACATTTATAAATCCATTGTTTAAAGATGTTATTTCAAGTTTTATGTGTAAAACTGTACTCTTCCATTGTATTTCCAATACACATTCTAACATCTGGAGAGAAAATAACTTACTTTCTTGTCTATCACTGTGTTTATATCTCCTGTACAACAATATCATTAATGAAAATTGTCCACATTTTATCATACCTGGGAACAATTTAATGAGGGGGAAAATTTCACCTGCAGTCAAACCATATATCCTGGAAATATTAAGCAATATCATCAACAGTGAAGGAGTGGCACTACTTGGGATTAAATGTGATGATCTTGGTTCCAGGCTTCATCTTAAGTTTAATAACTTATGTACAATCAAGACAAGTGACATTATTTCAGGAACACTATTATTTAATCTAGCTAAACATATATATATGACACTGAAAGAAATTAATTATCATCTTAAGGACAGTAGTCCTAATGAAGCTGTAGAAATATTAAAGAACTATGTATCGAAGACAATCAACGGTCAATATGAAGGATTGGATAAGACAGCCAGTAATCTCATAGCTCCAATTTATTGTACAACACTTGGATCTGTCCTGGCTTCACTAAACATCTATCATTACAACACTGTATCAGCAGATGCCCTCAAACTCATCTCACTTGGTCTGAATACAGATGTTGCATCAAGTAAACTGAAACTAGCTTCAATCTTATACTGTGTTCAAGAAATACAAAAAGCTGACTCAGTACTCAGTGAGATTGAAAGAAGATATGATCTACAAATTGTTGAGCCTGTCTGTAGTTGTCATGATTTTGAGAAAAAAACACCAAGACAAGGATTCTTTAAATTATGTGACATTCATAATGAAGAAATCTTACAGTATACAACAGCATCATGTGTTATATTTCTGCAATGTGAAATTCACTGTGTACCAAATGAACTCAGATATGAAATGTTTAGATCTACACAAGAGGACAGAATGTTTCGTACAGAAGAAGACAACAAATGGATGGATTGTGCTGTGGTGGATTCCCTCCCTTACCTCTACTTTCTACAATACAAAGTTTACAGCCATCTTGGAAGACATGACCAGAAACAAGCTGCTCTCTTCAAACTTATCAGAACCATAAAAGAGGAACCAAACCTTGGACATCGGGAAACAGCTCTAAATATTCTCGGAAAATGCATGGAACAAGAAGGTAGAGCAGGAGACGCTTTTCAGTGTTATTCAATGTCACTTAATATAAGGGGGAGAAACAATGCTGCAAAGATTCATATCGCCACACTCTTATCTGTACTGATAAATGCAAGGAGATAAAAGGTATGCAAAATATGTGGAAATGACTAAAGCAAGACAGTGAGACAAATGAGTGGTAGCTACAAGCTAGATTGTGACAGCAACATTCGTGCTCAACATCATTTTTTATTTTTCAAATAGCAAATTTATTGTCATAAGAAACACTTTTTGATACATATGTGTATGTCATCCATAAGTCCATATATGAAAGAGATAAAGCAAACTGTCATATAGTCTGGTTTTCATGTCTGATTGTTGATATTTCAAAGTTGATATTTCAAAGTAAGATAATAACTTCACTTTTGTATTGATATGTCTGATTCTCATCATTTTGGTACTATTCATTATCTTCACATGAAATAATCAGTAATTGCTCATTTATCATCATCTATTGAACTCATTTTTACAAATATCTTTATTCCTTAAATTTTCCTAAAATGTTTTTCGAAGCTGCCATGTTATAGGTTAGTACATAATAATATCCATATTTTCGTACTTTAAATAATTGAAGCATATTTAGCTTTACTGCATAATATGTATTTGTAATTTGTATCAACAATTGTTGAAGAAATTAACTTTTATGGTTTAGTTTTGTAAAAGAAGATGGTACTATTTCTTCGTTAATTTATGTAGTTGACTTGAGTACCTGTAAATAAATCCTGTCAATTTACCATAATTGTTTCTATTCATTTTAATTTGTTACCATTAGTGTTAATTTTCAACAAATTGATTAAATCAAATTTTGTATGTTCACTTTGTACTCATTTAAGGATCATTGGGATTCCTGACCAATTTTGATTGGCTTAAATCTAAGTGAAATCTGATTACTCGAGAATCCTATCCTAATTTTCTAAATCGCTCAAAGGTTATAAATACATTTTATGTAGAGCGTCACTTCCCAATTGGTCAGGAAACAGCAAATGATGTTGAAAGACGCCTTTATTGTCAGGGAACAGCAAATGATGTTGAAAGACGCCATTATTGTCAGGGAACAGCAAATGATGTTGAAAGACCCCATAATATTTAAATTCTATCAGATAGTCAATACAAGATCTTAATAAGTTACAATTTCCTAAATGTCAGTTCAGTAATTATGATTAAACAATAGCCATGAATCCTGAGGGTCATTTTGACTAAGTTTTACCCACTTCAAAGTCAAATCCCTGTGATTTTAACAAAACTTGTCCTGGCCCCATGTTCACAAAGATTTAAGGATCAGGATCAAGATCAGGATCAAATCTAACAAGGGTGCCATAGTCACAAAATACGCCCGTTTACGAAAGCTTTAGATGGAGATGGGGGCATTATGGATAAGTGTTATCTAGCAAGCAAGTTTTTATTCTTGGCACTGGGTTGTTAAATGAACCTTAAAACAAATCAGTAGGGAAGATATGCACAGAATGTGTGACCTTGACCTTGGTCGCAGGGACCTGAATTTTATGCACGGCACTCAGCCTCACAATGATGAACATTTGTACCAAATTATATTGAAATCCCTCTATGCATGTAGAAGTTTTGCTCCAGACAAGCGTTTTTCTATGAGCTCTAACTGTGACCTACACCTTTGACCGAGAGACTTGGTTCATGTGCAGGGCACTACGTCTCATGGTGGTGAACAATTCTATAAAGTAACATTAAAATTCCTCCATGCATGTAGAAAATATGCTCCGGACAACATCTGGATATTTAATCATCTCCAGTGACCTTGACCTTGCAAATATTAACCTAAATTAAATGTGTCACACCTGTAGTCATGATAATAACCATTTGTGCTACAATCCATCAATAAATGATGACTAAATGGTCCCTATACACATCTTTAAATTTTTATCTGAACTTTGACCTCTATGTGTAACCTTGACTTTGGCCGCAGGGATCTGAATTTTGCGTGCGACACTCAGCCTCACAATGGTGAACATTTGTGCCAAGTTATATTGAAATCCCCCTATGAATGTAGAAGTTTTGCTCCGGACAAGCGTTTTTCAATGAGCTCTAAGTGTGACCTTGACCTTTGACCTGGAGACCTGGATCATGCATGGAGCAATACATATCATGGTGGTGAACATTTCCATAAAGTATTATAAGAATTCTTCCATACATGTAGGAGATATGCTCCAGACAAAATCTGGATATTTCACCATCTTTAGTGACCTTGACCTTGCATATATTGACCTAAAGTACATGTGTCACAGCCATAGTTATGATAATGACCATTTGTGTTACAATCCCTCAATAAATGATGATTAAATCATCCCTACACACATCTTCATATTTTTATTTAAACTTTGACCTCTATGTGTGAGTACCGCTCAAGCCGGTGCTAGGGGGCGTGAGGGATGTTGCACTTATTCATTATCCCTCATGTACAGACTCAATCAAACCGAGTCTGCAATTCTTATGTTATTTTGTTGTGATTAATGCTTCCGAGGGATCACTTTGTTTCCAGAATTTTGTACTTCACAACAGCAGGTGTCAAGTGCCGTGTGGCAGCCGTAAAAAGTTGCCCCGTACTTCACTTCAGTGTGTTGTTATATTTTCTGGTCCTTCGGGATCATTGATGCAACACTATAAAGTGTGTTGAGAATTGAGTACCGCTCAAGCCGGTGCTAGGGGGCGTGAGGGGATGTTGCACTTATTCATTATCCTCATGTACAGACTCAATCAAACCGAGTCTGCAATTCTTATGTTATTTTGTTGTGATTAATGCTTCCGAGGGATCACTTTGTTTCCAGAATTTTGTACTTCACAACAGCAGGTGTCAAGTGCCGTGTGGCAGCCGTAAAAAGTTGCCCCGTACTTCACTTCAGTGTTGTTATATTTTCTGGTCCTTCGGGATCATTGATGCCAACACTATAAAGTGTTGAGAATTGAGTACCGCTCAAGCCGGTGCTAGGGGGCGTGAGGGATGTTGCACTTATTCATTATCCCTCATGTACAGACTCAATCAAACCGAGTCTGCAATTCTTATGTTATTTTGTTGTGATTAATGCTTCCGAGGGATCACTTTGTTTCCAGAATTTTGATCTTGGCTGCAGGGACCTGAATTTTGTGCGCGACACTCCGCCTCACAATGGTGAACATTTGTGCCAAGTTATATTGAAATCCCTCTATGCATGTGGAAGTTTTGCTCCGGACAAGCGTTTTTCAATGAGCTCTAAGTGTGACCTTGACCTTTGACCTAGAGACCTAGTTCATGTGCATGACATGGCTTCTCATAATGGTGAACATTTCTATGAAATTTCATTAAAATCCCTCCATGCGTGTAGGAGATATGCTCCGGACAAAATCTGGATATTTCATCATCTTTAGTGACCTTGACCTTGTATATATTGACCTGAATTATATGTATCACAGCCATAGTCTTGATAATGACCATTTGTGTTACAATCCCTCAATAAATGATGACTAAATGGTCCATATACACATCTTCATATTTTTATCTGAACTTTGACCTCTATGTGTGACCTTGACCTTGGCCGCAAGGACCTGAATCTTGCGCGCGACACTCCGCCTCACAATGGTGAACATTTGTGCCAAGTTATATTGAAATCCCTCTATACATGTGGAAGTTTTGCTCCGGACAAGCATTTTTCAATGAGCTCTAAGTGTGACCTTGACCTTTGACCTAGAGACCTGGTTCATGTGCGCGACACTGCTCCTCATAGTGGTGAACATTTCTATGAAGTTTCATTAAAATCCCTCCATACATGTAGGAGATATGCTCCGGACAAAATTGGACGCCGCCCGCCCGCCCGCCAGGGGCGTTCCCATAATACGTCCCGTTTTTCAAATGGGCGTATAAAAACTCAAATATTCTCCATTGTTAATCCTCATAGAATAATATTCAATATTAACATGAAAAAACTGGACTTGAAATAGCATGTTTATTAAATTTTAGAATAAATTTATTGTTATTTTGCAAGATATGGGCATTTACAGGTGATCCAAATATTTATCTTGATCCTTAAATTGATTTTTATTTTGATCTGATTATTTTTGTATTTGTTTTGTTATTCATCAATTTTATCCCAAAATAGGTTTGTTTCTTTGCAAAACAGCAATTGTTTACATTTTGAATATATACCATTTAATTCTTGCAAATAACCATCAAAGTTAATGGTCAATGTTTGTGACAAATAAACATATGAAGACTTCTTAACATATAGACAAAAGGAATTATGCTCTCCAAAAATATTTCCTGTATTTGAATACTATGAAGTATACAAAATAAAGTACACAAAATGTATTAAAGAAAATGTAAGTTATTTATTTGAACTTTAACCTGTAAGAGCTGAAAGTAATCAGCCTTTGCCATCTTTATTGAGCCAGGGAAGAACAAGCAATCAAAGAAGAAAGAGAGGAAAGAGTTTGCCCCTATACCAACCTAGAATATGGTCTGCACATGAATTTAAACATAAAGCGACGCCCCTGAAAATAATTGTTTGATGGGCTACAAAACCTTAATTCTCTAAAATGCTTTGGTATTGTCATTTATATAATATGGCCACAGGATAAAACGTTGTAGATACCAGTGATTTTTTTCACTGTATTTTACAGGCAAATAAAGGCTGTTTCCCCTAGCCAAAAATAGGTATATTTTCCCCTAAAAATGCTAATATTTTCCCCTAAAATGCCTCATGCTCTTCCTTACCAGAACCATGACTTAACAGCATCTGACTTAATCAGCTAGAAGACAGAAATATGTCCCTACAGATAGCCTCTGCTATGTACCATGCATGTTAAATTGAATTGAAATTAATTTTTTTCACAAGAACCGGTTGAACCGGGTGATGCTCCCCGAGAAGGTTTTGGACACAGGAAAGTATAAAAAAAATGAACAAAGGGCAAAAAATCCAAAGTTAGGCAAGGCAGAGTTATGTTTTTTTTGCACTGCACTTTATATTCAATAAGATCTATCTATCTATAAAGTTTCGTGATGATATCTCTTATAGTTTCAGAGTTATGTCCCGGGTAAAATTCAAAGTGTAAAAATGAACAAAGTGCAATAACTTCAAAATAAGACAAGGCTGCATTTCTAAAGGTTCTTTAACAATGCACTTCTACTCAATGAGATCTATCTACCTACAGAGTTTCATGTTGATATCTGTTACGTCCCGGACAAAGTTCAAAATGTAAAAATAAACAAAGGGCAATTATTACAAGAAAAGCTGATAGACAGGTGAAAGGATGGACTGACATAGCAGCGACTATATGCTCATCCTTCGGGGGGCATAACGAAAATTATGTATATGTATACTGTAACCCAATTTATATTCGCGAATACAAATTTTCGCGTTTTGCCGAGGTCGGACATATTCGCGAATATTAATTTCCGCGTTTTCTTGATTTCCGAAAAAAAAATATTCGCGGATTGGAAAGTCCGATGGGGCCGTAAAATCCATTAGCCGACTATTAATCTTCAATAACTGAGGTCATTATTGGTGTCTTAAATAGGATTAACAATACGCTAACCTTATATTATATTGGTAAGTGAACTGTGATCACAATTCAGCAAAACATTTTCTCTATATATGTACATGTACGCATCGTTCGTCTTCATTTCTAAACATGCCGTTAAAAGGGTGGTTGATAAAAAATAAACCCTCAGAAAAAATACCTTCTCCAATCAGGGATCGAACCCACGCCGAGAAAATTATGTTATACGAGTCCGCAATCTAACCAACTGAGCTAGACAGGCTGTTAAATTTGACTGGTAAAAATCGATACTAGTATGAAACCATCTTGTATTTCACTGTTTGTAATTATGTACACCCAATACCCTTTTGTGATGCTCGATAGGTTTATACCACCTTTGTCTAACAATTATTTTATAGGATCCAAAAAACAATAGCCTTTTGTGATGCTCAATAGTTTTCCCACTTTTGTCAAACGATTTATTCAAACAAAAATTTTATAGGGTCCAAACAAGTAGCTTTGCATGAACAACGTCTAAAATAAAAATTTCTCTCCAATTTATTCGCGAAATCGTGCGGACTTATTCGCGCAAACAAATATTCGCGCTTCGTGGCCATCCGCGAATAAAGCGAATATTAATTGGTCGCGAATATTCGTTGGGTTACAGTATGTAATAATTTTCCTGTGTTTTTAATCCACCGGAATTCTACCAAGGCTCTGCCTGGATCGACCGTGGCTCTGCCTGGGTAAACCTGGTCTCTGCCGGCGTAATCCGGGAACCACACTGGGGAAGCGCCGGCATGAACCGTATCTTCACCTGGGCTCTGCCTGGATGGTCCGTATCACTTCCTTGGTGGTTAGTTGGGAATTACCGTAGTAACTAGTGGTAAGTGTGACTGCAACAATAATTTCACCCAGGATCATCCCCGATCATCTCAATAATTTACCGGGGTGGTCCTGGGCTCAGCTGGGAGTAAGTGAGACTGCAGCATAAGAATCAAAGTATATATTGGGGAGGGACAGAGACTCTCTCAAAATTAGGCTACCAAATTAATGAAATTAATTTTTCTAATATTACTCTCAATGCTCTCAAATAATATTTGATGTTTCCTTACTGTCAATAAACCATCACACAGTCCACTGAACAGATTAACTTATATTAAATTATTCATCAGCAACTCAATAAAACATGAAATTATTTCCCTATGGATGGCAATTAAAATCATTAATATTGCTATTTTGTATCATATTTTGTACTCATATTTTGTACCATTTTCATCAAATATATATCTAAAACACTATTAGTGCATCACTTTTACCATTGGGGTTTAAACTATATTTTGTCAAACGAAATGCTTCCATTTTTCAAATTTGTTGAATCTAGTTTGATACATTTCATCAGGACCAACTATCTTTTAAAACAGTGTATCCATCGGACATGTACTGCCAAGGGTGTAAAGATTCAAAATACATTGTATAATTTTAATTTAGTGCAATTTAAGTCCTAATTATAATTTAGTGCTTTTTAAGTCTGCATTAATTCCCTTAAATTTATTGCTAAACAGTGCATGTTAAGAAAGGACCAACTTTACTTGTCCCCTAATAGGGAACACAGCTTCCCATACATAGTTTATTTATTCTTTTACTTAAATTAGACATATTCAGTAAGAATTTAATATATTTCAATAAATTTCTGTGATTAAGTGTTTTACTCAAGAATGAGCACAGTATTTCTTTAAAGAAGAAAGGTTTTACATATAGAATAAAGAAAAGAATCTCTATGCATGTTTTATAAATCTAAGTGGACACTTTAAGGAATCTCAACTGTTTCTACATTATATCAAAGTCTAGACAAATTAAGATTTTTTTTTTTATTGAATTGATTCCAATATTCAAAATAACGTTTTTTTTCTAAAACAGAAATCAAGCACAGTGATAACCCATTTCCTAATTCAGTCAAAAATGAAAACACAATTGCCAAATAAAATAATTCAATTTACAATATATAATGAGGATGCAATCCATCATATTAATGTTCTCAAATATTTATTTCATTCCATAACAATCAAGATTATTCCAGACGAAAAAAAGTAAGAAAAAAAATAAGAACAATATTCTGGGAAAAACCTATTTATTGGTAAATAAACCCACCCAGTAATTGTCTGTGTATGAGCGACAATGCTACATTCTGTTTCCATGGTAACCAGAAATCAAATTGCATCAATCATACTGTTTCATAACATTATATAGAACAACAGTGTTATCAAAGTGTTGAGATACAAAATAATTTATGTATGCTGGAAATTTTCAATCTAATCTTAAAACAAGGCCATGAAATTATTCAATCAAGTCTTTTCCAGCCAAACAAACAAGCCAAAAAATTTTTGGAAATATTTAATCTAATCTAATAAATGGCCAAAAAACATGTTTCTGTTAAAAACCATAAATAAATTTTACAACACCTACAATAAATAGATTTTTAAATATCTAAAACTAGAAATGTGCCCATCAGGCACAGATCCCCCCCCCCCCCCACTCCCATTTTCCACTGTTTTGTCATTCTACAGACGGACAAGTGCAAATCTAAATGATGCATAGATAGCTAGCAATATCAGGTCATTAACATAAAGGCCCATCTGCTTATTTATCTGATTATATTCTCTAACTGCTTCAAAAATAAACTGTCAATGAATTCAAATTTACATGACCTTGGCATATAATTACTACATAGACCTTTTCAAGTAATTTCACAAGTCCTTTTGATTTTTCTATATAGAATATTTTTTCTTTATTTTATAGAAGGTTACTTACTCTGGTTCAGAATCACCATAAACTTACATTATTTGTTTTGGCCTTTATTTAGATAATACTTATAACCGATTTTCTTAGAATTTAGAAACTGATGTAATAGAAACAAGAAACATGGCAATGCCATGAAACCAGGTTTTCAATTATCACCATTGTAGATAAATATGTTGTATTTGAAATACAAATACAAGCAACAAACAATGTAACTATGTGCAATGTAAAACATGAATAATGTAGGAGGAATTGCCACTGAAGAAGTGTTCCACTATAATATTATGTATAAGGAAAAAAACAAAGGGCCATAATTAGGTCAAAAACTATCCAATCACAAAACCCCCAATATGTGCCAGGGTGCTTGATGACAAAGCTTCTGTGAAAGTTTGAACAAAATCCGTTGAGAAATGTAGGGACGAGTTCAGCACAGAAGAATTTGTTCACTATAATTATATTGATAATTCTGTATAATGAAAAACAAGTTACAAAGTAGACATGAAATAATATATCATATCTTTTTTAAATTACCTCCAAAGATGATATGACCTTTGACTGCCAAATCAAGTTAAAATCATGTAAACAGGATTTTCAATGTTAATGTCACTGTGACCTTGACCTTGGAGCAGCCATGCGGAACATGCGTTCTGCACGTCATCTTTGATGTGGTAAACATTTGTCTGAAGTTTCATCAAAATTCTTCAAAGGGTTGAAGAGTTACAGAGCGGACAGGATTTTCAATGTTAATATCACTGTGACCTTGACCTTGAGCCAGCCATGCGGGAACATGCCGTTCTGCACGTCATCTTGATGTGGGTAAACATTTGTCTGGGAAGTTTCATCAAAATTCTTCAAAGGGTTGAAGAGTTACAGAGCGGACAGGATTTTCAATGTTAATGTCACTGTGACCTTGACCTTGGAGCCAGCCATGCGGAACATGCGTTCTGCACGTCATCTTGATGTGGTAAAACATTTGTCTGAAGTTTCATCAAAATTCTTCAAAGGGTTGAAGAGTTACAGAGCGGACACAATTTCGTTTGACGCCCCCGCCCGCCCGCCCATCCGCCCAGGCCGCCAATCCGCCCGCCATACCCCAATCTAATAACCAGGATTTTCAAAATTGAAAACCTGGAAACAAGGGTGGTCCTACATTTTCCTTGGATCTTATACATTTTTGACATAAAACAGGTGTTTATTAAGTCTGGAACAGTACAAGCTGCTGTGGAGTTTGCATTTATGTTTACGACTTTGGATGGTGCGAATATAAAATTTTAGATCAAAAATTTCTGAAACGAAGTTTGCAGCAATAAATTCTGATTGTCTACTTAACAACAATTGCATCTACAAATGTACCTTTGTAGATAACAGGGCTCCAGATAATTTTTTAGGGCAATGAGTATTTACTCATTGATTTTGTTGTGAATGAGTAAAACTTGAAATCTGAAATTTGGCAGGAGTATTTTTACTCCTTAAAATGTATGTAAAAGAGTAAAACATTTATTATGCTTCCATGTTTATTGCATTATCATACTTGTAATACAAGATATGTCAAAGTCATTTCTTTTGCTTTTTGGACTTCCTTGGTTTACAATCTTGCATTTCCAAACGGCATACGTTTTATCTGAACCTGAGGCATGTTTCTGTTGCTCATACGTGGCAGCGCTAATTATTTCATTAATTATAACCTTAACCGATTTTTTTCGGCATAAAATACGAGTCAATCGTTTTAACTTTTGACAGCGACATTGTACCGGATGTTTATGAAATTGTGTTAATTCCACCACCTTACTATACATACGATACCATCCGATGATAGTCGGAACTACAGGAAGTTTCCGTTAGACCTTGCAAAGCATTCATACGAAGTTAATTCCACCACCATACTATACATACGATAACAACCGATGATGGTCGGAACTACAGGAAGTTACCGGTAGACGCTTGCAAAGCGTTCAGACGAAATTAAAAATAAGATAATCACCGAGTTTACTTTCGGTTACGTTTACGCGAAAGAAATGTTGCTAATGCGTAACCTGAATTTTGTGTGCGTTTTCATACGCTTAAATTTTGTTTTGAATGCGTAAACGTGTTATTTCCATGCGTAATTTACGCGTATACGCATCTTATCTGGAGCCCTGAGATAATATTGAACATTCATTCAAACACCACTGAAGTTTCAGGAAGAAATTTTATTAATTCCCAAGTCTAAATCTCAATGTAAAGTATATCTTGGCATGTAATTTGCAGAATTTCTGAATAGTCCCGCTTATATTTATGGAACTATTTACAATCAATTTTTGGCGCATCAAGATTAAAATTTCAAGTTTAGTTAGCCAACAGTATATAGCCTGTTCAGGCAGCAACTGGAATGGTAAAAATTATCTGCTGGCCAAAAAGCCGCTACAAACATATAAACTTTGTGTACCTGAAAGCATCTCCGCAGGCATTTAACAGCTTCTTCCCCATCATTCTCATTGAATGATTTAACCTGGCACGGATCATCATCCTGGTGATTGTCCCTGTCGTAAAGATACCCAGATATTCCTGCACCGATGTCATGGAATTCCACAGAACTCCGAGCATTCGCAATTTGCCCTTGGAGTGGAGGAAGGTTGGATAAGTCCATTTCTTTATAGCTCACCAAATGCTTTTCAAATCAGATTCCTTCAATAACATCATTGCATACTTGAATGTTCTACCATCTTCTTTTAAGCCCTGGCTGAAAAATATAGAGAAAATTAATTGTACATCAATTTATAAGAGCTCTGCATGTTAAAGCATTATAGAATCTACTACTAATTTATGCTGTCATAAGATTTTTTGTATTTCGCACCAACACAGTAAAGGTCATATGGCGACTTTCATACTTTACTGGTGAAGACAGACCTTAGGCACAAACAGGCACCTGATTAGAACTACCAACGTTCTGTAAGCCAGCTGAATACTTTCCTCACAAGAAAGAATCTAAAGTCCCTGTCGATTATGTTGACTCGGACCAACATTTTACAAACCTATGTCTAGCTCTTGACAAAGATTTTACACTTAGTGTTACAATGACCTTGACCTTTGACCTTTGATCTAACAATATATTGAGGTCACCAACAGTCTATGGACAATGTTACAAACAAGTTTCACAAACTTTCACTAATTCTTTCTCAGATAATTGATTATTAGAAAGGGTTATGAACTATTTCAAGTGCCAATGTGACCTTGACCTATGACCTAATGACTTGATAATCAATTACATGTAGGACCGTCTACTGGCCATGAGCAATGCCAAGATAAAGTTTCACTATGACCATGACCTTTGACCTATTAAAATTGGATCATCTACTGGCCATGATTATCCTAAAATATAAATTCCTACATTGTATGAAGACAGGAGACTCAAGTTATTAAATGGACAAAGATGTGGCTAATGGATCGATGGATAGACAGACAAGCACATAACACGAATATTACCAAGTGATATACAAAATAATCACTACAAATGTATATTGGTGTCACCATCAAATTCATACCATGCAATAGATACATCCTATTTTCTTCCTATTTTCTATAAATAAATGAACAAAAACACAATGACATTTAATAATAAGAATTTATTTTTCAGAGACCAACTTTCATCTAACTGTATATTGTATTTGAAATAAAAAATAATTGATTTTAAAAGCTAATCAACCAAAAAAAAACTCATTAAACTTGTATCTATAAACTGTAACCTACATGCCATAAAGAATTAAGCTAAAGCTATGGATGAAAAAGTTAACTTTATTGCAGTAGAAAAATAGACTTACTTTGAAGTACCAGTAATTACTATTACTGCATGCAACCCCAGCTCATTATCACCATATAAAATATAGATGGCAGAAATGTTTTCCCTGACATGTCAAAGTCAGAGTTTATTGATTGGAAGAACATTATTATTACCAGTAACCTCCACTACATAACGTTTCCATTAAAAGTGACATAATTTGTTCCATTAAATGTAACATTATCATTTAGCAGACTTTTGTACATGTACTTGTACTTTGATCATACCATTAAAAAAAACCCTCCTTGTCTCATGTAAGAATATTTTATTTCTTCTTTTCTTTCTTTCTTTCTTTCTTTCTTTTTTTTTTTGAATTTTAAGCCCTAAAAGTGGGTTGCCTTATCCCTCAATTTAGAGCCAAGGTCAGATTGCAGTGGGGATTTTTTTTCTGGCCCATTTTAATGACTGATAATTACTTCATGATCCCAATGCCAAAAAGTCAAATTACTACTTTGTTTACATTTTTCTACTTTTATGACAAGCAAATTCATATTCAACACTACTTTTTTCTGTCTGTTGGTAAGCATCTTACAATGCTGTAAAAACCTTTATTTAAACACCATAAATCACATGTTTGACCTAGTTTCTAAAGAATGAAAACATTTTTTATAGTCTCCAAGGCATAATGTGCCTTTAAATCATTTTTTTTTTTTACTTAAAATACTTCAAATCAAATATGGACAATGCAAAATTCAACACAAAATATGTCCCTTATTCAAAGAGTCAGTTAAGTAATAGAAAGAGCACCGAAACACGAGGTTATCTGATTTGTACGAGGGGGCGTAGCCCCCGAGTATTAATCAGATTACCAAGTGTTTTGGTGTTCTTTCTCTTTTGTATCATAGTCAAACATAAAAACACGTTCCCTGTTGTCACAAAATGAAACCCCGGCAAAAATGAACCAATGAACAAATATCTGAATATGATATATCTGTCGCTTTCCCTTTCTCTGCCGTCACAATATGTAAACCCCGGCAAAAATGAGCCAATCAATGGGCATGCTCTGGAGTGCAGGTAACTAATATCCGCACTCCAGTTAACGCACTGTGCATGAATATGTATACGATTTAACCCTGAAACATTTTCAACAGAAAGGTCTCCAAACTATGATACAATAAAGGGTTAAATAACTACCGGTATTTATTGACCATATTAATTAATATACGCTGTACATTGTACTGATAAACTACCGTACCTTTAATTGAGATAAAGAACGTCAATTCTTTCTTGATGAAAACAATTGATTTAACATCGCTATTCTCATTGTCGATAACAAAAAACCTTTAAATTGCCGGTAGAAATTGTATTGATTTAGAACTCTGTAGACAGAACTAGTCAATTGTAAAATAGTATTACTTACGCATAACTGCCTTTAGTTAGCTTATTAAAGTATAATGAGTTATTTAAATACAATGTGGTTACTTCAAAACATGAAGCAAAAACATTGAATGATAGAGTTATTTACAATCATATAGAAAAAAAGCTTGCAAATAGTTTTTTATATCTTTTAAGCCATAACAAATTTTAAAATAAATATTTTTATTGGGTAAAATGGGTTTTAACAGTTTAGCAGTGATTAATGGTACATTATACTGATTGCGAAATTTACAAAAATGTATTTCCCATGCAGGTGATTTCTTTAAGTTCTATTTTAAAATTTAAACAATGTGCAATTCTGACCTCATGTTCAATTGTTGATTGAAAAGCGTTTCGACGCATTTCATTTTGGTTATTTTCACAATTAGAATAATTTTCCTTGAACTGAAAATTTGCACACATAAAAGTTACTGATCTCTACCTTCATCAAATAGAACATTAATCATGAAAAATTATTTCCAGTCCTGCCTTGTCAAAAAACCTCAGTGGTGTCCCTTTTAGTTAATAAATCTGTTTAAACTAATAATTGAGTAAGGGTCCTAACTAAATCAATAACCAGTCACTACAAAATATACATTAAAAAAATTCTACATATATACTACAAATTTCAATCATTCTACCACCTTTACAAATTCAAATAGTTTTATACATTAAACATTTTGTATCCATACAAAACAAATCTTAATGCCTCATTTCTATTTATAAGATCTCCATCCATCACTACATAAAAACGTTATCAATAAAATTTCAATTGAAAATTTGTACTAAAATTAAAGCACAATTTTGCTCATTTTTTTCATATTCAAATAATTTAATCCATTAAACAAAACTCAGCTGCAAAAATACACACCTCAGTAAAAACAGACCTTGAAAGGTTTAATTTAAATATTTTTCTTTTACAGGATTAAATTGACCCAATTAAACAAAAGTACATGAAATATTCAAAGCATTACAAATGAGACCAAAGAACTTGCTCTCACAGAATATTTTAAAAACCTATATTGGCCTTGAAAGTTTAAATAACCTATCCCAGCGTGGTTAAACATTAGCCCCGTAAGAAATTAAATATTGTAAGAAGTTAAATATTGGGCAATATTTTATTAAGGTTAAAGAGATCATACCTTAAAATATGAATTACCAATTTCCAAAAATGAAATTTCATGCTCGATATTTGCTTATCCAAAATTTTAAGCCTTTATACAAAGCAAAAGAAACTGTTAGAGCTTGTAAATTAAGTATGTAGGTAAACAAATATGTGATTGTGAAAATTTTCAAGGTGAAAACTGAACAAGTGTTTGTGTTTAAACAATAAACAATCAATCTTTGAGTGTGTAAACTTAAAATGCTGTTAAATAAATTTATAGAAGGTAACTTTATATCATTTATAAACATGTCAATTAACAAGAGCTGTCGGTAGGACAGCACGCTCGACTATTCTATGTGCTTGATAGTATGACCCTCCAATTATGACCCTAAGTGCATGTGTAAAGTTTCAAGTAAATATCTTTGAAGACCTTTAACCTTTAGCAATTCTAAGTTTCAAAGGGGCAAATAATTCTGCAAATATTGCAGGCAGAGTTGTGCAATTTTGCAAACTGATGTACATTGTTACTATAAAAAAGTATTTTAAATTTCAACTGAATATCTCAAGCAATAATTGAGATATTTGAATTTACAAAAAAACTTTAACCAAAATTTTTAAGTTCCAAGGGGGCATAATTCTGTCAGTATTGAAGGCAGAGTTATCCAACTTGTCAATCTGATGTACCTTGTTACTATAAATAAGTATTGTAAGTTTCAATTGAATATCTCAAACAATAATTGAGATATTTGACTTTACAAAAACTTTAACCAAAAGTTCTAAGTTAAAAAGGGGCATAATTCTGTAAATATTGCAGGCAGAGTTATCCAACTTGTCAATCTGATGTACCTTGTTACTATAAACATGTATTGTAAGTTTCAATTGAATATCTCAAGCAATAATTGAGATATTTGACTTTACAAAAAACTTTAACCAAAATTTCTAAGTTAAAAAGGGGCATAATTCTGTCAATATTGTAGGCAGAGTTATCCAACTTGTCCATCTGATGTACTTTGTTACTATAAATAAGTATTGTAAGTTTCAATTGAATATCTCAAGTAATAATTGAGATATTTGACTTTACAAAAAACTTTAACCAACGCAGACGCGGACGCGGACGCGGACGCCGACGCCGGGGCGACTACAATAGCTCTCATATTCTTCGAATAGTCGAGCTAAAAACAAAGAAGGCTATAAACAAAATACCTAAATATCTCTTATCTTAGCATGAAATTATATTAAAGGCCCATTACGCCTCAAAGCCTTTATTCATTTTCTTGGTTGTGTAATATGTCACACCAACACAATAGCTTTAATGAAGGATACCTCAGTTGCTCCTGTGTGCATTATTTCAGGCTCAATCCAGCACCTGAGTACAACCTCCAACGTTCCTTACGCTAGCTGGATTATTTCTATTAGCTTCCTCACATGAAATTATTTGAGCTGCGTCACGACAAAACCAACATAGTGCGTTTGCGACCAGCATGGATCCAGACCAGTCTGATCAGGATCCATGCTGTTCGCTATCAGTTTCTCTACTTGTTATAGATTTTGGTAAGCGAACAGCATGGATCCTGATCAGACTGCGCTGATGCGCAGGCTGGTCTGGATCCATGCTGGTCCCAAACACACTATGTTGGTTTTGTAGTGACGCAGCTCATTTAAACATTATGAAACTCATGTTTGCCCTTTCTAGAGAAGGGAAAATCTATTTATTTCTGAGTCATACTGTGCCAAAGATTCCATTTTAAAGATCATTAGCAAATATATCATGTACTCGTAAAGTGAAGTATATTATGTAATATATCTGATTAGTATACAATACATATACAAAGAGGTCATTCTGACATGTAATATTGTAGCTTATCAGAATAAGTGCACTGCAGTTCTTGAGGGGAGGGGGCGGGGTGGTTATTGGTCCAAAACAAGCAAAATTCAAATATCACATTTTCTGGCATAGTTTGATTTAAGGTGGCAGAAAGGTTAAAGATTCACCTCTTAAAGTGCAGTCAAAAGAAGGAAGCAAACATGTCAACATCAGAAAGTTTTAAGAAATTAAAATTAATAATTTAATCTTAAATTCCAGTTTTGAAGGGTTGCATGCAGTTCTTTGTTGTAAAATGCAAATTAATTTCACAACACAAAATTCGTCACCTTCGTGCACCGACTGGTTAACTCCTTTAAGATTTAGAAGGACTTAACCCATTACTGCACTAACGTGACAAAATCAAAATCTACATAACTGAATTTACAATTTCAACAATACATCATCTATTGGACAGAGTTATCTCCCCTATTCTTACATTTCTGATAGTCAAATTTCAAAACAGTTATTGAAAAGATCTCAATCTAAATTACAGTTGTCAAACATCCAATTATATACCTGTGTATAATGACAAGATAAATTAATTAACGACAGACTTTTGTCAAAATTATTGTTCAAAATTATATAAGATGACTGTTTAAGATAATAAAAATTATGCATAAAAATATCACAATTTTCATCAAATCAACATGTTCTATCTTTAGATAAACCACACAGCTTTGTTTAGTTTTAAAATGTATGTCACTCTGGCACAACTAACTTAATCAGGTCACAATAATGTGATGATCTAATTTTAAGTTGGAGGTCTGCCTTATTTATATGGCATTGGCAATCTTGGCAAAGTTATAGTACTAAACAGATTTTTTAAGAAGGTAATTTAACTTTTTTCTGACTGCAAACTGTAATACCTACTTAATACTTCTAAGTCAGTCAGTGAAAAAAATCCATGCTAGAGTAAATCAATGATTTTCAAAGTAGCTAAGTTTCAAAATGAATACTTTCAGTACTATAGTTGTTTAGGCAGACCTTAAATGCAAAACTGTGACCAAGTATTTTCTAAGTATATAAAGGGGAATAATTCAGCAAAAAATTATAAAGAGGAACCATTCAGTAAAAATTCATGCCAGAGTAGTGGGTCTTGGCAAAAAATTTAAAATTGATTGCAAAAATTGATTTTTCAAAAATAAATACAGTCATGCACTTTCTCATCGTCGGATACCCACAGCCGAACCATTAACATTTATCTACCGTGGGATTTTTTGCCGATATTCAGTCGATTAGGGGTGTGTCAAAGGCAGCTATTTCATTGGCTGCCTCACGATTTCATGAGGCGATTAAAACCAATCAAAACGCTCGTTCTGTACGACGTTCGGTATTACAAACAATATTGCGACAACCATAGACGACGTGAAAAGTTCAACATCGAAAAATTAAACGATTTCAGCAAGAAAGTATAGATAATTTACTTTTACAGCGTGATGTTTTCCTTTCTGATTGATATCTGCTTGCAGAAGAACTGATTTGGCGATAGTTTTTGACATTGATTTTAGCAAAACACGTGCAACAGTATTTTACCGTGGGCGCTGCGGTAAAATTAGGGTATGACTAAATACCGAATATAAATTCATATTCGCGAATATAAAGAGAGTACCGAATATGAATATTACTTTCATAAAATTTTGGCATAGGGTCAAATATTATATTTTATAAGCGTTGTTTTATATGCATGTATATAGAGTGGGTGGACCAACGCTCGGCGTTAAAATACTATATTTGATATGGCAAATTCAAATCAACGTCAACAAACCTCAATGTTTTATGTCCATTTTCAAGACCCATGATATTGTTTTAAATAGCCATTGTGTAAAATTCGCTAATCACATAATGATGTACATGGCTTGAGCTATAGATAGTCCGGATAAACAAGAGTGGTTTGCGTGAAATTGTACCATAGCTCGGCGGACAAATCTACATGATGCAGGATTGTTTTTCGAATAAAATCTCATTTTTATCTTACGAAGAAAACATATTGAATAAATTGTAACAACCAAATTAATTAGGTTCATACATTTACAAGTACCCAACTTTTAGTTGAAATTTTACAACCCAAGAACTCTAGTGTTAAAAAAAACTAATAATTTATATGTTGGGGATTACATACGGTTGTTCGTCTGCTATTAGCATTGTCACATGACTTTACCAGCAGTGAACTACACCAGGATAAAATGGTGAAAGATGTAAACAAAAGCACCAGTGACCTCGAAGATAACTCAAGACATTTTCAAATATTCTAAAAAAAAAAATTTTATGCCGAGCATTGGTCCAACCACTCTAGTATCAAATTAATGTTCATATTTTGTATTCATGTCATTCTGGTCTATTTCTGGTCACAATAATTTGCAAACAATGCATTTAAATTCATTTAATTTCATTCAATGACATGATGCAAGTATATAATATTAGTCTTTGTTTACGAAACAATTTCAGACAAAGTTAATTTATATCTATTTAATACGGCCCGGGCTTTGGCTTGCCCGACTATAGACTACACGTGTTTCATAATATGAAATAAGGCAAAGCCTATAAACGGGGAAGTCGTCAAAAAATCCTTTCATTCTTTCCGTTTTAAAGGTGTCATTCGGTATTACATGCACCGCTTCCGTTTTCACTCGAACATTATTGTTGATCCGAAAAGTTAAGATTTGTTCCGTTATCGGAATACCCCGCCTATTATCATTGAGTTTCATTGTAAATGGCGGCGCCCGACTAGAACTGACACAGAAAATTTCATCGATAGGTATAGAATTCTATATATATAATATTTTTTAATTGTTTTTATTTGATTTTCATTTAAATATACACGTGTAGTCTATAGCCGGGCTTCGCGGGCCCGGTCTTTGACTTCCCCGTATTATTCATATTCGGTATCCTCGTTCTTACCGGTAAAATTATGGAGCTTTGCCTTTGGTAGGGAAAAGAGTCAACTCGGCCCTATACCAACTCGGCCCACTTTACAAAAATATATATAACATATTAACTTTGCTTTGCATGTTGTTAAAGTAAATGAATAATAAGAAATATCTTATTACTATATAATTATACATTGTACTTCTTCTGAAATAAAGTATAATCTATATTTAGAAAAAAAAAGTTATTTATCTGTCTTGCAGATTCGATAAAATTAATATAGATCTAGATTCTAATAAAATGTGTTTGCAGGGTTGTCATTAAGAGGCGGCAGGAGGCCAAAATGCCTGTCTCAAATGCATTATGGGCCGCCTCAAAATTAAGCAAACACTCTTTGTTTAGTTTGTTATGCATGATAAAGACAGACATGAACGCCTCAAGTTCAAAACAAACCTTTTGCAAAAAATGTTAATGACAACCCTGGTTTGTAAAGTAATATCTTAAAAAAAAATGAAACAAAAACGAGTTTACTTAATATCATAAGCTTCTAATTAAATATTCCGTATAAGCGCATTGATTGTTGCCGAAATTCATTTGCACGTGTCATACGTTTTTTTTTCTTCTATCAAATAGAAAGACCTTGTCTATGCATTATCTAGTTAAAGTAATAAAGAACAGAACAGAAGTTAAATATGTAGAAATACAGTGAGATACGCAATCGTTTATCTTTACTCGCAATTCTACTGATAAGAAAAGCTTGTCTGCTGCTAGTTCGAAACTGTCAATCCGTGTAATATAAATAATTACAATAATTACAATAACTGATAAATAGTGTTAACACAAACCTAAATATTAATAATTGAAAAGTGGGCCGAGTTGACCCGTGCCGAGTTGGAATAGGGCCAAGCTGACTCGGGGGGCCGAGTACATTTTAGGGCCGAGCTGACCCGGGTTCCTTTGGTAGCGTCTGTCAAGCTAGTCAAAATATTTTAACCTACGGGATTTTTAGATAATTTTTGACATGGTCAAAATCCCAAAGGCGTAGCTCTGATCGCGTTGATATTTCGACTACTGTCAAGCGTAACAGACTAGTTCCGATTTTCAGTCAACTCTATCTATCTATCTATCTTCCATATAGTCAAACCCCTGCTGGGGACCTAGACTTGACGCGCGTCAACTGACAAGAATGTTAGTAAAAGAACTGAAATAAAAGAATATAAAAGTAATGGAAATGAGTAAATTGTTAAAAACAGGTTAAAAATAGAGAAGGTATTTTAGGGAGACGTATGTTCAATCCGGCTAACAGCCAGACTGAACTCGGGGCCAGACAAGTTCATGATATCAGGTGGTAAAGCATTCCAGTGGACTATTGTTCTTGGGAAAAATGAATATTTATAGTAATCAGTTTTAGTTTGGACTTGTTGGAATGCATGGGGATGGGATGTTCTTGATGATCTTGTAAGAGGGACGATATAATTTGGGAAAGGGATAGCCACCTGGTCATGCAAGATGTTGTGAAACATGACCAGGCGTTGGTCAATACGCCGAAGGTCAAGGCGCCTCCATTGAAGGGAAGTCATCATGTCAGTGACACTCGACATACGGCCAAAGTCATGTTTGACCCACCTAGCAGCTCTTCTCTGGACAGACTCTATCTGGTCAATGAGAGTTCCTGTGTAGGGGGACCAGACCGTGGAGCTATACTCGAGCTGGGGCCTAACAAGTGTCTTGTATGCAGTTGACTTTAACCTTTCTGAGTGAACCTTGATATTTCGGCGTAGAAAACCAAGTGTTTGATTTGCCTTTGTTGTGATGTTGTTTATGTGTTTGTTCCATGTTAGATCATTTGATATTGTAATGCCAAGGTATTTTGCAGATGAGACTGTTACTCTCGTAACCAGTACCATACGGTACTAAAAAACTCTAAAGTTTGTGCATCACGATGTGAATGATTTGTTTATTTCAGTAATACAAACTGTGCAAGTCATTTTAATAACCAAAAATTCCTTACGTAGTTACGAAAAATCGCTTCGTATAGCATTATCATTTTGCTTGGATTTCTCAGTTGTTCCAGCATTCGCCGATTGATTTGATTGGGAAACCTCATTTGGTATAGGCGCAGAATTGTTTACGGTAAATTCTGTCGCTCCATCAACGTTAACATTGTCTTTATTGAAGAATGAAGTCAATCTTGGCTGCTTTTTTTTGAAGCAGACATTTGTGAATTTACCCGGATAATGACGTCACAATCTGAAGCGCCTGAGCGCTTTTAACGTGTAATAATCACTAAAGCGTCTAAGATAAATCATGTGACCGATCAGCTGATGAAATTCATGCTATTTATAGAAAAAAATATATACTACGACGCTGGCAAAAATATGCGTCACGGAAAACACACGGCATCAAATGTCAAAAACGCTCTCTAGAAAAAACACTGCATGAAGTGATGTAATTAAGTGAATATGAATGAAATTGATACTAAGTTTTTATATATCTTGTATAATGTGCTTAAGTTATTTCATACCCAGCAAACAAAAGACGTTGTACCAACGTTGTACTGACGTTAGACCCTGACGTTGGGTAAACGTTGGCAGAAGGTTGGATTTGAAAGTTTTTTAGACGTCAGAATCGGACGTCTATACAACGTCATAAAATGACCCTTATCCAACCATAATCCAACCTTTTCTGACCATTATTTGGACATAATCCAACCTTTTCTGACCATTATCTGACCATAATCCAACCTTTTCTGACCATTATCTTATAAGAGGTCATGACCTCAAATAATTTCATCAGCAAACAGCAGGTTATTCACATGTATGAAAGAAATTCCAGCATGAGTACATTAAACTATAATTTGAAGAAATGCCATGGTTTGGGGTATCTTAGCTTTAGCAGTCCCTAAAAGGGGCCAATCAAATAAATATGAGCATGTTTTATAAGAGATTACTATGATCACCAAACTTTGTCTGTAGCATTCTTGGGTAGTCTTTTACTAAGTTTGCTCATATTGATTTGATTAGTCCCATTTAGGGACGCTAAAATTAAAAATAGAAATACGTTTAAACATCTTCTCCTACAGAACTAATTAACGGATGATCACCAAACTCTGTAGCATTTTTGGGTAATCTTTTATCAAGTTTGCTCATATTAATTTGATTGGCCCCTTTTAGGGGCCACTAAAGCTAAAATTGAAAAACCTTTAAACATCTTCTACTTCAGAACCAATTGATGGATGATCACCAAACTTTGTCTGTAGCATTCTTGGGGACTCTTTTATCAAGTTTGCTTATATTAATTTGATTAGCCCCTTTTAGGGGCCACTAAAGCTAAAAATTGAACATCATTTCCTACTGAAATAATTGATAGATGATCACCAAACTTTGTTGCATTCTTAGGTAGTCTCTTATTAAGTTTGCTCATATTAATTTGATAAGCCCCGTTAAAGCTAAAGCTTAAATACCTCAGGTCATGGCATTTCCTCAAATTATTGTTTAAACATATTTTATAGAATATATTGACATACCAACACTGAAAAGCAGTTGTTTCTGGTGAGCGACTCAGGGCCATCATGGCCCTCTTGTTTCTTGTTTGTTGTTTTCATGTAAATGACCATAAATTATGTATTACAAGAAAGTTTATGTTTTCATCAATAAAAGGTGCATACTTTTAAATCTTCCCTTATTTAACACGTAGAATGCTTGTGTCTGGTCATATCCGGTAAACTCTGGGATGTGAAAGTATCTCTGGAATTGTGTAAAAAGTGTTTTATTGAAATGCTACTATATTTATATATTTTTGTTTGTTTTTCAAGATTTTACACATATTTCAAAAAATGTTTAGTCCACCTAATCATCTTTTATGGCCGACTGCTAACCACACATGATTTCAGAATAGGCAGTAGAGACTCAATGTCCGTGATCAGTTGCCACGAAGAAATTTCACCAACAAGCCCAAGAATTAAACCAACAGCCTGCTGCATTACAAATTTTTGATCTTTGCTGGTCGAAACATGTGGAAAAGTGGTCAAGGTTGTTCACTTTATCTCAAATGATTGTTGAGATTAGAATAACGCCTCCTCTTCGTATATTCAAGCTTATGAAAGTGTATATTTTCGTAATTATTATAATAGATTTTACACTGTTTTGAAACTGGTTGTTTTTATGTATTATATACGTGTGTATATAAATTAAAGTGATACAACATTACAAATGGATAGACTCAAGGGTTTCAAATATTGGTATTTTATTCGGAAGACGCAAGATGACCTCTGGGGCGAGAGCAGCTTGTTGAACCACCGGCCTTCTGCTCTTCATTACTGGAGGAAATGAAAGAATCTATTTCATGCTTTCCAGTGTTTTATTGTAATATATCAGATGATTATATTCTGATAAACCACTAGTGAAATTTATAAAATATAATTTTCACTGTAGCCGGACTATATCTGAATGCGGATGAAAAGAAAATCATAACTAAATGGAATAACAGGCAGAAATAAATGCCGTCATACGTAAATTTTGCTTCTTTAGGAAAATAAAGTCGATGTCACTATAAATCATGGTTAAAATGTAACAAAATTAGAGAAATCTAACAGAACTATATTTCAAAATTGATGATGTGACGTCATGGTGTGATGACGTCACAACGGAGAATGCGCGACGTTACGCGGCATAATCAGTAAAAAATACTTAAAATCACTTAAAAAGCATGAAATAAAAAGAAAATTTATTTGTTTTACATATAAGATTGAAATATATTGCATTCGTGAACACCAGTTATTATATTTTCACTCGTGGCTACGCCACTCGTGAAAATATTGCATCTGGTGTTCACTCAGTGAAATTATATTTCAATCTTACATGCAAAACAAACAAATATCCTCTATCTATATATCTAGCTACCTGAAAGAAGCTCGAACAATCATCAATTAAAGGCAAATCATCTTAACCACTCGGCCAGGAGCTCTGATTATTTATAACGGTTCATTCTTAAACATAACTATACATGTATCTGTATCAGAAATTTTTAAAGGTATAAAGCTATAATTATCTTCTGAACTCTTTGGTTTTTTTGTTGTTGTTTTGGGGGGTTTTTTGGACAGTAAATCTATATTGTTTCAATAATCTTATGGTTGATTCTTGAAAGATTGGAACATAGAATGTTTCTGTTATTTAACACACATGAATATTGTACCTTAATATTGTACAAACAAAATATTACTTTGCTATTTTAAGTGGTTTATCTTTTAAGCGATGATTTTGTGTGTGCGCCATCCGCTTTTTAGGTAATTTTTTACCATATATACCCACCACACTTGCTTTACTCTGTTCCCAATAACTGACATCATTTGAAATTAACATAGCAGATCACTCACATATAATTATATACCCCAAGTGTAAATTTCCTTTGAACCACTGACACCATTTTTAATATTCAAGGGAGGCCACTATTGTACACTTTTTTCTCAAAAGTAATTTCCCTTTGAATCACTGACACCATTTGTTATCGTCTGGAAGGCGACTCATCATACTTACTTTTATCCCCAGCAGCTGCTTACCTTTTACAATCTGGTGCCATTTGTCATCTTACTTTTATCCCCTTCAGTTTCTTCCCTTTGACAATATTGTGCCATTTGTAATCTTCCTTTTATCCCCAGCAGTTTCTTCCCTTTGACAATATGGTGCCATTTGTAATCTTCCTTTATCCCCAGCTGTTACTTCCCTTTGACAATCTGGTGTCATTTGTAATCTTACTTTTATCCCCAGCTGTTACTTCCCTTTGACAATCTGGTGCCATTTGTAATCTTACTTTTATCCAAAGCAGTTACTTCCCTTTGACAATCTGGTGCCATTTGTAATCTTACTTTTATCCCAAGCTGTTACTTCCCTTTGACAATCTGGTGCCATTTGTAATCTTTTATCCCAAGCAGTTACTTCCCTTTGACAATCAGGTGCCATTTGTAAACTTTTATCCCAAGCAGTTACTTCCCTTTGACTATCTGGTGCCATTTGTAATCATAAGAGTTAGACTTTCATATTTTGTCAAACACAAGTAAACATAACCCAAACACTGTATATAAAGATGGATCATTTTATTAATCAACAAAAGGGGCTGATCAGCAATATAACAATGCCATTAATGACTAAATACTTTGGTCAATGTGACCCATTTCGATGAGTGTTTTGATAGTATTAAATAAGGCTATGCAAGTGATTTCAAATATTTCCAATAATAATTTTCTGAAGTTGAAGCATTTGCACTTCCAGTCTGTTTTGTGAGTTTTATAAAAAAAATTATGATACCAGATTTTAGCAGGAACCATATATGGTAATGGATATTTAAACAAGAGCTGTCAGAAGGACAGCGCGCTCGACTTTTTTAGTGCTTGCCATAAAACAAAACTTTGACAGTTAAGGGCACACAAGACTTTAACTAGGAATTTCTAAGTACAAATCAAGAAACATTTTCACAGAGTTATCTTCTCTTGCTTACAGATAGGTCTCATGATGGCACATAAGAACTCCAACTTCCAAAGTAATATCTCAAATGGTTAAGTCAACAAGTGGACAAGAATGAAAATTTTAACTGAGTTTCTAAGTCAAAAAGGGCCATAATTCAAATAAAATCCTTAACAGAATTACCTTCTCCTGCCCATGTTTTGGGACCATGATGGTAAACAAGTATACCAACTTTCAATTTAATATCTCAACCAGTTCAGTCAAAAAGTTGACTGGTACAAAAAAGTTAACCAAGATTCTAAGTCGATAAAAGGCCTTAATTTTTAAAACAAATCCCTGACAGAGTTACCTTCTCTTGCGTACAGATGGGGTAATGATGTGAAATAGCATTAAAAGTTTCAAAGCAATATCTCAAAGGGTTAAGGCAATAAGTGGATTTTACCCATATTCAATGTATTTTCTAAGTCAAAAAGGGGCATAATTCTGTCAAAAACCTTGACAGAGTTATGTCCTCTTGTCTGTTGATGAAGGTCGTGATGGTAAACAAGTATGGTCAGTTTCAAAGCAATACCTCCAATGGTTTTGAAATAAAGTGAGGTGGTACAAAAAACTTAACCAAGCTCAATACACTTTCTAAGTCAAAAAGGGCCATAATTCTGTCAAAAAACCTTGACAGAGTTATGTACTCCTGTCTGTAGATGGAGGTTATGATGGTGAACAAGTATGGTAAGTTTCAAAGCCATACTTGTAATACTTCTGAAATAAAGTGGGGTGGTACGAAAAACTTAACCAAGGTGTGACGCCAACGCCGACGCTAACGCCGACGCTAACGCCGACGCCGACGCCGGGGCGAGTAGGATAGCTCCCCTTTTCATAGAAAAGTCGAGCTAAAAAAGTGCGAATAAATTAAAACGAAAATCCATTTAAGTTGATTTAAAATCACTTTTGTTAAGCCCCCTTTTAACTACAGTATGAAATACACATTCATATTTTATTAAAACAATTTATTGACTAACAACATTTTCAAATATGATCACAGGCTTGGCAAAATAAATAAATAAATAAATAACAAAATTATAACTAATGTTGAATGTGGTCCATGCACTCACACAAATGTGCTTAGATCAAATATTGGAAAGGATAAAAAGGATTGGGGCAAACTAAATTACAGTTTGAAAGAACTTGTCTCTCAGTTAAAAAGGGAGACAACAATGTACATGAATTAATTTTGAGATTTTTTAAAGCTTATAGTGACATTATACTTGTCTGAGGATATATATTGAGTGAACAGATGAAAGTCAAATTATAAAAGTCAATCGACGATTCAGCTCAACTTGACAACAACAAAAATAAACATAATGTCACTTTAATAATTGAGATTAAAACTGGTTACATACAAATAACTGTTAGTGTGCCAATTTATCACATTGACAAAATTTCAGGACATTTTCTAAGTTTCCAAGTAAAAAAGAACATAATTATGTCAAAATGCAATCCAAGAGTTGTGAAAACTTGGCCTTCTGAGTACTTTTATTTAAACTTTTAAATTGAGGTGTGTCATGACAAAACCAACATAATGGGTTTGCGACCAGCATGGATACAGACCAGCCTGTGCATCTGCGCAGTCTGATCAGGATCCATGCTGTTTGCTATCATTTGAAGTTATAGGGCTTGTATATTTTAATCGAACTGCATCATCCTGATCGGATGCGCAGGATGGTCTGGATCCATGTTGGTCGCAAACGCATTATGTTGGTTTTGTCATGGTGCAGCTCAATTAATATCTACACTAAATTTAAAGATAAAGAAATACTATCACAATGGGACGTAACAAAGTGATTCCTACTCGGCCTTCCCTAACACTGTATGGTGAAGGTATAAAAATTTAATATGCAAAAAGCTACAAAATACAACAATAATAAGTTAATCATAGGGCTATGTACAAATAAATTAAGAAAACAAAATGAGCCTAAAGTTTTTATACAACCTATTGTTTAAAAGTATCAACATTATGTTACAATATAATGTGTCCCCATCGTGCAGTAACAGGTTTACTCCTTATATAATTTAATAGGTGTTAACCTGTTACTGCACTAAAGTGACAAAGTATCAGAAATGACCTGAATCGGAGTTGAAATACTGACAACATTAAATACATTTCAATTAACCAGATAGATATTAAACATTTTAAAAAAGACATTTTGCCAAGTGATCTCATTAATTTGATTTTATATTTCAAAATCTATTTAAACCTTACTTCAATTTTGTTATTTAGGAATAGTGATTTAAATTTACCATATTTTAGTCACTCAAAAACAAGGTAAATATATCAAACATTTGGTTACTTACAACTACCATTTCTTATTTCAGATTTTTTAGGTAAAAATGTTTTTAAGATTTCTGTGAAAATCATGTGGTGCCAAACTGACATAACAGAATAATGACATTCTATATTTAATGACATCTGGCAAATCATGTGAAATTATTGTATAATTATTACTTTGAAAATGTACCTGTACTTATTTTCAAAGCTGTAACTGTAAAAGTTTGTTTGTAACTACGGATGACCTGAGAAAACCTCAAATATTCTTAATTCCGAGGTTTTTTTTAAATTTGAGTCAGTTCTACATAATAGACTACACATTGACAATTATTCATTCATAATTTTCAAAACTGACATTCAAGTCTCTATTTCCGCAGAATCTATAGTTTTAGTTACGATATCATTTATATGAAATGAGTTATAGCACTTATTAACTGTTGCACATATATGTCATGTGATAGTTGATTATATGATCTAAAATAGGTTAAAATAGGAAAATATTCCTATCTATCCATCTAGCAATAACAGCAGTGAGCAATAGGCTTACAACAGTAAAATGTTAATATTAAGGATTCTATTCATAATGTACATGTATTGTCATATCAACTGTATAAAAAATAACTTTCATACATAAAGTACATGTAAAGACAAAATAATCATTTTTAAACAAAAAATAAAGACAAAGATCTATGGAAAGCCACAAGCAAAAACTTAAAAGCAAAAGCTCTACGTTCCTTCAATTTAACTACATTGTGTAGATTTTTAAATTCTATAAAGATTGCCAAAGTATGGAAATTTTTTAGAAATAAATAAAAAATTAAATATAAAATTTACAAGATACTGGCACAATGTGATAAATCTCAGCTTTGTGACATATAAATTGTTTTTCTGAGCAATATAATGTGTTCCTCTCTTCTTCTGCTGCAGCATCAAATATGCTGACATCACTTCCTCTTTGATTTGATTGGTTCCCAGTAATATCAAAGCTAGCCAATCAATATCAAGTATTCAAACTGAGGCTAAGGAAGGTTTCCTAAAATCTAATTCCTCCAAACACAATCATGTATGAACATTTCATTTACATGTATATATCTAAACAGTGCTTGCAAAAACTGGCAAGGTTTTTCATGTCTTAAATCTGTTAAAATTCTACTAATCTACCAATAAATTTCAACATGGGCATGGATGTAAAGTTTCTCCTCTTTGCAAGCATTAATTTCCAGTATACAAAAAAAAACTTTTCCGGAATATCTAAATTAAGACATGATGAAATTCATATCTAGCTGCCATTGATTCAATAGACCTTTAAAATCATCCACACATTAAGAATATAAATTACAACCAGGACTTTAAAAACTGATTCCTTGTAAACAAAAAGAAAAACAATAAAATCTTTTTTGTAGATGTTGCTATGGCAAGTTGAAACTCAATTCCTGCTCCCATGGTTTGGTTTCCATTGGTTTCCAATTCTAGAAATTGACCAATCATTACTGAGATGAAACTCAATTCCAGTTTCCATTGGTTCCCTTTGTTGTACCAATTGACCAATCATTATTGAGGATCTGGATTTAAACATGATGAAATCCCTCGCCAGCTTCGGCCGGTTCCCTGAACTCTGAGTGCCAGCCATTCGTTTGGATTGGACACATGGCTAATTTTGTCCTCACTTTCATACACTGACCTCTCCCCTTGAATATAATCCATTGAATTGTCTTCACCTGAAAAGGAAAATGTAGTGAGAAATAAATATCATATTGTAGATTACCAAATAAAATCCACCTGGATTTTAAACTTTCATTTATCATTATTTATATATGTATTTTGACAGTAAAATGCCAAAAAAAGTTTTTGTCCAATCAGCTAATAATTAATATTTAAATGCAAATCCAGCTAAACAGACAGAAATGTTCACAATTTTGTAAAAGGAAAACACTATCAATTAAGATTGAGAATATTTTGGAAAAAAATGCTCTTTTCTTGTTCACAGCAGAATGGTGTGAAATTTCAAGTCAATATCTTTATAGGTTGCTATCACAAAATGTTTGAGCAAGAGCTATTGGTTTTGGACAGCAATCTATCATTCTGACCATATGTTTAGTCTTGAGTCAATACTTTCAGCAGTGATTGTGTCTCTTTAGTCACTGAGGCCAGGGCTAGGACAGAAGCCACACTTCTCCTCTATTTAACATACTGTAACCCAATTTATATTCGCGAATACAAATTTTCGCGTTTTGCCGAGGTCGGACATATTCGCGAATATTAATTTCCGCGTTTTCTTGATTTCCGAAAAAAAAATATTCGCGGATTGGAAAGTCCGATGGGGCAGAAAAATCCATTAGCCGACTATTATTCTTCAATAGTTGAGGTCATTATTGGTGTCTTAAATGGGATAAACAATACGCTAGCCTTATATTGTATTGGTAAGTGAATTGTGATCACAATCAGCAAAACATTTTCTCTATATATGTACATGTACGCATCCTTCGTCTTCATTTTATCTAGAAAAGTCTTTAAGAAATTCAATTTAAGCGTTTCATAAAAAATACCTTCTCCAATAAGGAACTGAACCCACGCCGAGAAAATTATGTTAGATGAGTCCGCAATCTAACCAATTGAGCTATACAGGCTGTTAAGTTTGACGGGTAAAAATCAATACTAGTATGAAACCATCTTGTATTTCACTGTTTGTAATTATGTACACCAAATACCCTTTTGTGATGCTCGATAGGTTTACTTAACAATTCACTCAAACAATAATTTTATAGGATCCAAAAACAATAGCCTTTTGTGATGCTCGATAGTTTTCCCACTTTTGTCAAACGATTTATTCAAACATTTATTTGAGTACTTTGTATGCATAAACTTAGTATAGAAGTGTAAATATGAAGAAACTTAAAACTGACACATGCTCCGTATAGTACCTTATACGGAACGTGATTGACAATAGGCCTACTAGTATTTCATAAACTGTATTAAAATGTGGATGTTTATTTTGATTGCTATATTTACATAGAGTTCTTTTGATATTTATAAAATAGAAGTAGTTAACTTAGTTTGTGTTTTTATTGCTTTATGACAATATTCATAACAATTCATTACTTCCTAACAGGTGCCCGTAAAGTTCGAATATATCCGGTCAAGTAGCTTTGCATAACCACGTCTAAAACTCAAATTTATTCGCGAAATCGTGCGGACTTATTCGCGCAAACAAATATTCGCGCTTCGTGGCCACCCGCGAATAAAGCGAATATTAATTGGTCGCGAATATTCGTTGGGTTACAGTAATCCAATTAAAAAATATATCTTCACCAAGTGCCATTCAGTAACTGACACAAGAGCTAATACAAAAGCTACACTACTCCTTTATTTATTAACATAATCCAATTAAAAAATATATCTTACTATTTTCAGACGCAGATCCTCTGAACTTGCTGGAAGATCGCTTGAATGGCTGCTTCATTAGGATAAGCACAACACCACTGAGTGTTTTTAGTACTGGCAGATCTAGAATGCTTTGTTGTACCGTTTCCATGACGATACTCTGATGTAACCATGACTTCATGTACTTTACATCAAAACCTAGTTGACATGCCCCTGTGTAACTGTGGTAATGAGAGCATCAAAAATAAAAATTATGAAATATTTTCAGCATCCATGATTTTTCAAACTGCTTAGAAAATGACAAGATTTTTTTATAACAAATTTCTATTTATGAGCTGTGTCTATCCATCATTCCTAGTTTACAACCAGTATTACTATCATCTTGCTGTTACAATACTTGCCATGTATTGATATAAATTTCAAATTGATCATTCTTAGGAAATTTTAAATAATAAAATTCATAGCCAATTTTAGTGCTAAAATTTTCCATTCTTAGCCATATTCAATATTAAAATTGTCCATCATTTGCC